>NC_021163.2:49188708-49223715 GCF_000331145.2 Cicer arietinum | reverse complement strand
TTTTGCCTTTTTCCCTTTTTATCTCTCTTTTTTCACTTTCTTTTTATCTCTCTTTTTTCACTTTATTTTTATCTTTCTCTACAAAAATAAACCTCACACATTCATCTTTTCTTTCTTCCATAATTCCTGCTTCTTCCTTTTATTTAGTGATTTTAATTAAATTTTTTATGAAGTAACTTGAGCAACATTATCTCCTCACTTGCAATGTAACTTTTCATTTCATTCTTTCCCACAATGTAGAGTTTCAAATTTTGTCTTTCGTAAATCTAGTTAATGACTTAAAACAATATAGTTAACTCCTTTCACAACTTGGTTAATAGATTTGAATCAAACCATATAATCTGGTTAATGACTTTAAGAAACATGGTTAATATTATGAATAACTTGGTTAATGAATTTGAACTGAAAACTTGGTCATTCTAATCAAACAAAATATAAATTTGATTAATGACTTAAAACAATATAGTTAATTTCTTGAAAAACTTGGTTAATTGATTTGAACAGAAAGTTTAGTAATTCTAATCAAACAATATAAATCTGGATAATGACTTTAAAAAAAAAGTGGAAAAATAGAGATAAAAAGGGGGAAAAAAAAAGAGGAAATTAAATGAAGAGAGATTGTGTGGAAAATAAAAAAGAGGAAAATTAAATGAAGAGATAGATTGTACGGGTCACTTGTATTTATGTTTGTATTTGTATTTAAAAATGTGTTCAAATATCATTCTTCCACGTAATTTTATACATAATTTATTGGTTGAAAAAAAAACATAATTTATTGTTATTACAATTGAATAACTCTAACCTTATACCAAAAAATTAAAATAATTCCCTTTTAGCCCCTCACCCTCTAACAGCTGGAATCTATTTTTTCTTATTTTTTTATGCACATGTATATATTTCTTTTTATGCATCTGCATATTACATGACACTTATTATTACTCTTTACCAATGAATGATTTGGCTATTGAATTTAGTAACATAATTTAATTAAAAACATGTTTGATATCTTCCAAATTTAGTAACACCATCAAAATGTGTTCATGAAAAAGAAAAAAGTCTAGAACTCTGGCAAATCTGTTGATTCTCCTGATCTGATAAACAAATCATACCAAAAATCCATTCCATCATCATCATCAAAGGAATTTGAACTAAAACCATTATACTTCTCTTGATTTTGGAAAGTTTCCACTACAGGGTATTGTTGATTTGGCAATTCATTTGAAACTGTCCAAGAATTTGTTAGCATGGTGGAACTAATTTCATCATCAGTTACTGTCTCTGACCAAAAACTTTCATCAATTTCAGGCTTAGGCTCTTCACAATTAATGTTGTTGTCCATAAATTTACCTTGTGATGAAAAATCACTAGAAAAAGTGCAAATTGATGATGTAGTTTCCATTTCAAGGAAATAATTAGAAGGTTCTGAAGAAGATTGAGTTAAAGTACTTGAATTGGAATTGGTTCTATTGATTTTTGGTTTTGAAACTCTTTTTATGGTATTTGAATTTTGTTGACTATTGGTTTTGAGTAGTTTCTTCTTCAAGTGAGTGTGCCACACATTTTTTATTTCATTATCTGTTCTTCCAGGTAACTTTGCAGCTATTACTGACCACCTGAAAACAAGGACCAAAGTTTATTTAATAATTAATGCATCCTAATATGAGGCTAAGACAAATAAACTACAAAATGATGAATGCCATTGATATGAAAAAAGGAACCAATTGAATATATATATACCTGTTCCCTAGCAACTCATGCATCTTAATGATAATTTCCTCTTCTTCATTTGTAAAATTTCCTCTCTTAATATCTGGTCTTAAATAATTAATCCATCTAAGTCTGCAACTCTTTCCACATCTTAATAAACCTGTAGAATTGATAAGATAAGATAAATAAATAAATAAATAAAATCAACACACGAAAGATAATAACATTTCAAAAGTAACCTATTAAATATCCCAAAAAGCATTTTGTATTCCAAAAAATACTAGTGACCAAGCAAGTAGCTCAATTGGTGAACCGATAAACATTTAATATGTTTTAACGAAAATAACAATTAATATTAATTTTCCAAATATAGAGTAATAAATTAGTTGTCATTTTGGTGAACCGGAGTAGTAGGTAACTAAAGTCTTACTAAACACTAAAACTAACATAACAATTAATTTAGACTTAATTGCAGTTTTAGTCTCCTAATTTAGTTTAATTACGAAAATAGTCATCCCATTTTATTTCTCTTCAGTTTTGATCCCCAAACAAAATTTTGGTTAAAAATTTGATGAAATGTCATTTTTTTGTGCTTATTTAAGTCACACAATATCTAAAGATCTCGTGATGCAACAATTGTACCTAAGATCGATAATCATAAATGGTGTGATGTGACTTTAAAAATGACACTTCATAAAGTTTTTGACCAAAATTCTATTTTGGAACCAAAACTAGACTGTGACCAAAATTGAAGATAAATAAAATGAGAGAACTATTTTCGTGATTTAACTAAAATAAGGAGACCAACACTGCAATTAAACTACTAATTTATTAATATTTGTTTGAAAAAAAATCTAACAAATACTTACCGGCATGTTTGGGGAGGGCACGCCAATTGCTATGTCCATGTTTTTGTATGTAGGAAATGAGAATTTCATCTTCTTCTTGGGTCCAAGGACCCTTCTTCAATCCCTTTTTTTCACAACAAGGAGCTCTAACCATTTTCAAATTAGTAACAAGAAGCTATAAGAATATACTTTGTAGAATAAATATTCTTGTGCTCTCACTAGCTAGTTAAGTTAACTCTAGCTCTTATACAAAATAGGATTGTTCAACTTTGTTAACCAAGGCTAATATATATATCATTGGATACTCCGCACACCACTATTCAACATTAGCATATTGAATGGTCCACGACGTCGACAACCATAGTACACTTTTTTTCATATTCAAACCAATTTGGCTTTTAAACACACCTTCCTTGAAAGAGTCTCTATCTCACTTTGGAAAATCAAGATTTTTATTTTTGTTTTATAAAGACTATAATAATATGAAATTTGTTCTTATAAATTTTAAGTGGGACTTAGGAGTTAAAGATATCGTTACGTCATAACATGCATTTGAACATTCTATACATCGTTTTAAGGATAAGAAAACAACATCAACATGTCACGCATCACAAGTGACAATTTTTGTGTGGGTTCAGTTTCGTCTTTATATGTGTACTAAAAGTCTAAAACGGTGGGAGAAGTATTTATTTACCATTGACAAAGGTTTTAGATTTTTTATGTGAAAAACGATAAAAACTTTTTAGAGTTTAATTTATATGAATAGTTAGTGTAAAATTTTTATAGAGTATATAAATCATAATCAATTATGTAAGTCACTTTATAAATAGGTATGAAAAAGTCAAATATTATTAATAATATAATAGTTGCGATTGATTGATACTGTAAATTTTTTTTAGTGTCCATGTATATAAATTAAATTAAATTTTTTATAGTAATTTTTCATGGGGTGATTACGGTTAAGAGGGAAAACCCAATTCAAGATATTACAAGATAGAGATGGAAATTAGATGAGCGATGGAGATGATGATTATTGGTTACTTTAAAGATCTTTTCACTAATGATGAAGATAAGAATAATTCTTGCGTCACGGGTGCCTTTCCTCAATGGATTGACGAGAGTAGAAGATTGATGGAAATAGAGGTGACATTGAGCAACAAAGCTCCAAATGCCGACGATTTACATTCGATGTTCTACCAAAGACAACAGAAGGTGATCATGTTAGGCTTAATGGTTTCCTGAATTTAGAAAGGGTGATAAGATTCTAAGAAGACGGTTAATTTCGTAATCATGTTCTTGTATCATGTTCAAATCAACCAAGACGGTTAATGGTTTCATGATTTATAGAGTATATAAATCATAATCATGTTTGACCAAAATGCGATATCTCAAATTGTATCATGTTCAAATCGACCAAGACTCGTGTGAAAATTTCCCATGTTTTTGAGTTGGTTGCTCTATCAAGAGATAATAATGGAAAGACAATACTTGAAGCAATTGTGAAAATTATATTTGGTCTCCAATATTCCAGAGACAAGTTGTTGATACGAGTCCAACATTGGACCTTTGTGTTTTTTTTTCAAATCCAAATTAAAATCTTTCGTTCAAGAGAAAATTCAAAGAAAACTAGGTTTCAAGTTCCATATCCCACCGATTTAAATACTTTGAAAAATCCTTGTTAGAAGCAAAGGAGAAGTCATAAAATATTTTTCCAATGGGAATAACTTGTCATGCACCAATCAGTTTCCATATTCTTAAAAGTTTTTTTCCGTAAAACTGACAACGTAATCGGTGTATCACCCTTAAACAAGAGCTATATCAAATTAATAACACTAAAACTAATTGAATACAAATTTTATTAAGACTAACAAAATTACATTCAATCAAGGCTTGTGCACAAATTTCAAGATAAAGTTTTTAACCTTAGTCAAATGTTTCTACGTTAAAAACCTAATCTTTTATAAAAATAAAAACTGCAACAAAATCTTCAATTGAATTAGAATCAAGAAAAGATTCAATCTTGACATAGTAAATTTCTTCAATTTAATAAAAAAAAAACATATTTTTATGAAGGGTTAAATTTTAGCGCATATAAAATTTTGAAATTTTGTTTCTAGTTCGTGTAAAAGGAAATCACATTTTTTAGTCTCTACAAAATTATTCTACAATTTCTTTTAGTTCTTTCTAGAACGAAACATCTTTCAACTTCTAATTTTTTGAATTATTTTTTACAATCATGTTTATAACAATATTAAAAGTTCATTCACAAAAGTTTATAATTTTTTAAATTGTGATTAATTAAATATGAATTTTTTAAATGTCATATACAGAAGATAAAAGTACTTAGATTATGGACTTAAAAATTGAATATTAATCTATTTTTTGTGGAGGAACTTTTTATAGTGTCGTAAGTATGTTTGTAAAAAAAATCATTTTAAAAATATATTTTAGTGTTCTAGGAAGGACTAAAACTGCTTGCATAATAATTTCATAGAAACTAAGAACGAAATTTTAAAATTTTATATGGTCTAAAATCTTATTTAACCCTTTTATAATTACAAACAATTGTTTATAAATCACAATCAAATAAAAATTTATCATACAATTTTATTAAAATCAAATTGCTAAATGTAAGAGAGTAATTAAGGGTTGAGAAGAAGACACCAAAATTTATATTGGTTCGGCCACAATTGTGCTCGCAGGTGGCCTACTTCTAGTCCTATTCCCTATAAAATGATGAATTGTTGTAATTACAATAAGAAATTCCTTGAGCCAATTAAACAAAATCTTATATTTTTTTTATAGCAAAAATAAAGTGCAAAAATATCACATGATTATTTTGATATCCCAACTATGTTGGCATCTCAAATTAATCATCTATCATTTGCAGCACTCTAAAATATTATACGAAAATTTTTCTACAAATTTTTTGAATTTTTTAACAAGAAATAAATTAAATATGAATGTTTAAGCACATAAAGCTTAAGCATTCATATTTAATTAATCATTTGTTGAAAAATTCTAAATTTTTGTGCGGAAGTTGTTAAATATATTCTAAACATTATTGTAAAAAATCATTACAAATTTTAAAAGTTAAATAATAGTTTGTTTAAATTTATGGATAAAAAATAAAAAGGAAAATTTTTAAGGCACTAAAAGTTGATAAATTTTTTTATAAGGACTAAAAATAACATAGTAAGATTTTATAGGGAATACAACCTTATTTAACTCTGAAAAGTAAAATAAAATAATATACAAGATGCTTGTGGGGCTATGCCAAAACCCAAGAAAATAATCCTTAAGGATACACAAAGTAGTACATCATTAAAAATCTTACTAGGAAAACCCCTAGGGATAAAACCACGGTGAAGGGAAAAAGAGTGTAGTAAACACCTATAAATATCAATAAAATCTATATTAAGGGATACCCATCCCGTTTCTATTGAAAACATCAGAAATGTATGAAGGAAAAATATCCCACCAATATTTGTTAACAATGTGAAGTCCCAGTTTAGCAATTTGATTTGTACATTGATTCATCTCTAAAATATGAGATATAGTAAAACTCATTCTTTTAATCATCTCAAGAAAAATACGCCATCTATTTCTAATGGACCAAGGAACAAGGTTATTACTATTTTTAAAAGCCAAAACTTTCAATTGTGAATCAAATTCAATTCATAGAAATCGTCACTCATTCTTATAGGTTGTTTAATAGCAATCTTAACTTCCGAAAGCTCAACATGAAGTGAAATTGTAATCATCAAATTCACAACAAAACAATCCAAGGAAGCAACATAATTATTCATAAATATACCTCCACAAGCAATAGGATGAAGACATCCAAATGCAACACCATCAATATTACATTTAATCCAATACTCTTTGGGGGATGCCATATCACCTCATTGATGGTAAGCGCTTTAGGAGGATGAGCTCCAAGTTGAAAGGACTTGAGAATTTGAAATTTCTAAATAGAGTTGGAGATTGTGCTAGAAGTGTAATTTTCAGATAAAGATACATTGAAAATAATGATGTTGATAACAATATGAAAAACAGGAATCCTGCCTTCAAATTGAGCTTGATTTTTGCAATACCAAAGAATATCAATAGTAAAAATTATGTTGGCCAAAATAATATCTTTACATTGATGGAACCAACCTGTCACATATGACAAGAAGATTTTGAACCGAACCAATATCAATTTGAGAGTAAAAAATAGAGCTTAACCAAAACTAGAGCCTAATGGCAAAAGAGGAGGATAAAAAGAGATGAGTGATAGTCTCCATTTCACATTTATAGAGCTCACATTTTGAAATAATTTGACAACCTCGAGAGATTAAATTATCATCAGTAGACATCTTGTTATGGAGCAATCTCCAAAACGAGAGAGACTTGGAAGGAGGAATGTTATTATACCAAATAGCTTTGGCCCAATGGATTTGTTGCCCTAAATGCTTGAAGAATAGATAAACTTCCTTAAAGCTTTAAAATCTAGAGTTGTTTAATCTTCAAACCAGAAGATCCTCACATTCAAAATTTGGAATAGTAGTTTTGGTCAACAAGGCAACCAAGTGAGGGTAAGTATGTAAAAGAATATAAGGTACTTTCCAATGAAAATCTTGGATGAAATGATTAATCGTGGCATGAAGATGAGGTTACTTGTCCTCAACAATATTAAGTATAGAAACCAAATAATTGTCCAACCAAGTATTGACCCAAAAGTTAACATTGTCACCCTTGCCAAGTTATCATTTGTTGTTCTCGTATATAGTAGTTAACTTAGATTTGAGTGCAGTTCAGAAAGAGGAATCCATGTTATATTTAATATGCATATGGCTTCAAAAGACCCACCTTTTAAGAAGAATGGTCCAATGTTGACTAGAAGTAACTAGATCCCAAACAAGTTTAATAATAGCAGCATTATTAAGGTCTCTCAAAGACCTGATAACAAGACCACCTTTATTAAGAGGATGAAGATTTTTATGCCAGGAAACACTAACCAATTTTCTATTCACAATATCACCATACCAGATGAAATTCCTAATCCATTTGTCTACATCATTGAGAAGAAAAGTCGACCAAGAATATATGTGGAGGCTATAAATCAACATACCATGAATGACATTTTTCAACAATTGAATTATATTTGTGATAGATAGGAGAAATGTTTTCCAAGCTACAAGTTTAGTCTTGATGCAATCAACACTTGATTGTAACTTAGAAACTTTATGCATTCCCTTGTAAATAGGTATTCCAAGATAAGAGAATGGGAGATAGCCAATAGAAAACCCAAGCAAATCGGCTAAGATATTATGCCATCTAAAACAAAAAAAAATCATGTGTAAAGTGTAGATTTATTAAGGTTAATATTTTATCTGAATATATTGGCATATATATATAAAAATACTTTGAAGGTTGTTAACATTGGAAATATAAGCCTTGCAAAATATCATCAAATCACCGACATACATAACATGGGAAGGAGCAAAAATGCTTGTAGGACCATTTATCAAAGTAAAAGAGTTATCATCAACCAACTAGAATATAACCCTGCTAAGAACCTTTTAAGAAATGCAAAACAAAAGAAGAAATAAAAGGTCCCCTTGACTGACCCTCATTCGACAAGAAAAGTAGCCAACATACTTGACATTAACAAATATAGATAGCTTAGCAGACTTGAGAATGGTTTTAATCCAATGAAAAAACTTGTTGTTGAAACCAAAAGTCTGAAGAACTTTGATAAGAAAAGTTTAATATATAGTGTCAAAGTTTTTTCTTATATCAATCTTGAGAGCTAAATTTTCCACAATTGTTTTAGTTTGTAATATTAATAGTTTTTGAAGCGAGACAAATACAATCACCAATATACATACCTTGAATGAATCCCCTTTGATGAGGAGAAATGATATGAGGCATAAAAGTGACAAAATAATCAACAATAACTTTAATAACATTTTTGAATTTTAAGTTGGCAAACACAAATGATCTATAATGCTCCATTTTACTAGGAACGACAATCTTATGAATAAGCACAACAACATTGGAGTTATAATTAAGAATAATCAAATACTGGACATAGAATTGGAGAACAACCTAGAAAACATCATGTCATATCACATCCTAATACTTTTGATCTACTAGCAGTATTATCCAAGCAAATAGGTGTACTTAAACTGCTAGCAATGGAAAATTCAATCTTGGGGCGCCAATACTCTTGTGCAAAGCCATTAATACAAACCTAGACCTAAGAAGTTGTTTGCTGTTGATGATTGGCGTTAAAGTTGTGAGTCCGCGTGAAAAGTTTCAAATATCCAAGATTAGTATTCCATGAACTAATTGATTGGATACTTCTAAGGTCTTCAACGAAAGAGAAAGATAACTCATAGAATACTTTACCTAGTGTGATCAACCCCCACGTAACCAAATATTTCCATAACTCAAGTAATTTATTCTACAATTCCCCAACCTTTAAAGGTGTTGCACCCTTTGTCCAAATTATACAACCATGACGATTATTTTTACATGCAACAAGAAAAAGAACCCACGGCAAAATTATTTATAGGGACGCAAACACCGAAACCAAGACAACATCAATGCTGAACTGCAAGAGAACCAACACAAACTAAGGCAAGGTAAGCATGAAACACAACAAGATGATCATAACCGACAAGACGAAGGTAAACATAAAGATGAAAGTGAAACAATAATAAATAAAAAACATGAAACCAAAATCAAAACAACCGTGAACGACGAGACAAAAGCAAAAACTAGAATAAAAACGAACATGGGCGACGTTAACGTCAAATTTTAACGTTGATAGTGATGCAGCTCTAGGGTTTTTTGAATGGTTACTACACTAGGGTTTTTCATAACTGTAAAATCATGTGTTTTACAATCAAACAAAACTTTATCAAATAGTTTAATCAAATTTAATCAATATCAAATTGGTAAATGTAATAGAGTAACGATTGAGAAGAAGATAACAAGATTTATATTGGTTTGACCACAATTGTTCTTGCAGGTGGCCTAAATTTTGTCCCTTTATCAATCAATAAGAGACTTTATTCTAATATCAATAAAATATCAATAAATGATTAATTGTTATGATTACAATATAAAGCTCCTTTATCCAATTTGCTTCAATGCTTTATTCTCCTTAGGAATCTTGAATTCTTCTATTTTTGAAAACCCTTCATGACTCACGTTGAATTCTATCATGATACAGTTGAAAAATCTAACCTCTATGAAGCATTCACCCTTATATCTTCATCTTTCAATGATTCTGCTTCTTCGATATTGGAAATTCGAAGGAAACCTAAAAACCTCAAGGTTCCCAATTAGAGTGAAAAGAAATTCCTTATTTTCCTTTTCACTTGTTTGTAGATGAAAACCCTATCATTCAATCTCACAATCTATTGAACACTCAAAAATACAAAGCTCAACTTAGATAAGAATCTCACAAACAATCACTCACACCAAAGGTTAACTAAGAGTTTTCAATGTGGTCTTTAAATGAATGAATTTTGAGAGTTTTTCAAAATTAGTGTTAGATTAGAATGAATGTAGAAGAAGAGTGTTTATAGTAATTAGTAATTATATTAGTGGAAGAAGATTAGGAAGGAAAGAAGATTAGAGTATTAAAGGAAGATGAAGTGGTCTTATTAGAATGAAGGTAGAAGAAGAGTTTTTCACTTAGACCATATTAGTAATTATATTGTTTCAAACAATATTAACAAGGATCAAATTCAGAACATGTCGGATCCAATACTCTTTTGATCACTAGATTAAACTATTGAAGTTATAATTCTTCATTTACAATCTTTTTATATCAATTAAAGTATTAACATTGATCACTCGATCAAAATTTATTTCCTCTCTCCTAAAATAATTGTAGCTTTTATGGTTATTAATCATTAGTATATTAGATTTACCATAAATGAAAACCGAAGAAAAATAATTTGTGAGTGATATACATTATATTAATTAGAGGATGTAGTTGATAAAAATGATTAAAATTGCATTGCAAACTCAGAGGTTGTTTAATTTGTGTAAATATTTCTTATTTTCTTATTTTAAAATTTGTGTTAATTTTATTTGTTAATAAGAAGATAAGAGACTTTTGAAATGAACAATTATCTATATTTTTAAAATCAATGAATAACCTAAAAAAAAAATTGTTTTAACAATCATTTTTTTGAATAAACAAGCAATGAGAAAATAATATTAAAACATTATACTACTATAATGGAAAGTAGTTTTGAAGAAAAAAAATCGTAAATATACAAAAAATTTATTGAGTGAATCTTACATAAATGTATATTGTCTCCGTTTTAAAAAGAGGGTTATTTAAAGTTTATGCATATGTTAAGATATACAACAAAAAAGAAAAATAATAATTATTTTATCAAATTATCTTTATTAAGTATTAGAAGTAGTGTGCATAGTAATAATTAAATGACATAACTAGGAAAAAAATTTAAATTTACATTGACAATTAAAATTGACATTCATTTTAAAAAAAAATTTATTTACTAAGTAACAATTATTGTGAAACATAAAAATTTATGGTGATGATAGAAATCGAACTCATAATCTCTTATCACTCTATTCTTTAACTTATTTATACCATCTATAAAAATAACTTTATATCACCACTGAATTTTTTGTTCAACAAGTAGTCTCATGATTTCCCTCTTTAATTGTAGTCTCCTCTACAACCTAAAATTAATACTCCATTGGTTCCTTATTATAAAATCCTTTAACATATAAAGATATGTGTTACTTTTAAATATATTTACTCTCCAGTTATTAATACCATAAAAGAATTCTTTTAACTTTTCAAATGGTAAATTAAATAGGAATTATCTGATAAAGAAATAATTAATTCATATAATTTTAAAAAAAATAAGTTTCGTATATATATATAAAAAAAAAAGAGTAACTAAAAGATGGTGACTAGATCAATTAATTTGGAGCAAAATGCCAAAATTAGTAAAACGGACACAATTTCTGCCTCTGTGGAGTCTGCGCCGTTATTGATTTGGTCATGAAATATGATAATGCATGAATATACATTTTATAGCTGGAGCCTTGAGGTAGCAGAATTGATTTTGATCATTTAGCCAGCTAAGGGGTTAGAATAATTTAGACTTTAAAGTTCTTGACCAATAGATTATGGGAAAAATAATATGAAATGCACTTAAATCATGAAATCGTCCTATCCTGCAAATGCTTTTTTTTTTTTAAAAAAAATGAAAATAAATTAGTTTTTATTAATCAATGTAATCTCAATAAAAATTATTTTTATTGTCTAAATTATGCTATATAAAAATTAAAGTAGATAATCTAAAACAGAAAAGTTAGATTAAACAACGATATTTTAAAGAAATTATTATTAAATCAGATGAGATATTAATATTTGCTTGTATTTAATTCTGAAATAATAAATTTAATTTAATTTATAATTCATTTTATAGGGAGTAGATAATAGTTATACTCTTATCATTTAAGAGTTTGGATTATCTCAATCAAAATTTTTATTAATCTCTATCGATCATCTCTATTTCTTTTTATTTTATTTTGTAATTTTTTTTGTTGGATCGAAAATTTATATTATATATATATCATTCATGTAAAATTTTACATAAATATAAAATCATTTGATATATTATTGAAACTCATGAAGATTAATAGTGTTCAATAAAAAGTACGGAATACGTTAATTTTGATATATCTCAATAACATATAAAATGATTTTATATTTGTGCAAAACTTTATATGTATGATCTATAAGATATAAACTTTCAACCAAATGAATTTTTTTTTGAATATATATATGATTGATAGGAATTGAGAAAGTTTGAATTGCGATGATCCAAACTCAGCTTTTAAAACCTCCCACTTAATTTTAGAGGTGTCTAAACGCACTATCCAACCCAGATCGTACTGGTCCAAAAAGATAATAATATTGTTTGGTCTAGGCTAAAAATCCTGCATTATGGGTTACCAATTTTGTTAGAATCGATGACTACCCGAATCTAGAGGGAGATGGATATATTCTTTGCATGCAATAGAGAAAAGATTTTTTTTAATTTTTCGCATAAGGAGTACTATGCTTATTGGAACTATTAATGAAACCTAGTTAAGAATCTCACAAACAATCACTCACACCAAATGATTTCTAAGAGTTTTCAAAGAGTTCTTTGTATAAGGAATAATGGAGAATAAATGAATGTTGTGCTATGCATGAATGAGAAAAAAATGTTTTTATATGTGGTAATGTGTGAACCGATCTGATGTCGTAAAAATCAGAAAATTTCATGCGTGATTCAAATTAACCATAAATGTGATTCGATTCACACAATAAAAAATAATACAATGATTCAAATCAACTTAAATTTCTATTTAGAGGATTCCAATCATTCTCAATTAGGTGATTCAAATCAAACTTTAACGTGATTCGAATTTAAATATATATATATATATATATATATATATATATATGTATATATATATATATATATATATAGCTATATAAAAATTAAATTCAATAAATATTTAACGGTTAGTATATATAACTGATAAATGTTGATATTGTTAGGTTGAACGTCTTGTCCTGATTCGAATTCAAGATCTCATAGTTGTTTGAGTTAATTATGGTGAATTATTTATTTTTTTCAAAAAAAAAAATTAAAACAAACATGAATATGTAATTTTTATTGTATTTTTTGCTAACATTTAATTATAAATAAGAAGACAATGTACTAATAATTTGAACCTAAGGATAAATAGTTTAAGAATTTATATTTAAATAAATATTTTATTAATGTTGGCTTATATAGTTGCCTGAAGTTCAGTCAGGCTAGTCTGTCACAAGCTGAAGTTTATGTGGTCTAGGCTTAAAACCCCTCTACTTCAAGCTCAAAACGTGATGCTCAAATTCTACACTTTTTGGCAGTCATTTTAATTGCTCACTTGAGTGGGTATTTTAAATTATTGATAATAAAATATTTTAAGTTATTAATTTCAACTTTTCCCTATTTCATTTCTTGACTATAAAACGTGATTATACAAAAAAGGTACAGATAGGGTAGGGTAGGTTATATTTTTGAAGTTTGAGTATGAAATGTTAATGCAATAGTGGTTCTTAGTTACAATCATTTAATTGATGTTTTGATGATAAATAAATAAACAAATGAAAATAATTTTTAACTATATTTGTTAAATATGCAGATTAAATTAAAAAAACAAAAATTTATATTAACGACTATCTATTTTAAGGTAACATAAATATGAGTAAATTAGTGATAATAATATAAGTGCTTTAAACAAAAAAAAAAATAAATAAATTATCATTTAATAAACAATGATTATGTTTACCAAATAGACTAAGTCATGATATAGCAATAACAAGTATTGTGAACAAGTATATGACAATTTACAGTCCGAGTTAAAACATTAAAGACAAATGAAATATAAATCAGTAATTGACCATTTGATCGCAAAGGAAATAACACCACAATTATCATTTGCATGGCTAAGGTTAACTAAGAGTCAGGTTCTTCATTGATTCTCTGACTTAAAACCAAAGAATAAAGCTTTGAATGAAACTTATGTTAGAGTGAATGCTTTGATTTATAGTCAACTCTATTAAGTCAAACTTTTGAGTCTAGTACTTTGAAGAAGTCACCATCTTTGTATCCTCTTATGACTAGAAAAGATAAACAATGAAATCAAAGTAATACTCTAAAGAATTTGTTAACCTTGTGTCTAACTCTGATAAACGAGCTCTCAACACGCCTCTACTTAATCTGATTACAAGCTCACTTTGATGTTTATGCTTCTAATAAATATGGTAGTTGAATGTCTGGTCAACGCTTCAAATCAACACTCTAATAAAGTCAATGCTCCGTTAAAAAGTTAACTATCTTGAATCATTTAAACCCATAACCACGGAGAAGACAACTTTCGTTGCTCATCAAATATCAATTTATCGTCTTACTAAAGAAGCACATGACATTCTCTAATATCCGTTTTCTTAATTCAATATACATTGAATTAATTATGAAGACACACATATATATATATATGGACATATCTTAAATGTTGATTTGTCTTAAATGTTAATTCAAGATCTCCAACGGTGATATCCTCAACGGATACATTCCTCAATATTTAAGTAGAAATCGATTAATATGAAAGAAAAAAAACAGAGAAAATGGAAAAGATAATGTTCTAAGATGAATTCTTCAAAATCCTAGAACAAATCAAAATAAAATAATGAAAGAAAAATCCTCTTAGTAGAGAATTATTAGAATTGATGTAAATTAACCAATGTGTTCCATACACTTGAATTGATATATGACTTGAAAAAGTAAAATCTTTTCAATGAGAGTTAGAATTCTAGAAACATATTTTGTGTCAATTCAGACACAAGCTGGAATTGATATAAATCAGCTCGATAGTGAAAACAACTCTTCCATCCATAAAAGATACTTGAAGAGGTGTAAAAATACTTATGAACCTCAACAAAAGCTTGTCAAAAAGTTGAGAAGAGTGCTAACGGTAATTCTAGAGAGGCATAAGAAAAATACTCAAAGTTCGAAAAGGTAAAATAAATAATATTTGTTTGCTATTGTTTAAATAGTGAATTAAGTCATCGATTGTACTGAGACAAACTCTATTTGTTAGGGAAGAACCAGATGTAGCAACAATTTATTGTGAATTAATATAAAAATCTTTTTGTTTCTTTTCTATCTCCACTATATTATTTAATATAATTCTTTAGGATTCAATTTTACTTTACTTAAACTGTTTTATAAAAAGAACACACTCTTTTGGTTAAATAACTCGAATAATTTTCAGAAATGACATAACACATTTCTAACCCCTCATTTTTTATGTTTTCAAAAACCTTCACGATCTACTTTGAAAATGTTAAATTTGATTTTGATATTCTATTATGTGTTATATATCTATTTTTAAAATGAACTAACCTTTTTCATAATTTGACAAGACATGAAAGTTTGTTTAAAACTATATTTAACTAGTTTTTAGGAAAATCTACATCACTCTAGTAGTGAGTTGTACAACCTTTTGTGAATAGACTAATAAGTTAATGTCTTAATAAATTTAAGTTCTTGTTTAATATCAAGCATGAAATTTTAAAGAATTTAACATTACATAACATCTTATTTTAATTTTACTTTATTATAATACTCTTATATATGTCAAAAACCGATATAGATCAATATATTTAAATTACAAAAAATGTAAATAAATTTATGATTTAAAACAAAATACAAAATTTAATATTACAATAATAATAATAATCATCACAGTAATTTATTTATATTTTTTTAAGTAAGTTGATTTAATAAGTCTAATTTTTAACTAAATAACTTTCTTAAAATTCCGACTAGACTTAAATCTATCATAGAATAAATAATTGATTCTTATCCATCGATCTTAAATATTTTCAACTCTATCCGTAGCCCTTAAATTATTTCCTGTCTTTTTCTTTTATAAATAAAATTATTCCCTATTGTTTCCATTAAAAACAAAAAATTTAAATTATTGTGATTATACTTTGAGTTGAATATATAAAAAAGAATAATGCAACATAAAGGTTTGAACATGACACGATACATGGTGGCCCTCATCCATCCACACAATAAGACCGGTAATTTGTCACTGCTGGTGGGCTGCCACCAGGTCGAGCATGCAAATAATAATAATAATTGTAATTTGTCACTCTTTGTAATTTTTTTCTTTCTAATTTCATCTTTAACATTTCGGTTTCTTTCACCTGTGGTCCTTGAAAAAATTTGTCCAAAAAGATTAAGGTGATATGCTGACGTAGCATAACCTTATGTGGATTTATGAAAATAATGTAGCAATTTTTTTATTTATTTATGACTCATTAATTATATCACATTAATTAACTAAATAATATAAAATAATTTTCAACAACAAGCTCCAACCATGAAAAATACCAAGCTTTAACCCCAAATTTCCCTGCAAAAAACAATTACAACAAACCTATAATTATCTCATATTGAAATCCAAATCCAGTACTCCAACAAATGAGATCAGGGAAAAAATAAAAAAATGTTTGATAGAAAACAACAAACCCAAAAATTTTCAAAGAAGATGTGTGAAGAAGAAGATGAATGTGTTGTTTATGACGATTGAAGATGAAGAAGACACTTTAGCTTTTTGGAATATTCGGTTTCTTCCAAGCATCAAAATTGAAAGAATATCATATAATAGGGATAAAATTTAATTTATTTTACGGGAACTCAAAATAAACTGACCCTTATCAATTACAGTGACCAACAATACTATTGTTTAATGCTTGTTGGAAACCAAGAACATTCTTGGTTTTGAGTGTTAGAAAATGGAGAGCATTTAACGTTCTCCGTATTTAGTTTTGTAATTCACGTTAAGTTTTGATTGTATGTGATCAACTAACTAACTAACTAACCACTTGTTTAGTTAATTAGTTAGGTAGAAGGTAGTTTAGAAACAATGTAATAGAAGCTATGTATAAATAGCATATTCATCCCTCAATAATTATAACATATTCATATTCATTCCATTCCTTTTCTGGTTTACTTCCATTACAAACAACTTGAAACTCTAACAAGTGGTATCCATAGAAAAGTTTCAATCCCAAAGAGTGACAAACACGAGTGAAGTGTGAGGATCAAACACGAGTGTAGTGAGAATGGGTTCAAGTGAAAACAATGGAAATTTTCCAGCCCACATGCCACATTTTGATGGAAAAGATTAGGATAGATGGATAGTGCAGATTCGAGCATTGTATCGATTTCAAGAAGTGTTGAAAATGATAGAGAAATGTTTTGAAGATCCGGGAGTCAATCCAACAGAGGAGTAGAAGTTGAATTTTAAAGAAAATAAGAAGAAAGATTGCAAGGCCACCTTCATTCTTCATCAATACCTTGACATGACCAACTTTGACAACATTTATGATGCAAGAAGTGCAAAAGAAGCATGGGACATTTTGGAGAAGTTTTATTCTAGAGGAACCAAGGTCAGGAAAGTGAAATTGCAGACCTTACAAAAACAGTTCGAATTGTTGCAGATGGAGGAACAAGAGAAGGTTTCAGATCTGATTTCAAGATTGAGGAGTATCACAAATCAGATGGCTAGCTGTGGTGAGAAGCTTACTGAACATAAACTATGAGAAAAGATATTGAGATCGTTGCATCCCATATTCGATTATATTGTGTGTGC
This sequence comes from Cicer arietinum, assembly GCF_000331145.2. Taxonomy (NCBI): domain Eukaryota; kingdom Viridiplantae; phylum Streptophyta; class Magnoliopsida; order Fabales; family Fabaceae; genus Cicer; species Cicer arietinum. Next base: position 49,205,899 of record NC_021163.2, on the reverse strand, counting down.
GATTGAAGAATCTAAAGACATTTTCACATTGAGTCGTGAAGAGTTGTAGGGAACTCTAGAAGCAAGAGAGTTGAGAATGGATGAAAGGAGTGGGGGTAATTATGGGAATCATGCATTGGTAGCATATGCCAACAAGGAAGGAGACCAGAAAAAGAAATGGAGGAAGAATAAAATTCAAGAAACCTGAAGATAAGTCTGAATCTTCATCAAAAGGAGGAAACTCGAGTGGTAAATCAAAAGGAAAATCAAGAAATTTTGACAAGAAAAAGGTGTAATGTTACAAATGTGAGACGTTTTGACATTTTACAGATGAATTTTGGATTGACAAAAGAGGGAAACATAAGAAGAAAAAAGAAGATGAAACATGTGCTGCTCAAGAATGTTCTTCGTCAGACTCAATTACAGTCTTGTTGTTGGCAACCACAAAGGGAGAACGTTCTCCGTTTTTAGTCACAAACGAAGAACGTTCTTCGTTTTCAGACAAAGTTTTGTTAATGGCTACCACAAATGAAGAACATTCTTCATCCCAGGTATGGTTCCTCGATATTGGTTGTTCCAATCACATGACAAGTCATAATGAATGGCTGGTAGATATTGATACATCAAGAAGGAGCAAGACCAGGTTTATTGATGATAGAACCTTGGAAGCTGAGGGAGCTGGCAACATGGTAATTAAGAGAAAAAATGGGAAGATAGTAATGATTGAAAATGTATTGTATCTGCCAGGAATGAAGAGCAATTTACTGAGCATTGGGCAGCTAATTCAAAAAGAGTTTTAGGTGATCATGAAGAATGATGCCTTAGAAATGTATGATGGACATAAGAAAATGATACTCAAGGCTCTTCTTTCAAAGATCATAACCTTTGTCATCAACATACAAGCTGTTGATATTCAATGTTTGAAGGCAGCAAGCTCAATTGATGAAAATTGGCTGTGGCATTCAAGATTTGGCCATCTTAACTTCAGAAGCTTGCAGCAGCTAGGAGTCAAGAAGATGGTGAGTGGAATTCCTATGATTGATGTCCCTAAGAAGGTGTGTGAAGTATGTATGGCAGGTAAACAATCAAGAAATTCCTTTCAATGAAAAGTGCAAGCAAGAGCGAAGAACGTTCTTGGGGTGATTCATAATGACATATACAGACCATTTGAAGTGCCATCATTAGGAGGTAATAAGTATTTCATAACTTTTGTTGATGAGTTTAGTCGAATGTTGTGGATTTATTTGATTAAAACCAAATATGAAGCATTAGAGATATTCAAAACCTTCAAGGTTAAAATGGAGAAACAAAGTGGAGAATCTATCAAAGTGTTAAGGACATATGGAGGAGGAGAATATACTTCACATGAATTCAAGGATTTTTGTGTCAAGAATAGAATTGAACATGAGGTAACAACTCCCTACACACCTCAACACAATGACCTACTTGAAAGGAGAAATAGAACCATTCTATACATGACTAGAAGCATAATAAAAGAGAAGGGTCTACCATATAAGTTTTGGGGAGAAGTTGCATCAACTGTTGTCTATATTCTGAATAAATGTCCAACAAAGAAAAAGGAGAAGGTACCAAAAGAGATCTGGAGTGGAAGAAAGCCAGCAGTGGGGCATTTAAGAATATTTGGTGCTCTATGTTTTAAACATGTATAGACCAGAAGAGAAGAAAGTTGCAGGACAAAAGTGAAGCAATGATCTTGGTAGGGTATCATCCAACATGTGCCTACAAACTATATGGTTCTATCAGAGGCAAGGTGGTGGTCAGTATGGATGTCAAGATTGTTGAACATGAAAGCTGGAATTGGAAACATAAGCAAATTGCCAACAGCCAACACTGGGATTGGGAGCAAGCAACCAACAACACAAACCAACCTTCACAAATTCCTTTGCAGGTACATAATGAGCAGCATACCAATGGAAATAGAAATGAAGAAATAATTGAATCAAGTAGATCCCAAAGAACAAGAAAGTCACCTACTCATTTACAAGAATTTGAAGTGCACAATGACAATAAAGTTGACAGCAGTGGAGATTTAGTACATTTTTCCTTATTTGCTGATGCAGAACCTTTAAATATTGAAGAGGCGTATTGAAGAAAGGACCTTGGAAGAAAGCAATGGTGGAAAATACTGATGCAATTGAGAAGAATCAAACATGGTACTTGACAGATTTGCCTCCAAAACAGAAGCAAATTGGAGTAAAGTGGGTCTATAAGTTGAAGCTGAATCCATATGGAACAATTGCTAAGTAAAAAGCTAGATTGGTTGCCAAGGGATTCCTACAAAGAGCATATATAAACTATTCTGAAGTGTTTGCTCCGATGGCCAAAATTGAGACAATCAGGCTTGTGATAACACTAACATATGCCAGGGCTGGCCGATGTGTCAGGTTGATGTGAAATCTGCATTTTTGAATGGATGACTGGAAGAAAAGGTGTATGTCTCTCAACCACCAGGATTTGTGATTTAGGGAAATGAGGATAAAGTACTTAGATTGAGGAAAGCTCTATATGGTTTGAAGCAAGCACCAAGAGCTTGGAACAAAAGAATTTATTCATTTCTAATTGGCATTGGATTCATCAAATGCACAGTGGAATATGGAGTTTATGTGAAGCATTCCACATTGAATGGAGAGCCTGCAATGATCTTGTTGTGCCTATATGTTGATGACTTATTGGTGACTGTCATCAACAACAAGACAATTATAGAATTCAAAGAAATCATAAAGGATGAGTTTGAAATGACAGACTTGGACAAATTAAGCTACTTTCTGGGCATGAAGTTTGCTGAAACTGAAGAAGGTCTGATGATGTATCAGAAGAAGTATGCTAGAGAAATCCTAAGAAGATTCAATATGGCTGATTGCAACCCTGCAGCCATTCCAATGGAGATCAATGCAAAGCTGTAAATAGAAATTGAAGAAGGGTTGATTGATTCAACCTTATTCAAACAAGTTATTGGTTCCCTAAGATACTTGTGCAATACAAGGCCTAACATCTGCTATAGTTTGGGTGTGCTAAGGAGATTCATGGAGAGACCCAAACACTCTCATTGGCTGGCAGTTAAGAGAATCATGAGATATATCCAAGGCATAATTGGGCATGTCATTATATTTGCAACATATTTGAAAAATGAAAATGAAGACTTAGTGGGATATTCCGATTCAGATTGGCTGATATAATGACCAATGCCTTGAGGACAAGTAGATTTGAAGAGCTAAGAAGATTGTTAAGTGTAAAATCACCTAGAAACTTGAATTGATGGAAAGTGTTGGAAACCAATAACATTCTTGGTTTTTAAATGTCATATGCTCAAAATAGAAATCTTTAAAATATAGATTTAGAAATTAACTTTTGAGCTCATTTTTTGTGAAATTTTTTTTTATAATGTTGTAAACTGAAGTAACAATGTCGATTTACAAGAAAGGGGGGTTTGAATTGTAAATATGCCTTTTAAAAATTCCTGTTAAAACTTAAGAAAATAACTCAAGAATGATCTTGGTTATGAAACAGAAAACGGAGAACGTTCTTGGTTTATGTTATAAAACAGAGAACGTTCTTAAATTAGCAGAAAATCAGTTTCTATTTTATCTTAAATGATTAATGCAATATAATAAAGAAGGAGATAGGGAAGAGAATACCACACAAAGATTTATCCTGGTTCACCCAACGTGGGTTACGTCCAGTCCTCACACTGTGAGATTTTCCACTAAGTGTTTAAAATGAAGAGCCTCCTTAATCTTACAACACCTAGAATAGATCGACGTTGATCTATTTCTTTCTTAATTACTTTCCACCAAGAAAGCAATTACAACACCTATCTAACCTTGATAGGAAGCAATCTTAAACAAACTATAAAGAAACTCTTATAGTTTGAGTTTTTACAAATAATTGAATTTGACAGAATCTGATATTGCTTAACTCTTGTTTGAGAATAGATTCGTTACAGAGATTTTAATGACAATTTCGCAGCTGGTATGTGAGTTAGCAGCAGTAACAGTTTCGCGAATTTCAGAAAGTGATGTTGCCTCTGTTTTTGCAGAATTTCAAGCTTATGTGAGATTGTATATTGTTGGTTACTTAGCACTTGAATTTCTTGCTGAGAACTGGGATAATGGCCTTCTATTTATAGGCTGTAGATGTACTTGAATGAAGGTACAAGAGCTGTTGGAGAAACTATGCTTTTTGACTGAACCGTTATTTTTAGAATAAAAATAATCCTTCTTTGAAAATAGCTTTTTGACTTTTAATGGTTTAGCATTTAAAGCATCTCAGTCCTTTCTTTGACGTTTCTTCATTGATCTTGGATGGTACATTATATGTCTTGAGTCTTGAGTGTAGCTAGAGAAGGTTGGAGAAGATTAGGAACGAATTGCAGACTGAAACAGAGAGAGTGCAAGGCTGCTGTTGATGTGCAGAAAAACGGAGAATGATTAACGTTCTTGGTTTTATCAGTTTGAACTTTCTTGAGCTTCAATAATCATTCTGGAGTTCCCGTTTTAAATGTTCTGTATTTCCTTTGTTCTTGTCTTGTCATATACCCAGTTTGATCAAGTTTTCTTGATATTTGAATTTTGGAATTCTTAGGCAGTCATGACTTTTGTCCATCTTTGAACCCTTTGATCTTTGTGATGAAGTATCCTTTTTCAGTCTGGATTATTCGTACTTGTTCCTTGCCGTGTACTTATTAGATATGAAAAATTTCCAGAGCAAACTTTTTATCACATGGATAGAAAAGATTTGACCAACTTGCTGTGATGGATAATTTGGTGAAGCTGAAGATCATTCTCTGTTTATGATGCAGAATGATCTTGTTGTTGTCTTTTCTTGTATTTGCTTGATTCTGCTCTTAATTAAATCCACTCAAGAACACAAGTTAAATTAACATAACATTTAGAATCATAATTGACATTCTTAATTAACCTTTGTTTATTTTCATCAAAACTTTAAAATAGAGAGTTTGTCTCATTTATTATCAAACTGAAGTTCAACTGGCTGATATAATGACCAATTCCTTGAGGACAAGTAGATTTGAAGAGCTAAGAAGATTGTTAAGTGTAAAATCACCTAGAAACTTGAATTGATGGAAAGTGTTGGAAACCAATAAAATTCTTGGTTTTTAAATGTCATATGCTCAAAATAGAAATCTTTAAAATATAGATTTAGAAAGTAACTTTTGAGCTCATTTTTTGTGAATTTTATTTTTATAATGTTGTAAACATGTATGCAAAACAATCATTTAAAAACATATGTTGATACTCCGATATAGACTAAAATTGATTATATAATAATTTTGTATGGACTGCAATATATGATTCTCTTTACAAAAATTAAAAACTAATTTCAAAAATATATAAAAATATGTTTGTTATAGTTTTTGAATGTACATATTTATATTTCTAAAAAATTTATTAGATGTTTACATAATAATCATGTGTATTTATTTCTTTTTGCCAAGCATTTTTTATTTATCTAGGCTATAAGCACCCTATAATACTACTTTATTTGCTTTACCATGTTTGATATTTTTTCCTTTAGTTGTTAAACATTTTGGTAACTATTTTTTATATGCCATATTCAAAATGTAAAATAAATTCATTCTAAACTGATAAAAATTGATTCGGATTGGATCTAATTTTATTTTAAAACCAAACTGATCTGTTGAAATGGATGATACGGTTTTTTCTCTCAAAACTGACTGCAAAAATCCTTAACCGCCTATTTTCTTGCGCATAGCCTAAATTTGACTTTTCTTAAAAATCAAAAAATCCGACTTACACCAAATTGGTAATTACTTTTTCAACTACACCATATTGGTAATTACTCATTGAAACTAGAGTTGTCAATTTGACAAGCCCCTTAATTATTGGACTCAGTACATATATTGGGGGGGACAAAAAAATTTATAATTTAAAAGGTCTCCAAAAAGTAAGGCCTAGTCCCCTAAAATTTTGGGGGTTTAGTAAACCTATAGGCCCATGTTTTAAAAAAATCAATACTTTTTTTAAAAAAAATTTTGATAATTTATTTTTAAAATTTTTTTTGATTTTTTCACCGATAAAAAAATTTCGACTTCTTTTTCGAAAAATTTTTATTAGAGAAAAAAAATTGATTTTTTTTTGAGAATTATTTATTTATTTTTCTCACAAAATTTATTTCAAAAAAAAATATTTTTTTATTTTTTTCGGAAAAATAAATTTCAAAAATTTTTCAAGAAAAAATCTCAATATTATCAAAATATTGGAGGCTTTGAGCCCCATGAAATAATGGGCCAAGATTTAATTATTTTTATGGGGAGCCTAATATTAAGAGTTTAATAGGAAAAAAAATTAAAGAAACCTAATAGTTGGGGGTTTTTTGACGGCTCTAATTGAAACTACACCAATCAAGTAAAAAATTATATGTATGTCATGTTCACAATCAACAATCAACTCAGGATAACATTTATGGTTTTAAGCAACAGTAAAAAAAACTATTGTTGTAACACTGAAAATCATTGTCAAAACCATAGGCAACAAATGGTAAGACAACAATTTGGAAAAAGTCCCATAAACACCGGTGGTCTTTCCTTTATGAAACAATTTAAAGGTGCTAAAAGATACCAAACAAAAATATATGTTTTTATTAAAACATTCATCTTATGATTGTAAATCATTTGATTAATATTAAGTTGAATTATAAATAAATTAAGTCAAATAAAATAGTTTAGAAAGAGTAGAGACACAATTATTTTTGTTATTGCAAAAGTGTTGGAAGATTATTTGCTAAGCGTGGAGTTTAAGTTGGAAGACAAATATTTATATTAAAGATATCTATTTTAAGATAACATAAATTATGAGTAAATTAGAGTTAATACTTTAAGTGTTTTTAACAAAAAGAATATTATCACCTAATAACCAAGTAATTATGTCTACTAATAGAGTAAATAATAATATAGCAATAAGAAGTATTCTAACAAGCATAAGATAATCTGCAGCCCGAGTCAAAGTGTTAAAGATAAAGGAAATACAATATATGACTTAAGACCAAAGAAGAAAAGCTTTACATGAAGTCCTGGTTAAGTCAAACTCTTGAGCCCATAAAAGATAGACAAAGCAATGCCTTAAAGAATTTGAAGAAGTTGTGTCTTACTATATTAAATGCGCTCTCAATGTACCTTTGCTGAATCTTATTACAAGTTTACTATGATGATTAAACGTCTAATAAATTTGGTAAACCAGTTGACCATCTGGTCAACGCTTCAAGTTAACACTTTGACAAAGTCCACATTCTATTAAGAAGTCAACATTTTAACTTCCTCTCCTCATCATAGTCTCTCCTCATCGTAGTTGACTAATCCATTGATGGAAGAAATGCATGACATCCTTTGATAGTTTCATCCTTTGAGATATGTCTTCAAAATTGAGATACAATGAATTAATTATGAAGATATATTTGGATATGTTTCAAAGACTGATTTGTTTTAAACGTTGATTCAAGATTTCCATGATATCCTTAATGGATACATTATTTAGTATTTAAGTAGAAACTAATCAATATGAAATAGACTAAGAAAACAAAATGTATTGTATTAAGAAGAATCTATGAAAAAGCCTAGAACACATCAACATAAAAGAATGAATAAAAAATCCTCTTAGAAGATAGTTATTAGAATTTATGTAAATCAATCAAATTATTTCAGAAAATTGAAATGAAACAAGACTTGAAATGTAATATCCTCTCAATGAGAGTTAGAATCCAAGAAACATACTTTGTGTCAATTCAAACATAAACTAAAACTGATGTAAATCAGTCCAATGGTGGCAACAACTCTTTCATTCATAAGATGTAAAAATACTTATGAATCTCAACTGTAGCTTGTTAGAAAGTTGAGAAGGGTGATAATGATAACTGCCTCGAGAGGCATAGGAGAAATACTCAAATTCTAAAGAGACAGAGTAAATAATACTTGTATGTTATTGTTTAAATAGTGGTTTAAGTCCTCGGCTGTACTAAGACTAAATCTCTTTGATAGAGAATGACTAGATGTAGGAACAGTCCGTTGTGCACTAGTATAAAAATTCTTTAGTACCTTCTTTATCTCTCTAAAATTCTTGTGTTTTTAGCACCTTCAATTTGTATCAGAACTTGATCTCTTGATTAAGAATTTTACCGTGTAAGAGTTAATATTCTTTATTGTTGGAAATATAAGTGAAATGGTATAAATTAGTGTAAATTTTTGGTTCAATCCTGTTTTTTAATTTCTCTTAAAATTCGTATTCTTTCAAATCATGGATTGACAAAAACATATTATTGAAGACTGAAATTGCTATCTGACAATAATAAAACACATTTATAGAGCATCTATCTTTTTAACAACAATTTCATCTCTTTTCAAAAGTTATCTCGTGAATTTTTTTTTTTTTTGGTAATCCTCTGCATAGTTTCTCTTTTAAAATGTGAGTATTAGTGTTTAAGTTTTTTTTTTTAATAACTCTTGAATGTCATTTTGAGTGGTAAAATAGAATCCCTGAATTGAGATAAATGTTGAAAGAGAAGAGCATAAATGAAAAAAATATTTTTACTATGTCTTTTGAATAGGGTAAAAATCTCAAAGTCACATGTATGAGAGATATCATCTTGATTAAAATTATCTAAGAAAATACTTCATCATGTGATTAGTTTTCAATTGCAGATGGAAACTCCCTGCTTTGGTTTTTTCTTTCAAAGAGCAGCTTAAATATGTTATGAATATTCTCTTAATTTTATTATGTTTTTCGGTTGTAGTTTTGAAGCTCTTCAATTACAAATTGGACAAAACTTTGGTGCTTCAACAAGGTAGAGTAAGTTAATCAGTGAGAAGAGTCATATGTTAATACTAAAATTTATCTGATGATAGGAATAAGTATTAGTTAATACAATATAATTATTAATGCAAAATAACGAAACATTATAATGCATTTCAACATATGAAACTAACCAAACAAAGAGAAATTTATTAAAACTTTAATGATCTATGACATATGTTCAAATGTATAGGTAATCCATCGTTCTTGTGTGTCTGTTTTTAGTGTTTGTTTTATTGTGTCTGAGTAGTCTTTTCTTGTTCTTCCTTTATCTTGCCATGTGTTCTCTTGTTCTTGATTTTATCGCTTGTGTTCTTTTTGAAAAAAATGAATAACTTACTTTCGTTAAAACCTAAGTTTTGATTTCTTTCTTTTCCTTGTCTATTTAAACTTTTCTCTTTTTTTTTTATTTAAAAAAACCTCTTTTCTCATCACCCTAAATCCTTTTTATCCAAAAGTTTTAAATCTGAAACCCTTTAGGAAAAACTAGTTCAACCTCTTGTCCTTTATTGGTTCTTCACAATCAATCATCTTCTTGCATTATACTCTCATAAAGACTTTAAAATATTCTTAAAACATGAACTACTCAGCCTCAATGTTGAAAAGTTCTAGAAATCTTAAACTCGTTACATCTGTGAACTATAGTCAACACAATGGATCAAACAAGGAGATTCACAAAATGCATTCAAAGGTTCACTCTATGCAAACCTTGGATGTCAATGTCTTTTTGTCATGCTCAAGAACTGGGAATTGGTGATTTAAATCTAATATGTATTTTAAATTAATGTATATGATTTAGAAAGCTTTAGAATAATTTTTCATTTTAGCTCTTTTGTAATGAGTATTGCAGTTGTAATGTAATTTGTGCTTGTCACAAGTGTAATATGAATTACGAATTTAATATATGTTATTTCCTCTAATTCTATCTTATTTGTTTTGCTATGTCTTCTTCCTTTTGCCTTTGGTTTTAATCTATATCCGATCTTTATTTTTTGCATTTCATTTTTTTTAATTCCTTTGGTTTTTTTTCTTTTAGTTTCTTTGAAAATAGTGTATTTAAATTATTCCACATGTAATAAAGTGTAATATAGTGCACCCATTCTTTTACTCCTCATCTTTTTCTACTCACTATCTCGAGCTTTTAAAACGATTTCTTTTTCTTTCTCGAAAAATATGGCTATTTATACGGCAATTGTATTTTTTCAGCTTCTCTATCTATTGTTTTCATTCATCTCTCAAAGTTTTTATGTTATTTTTAAACTTTTTTCAAACTCTTCTACTATGGATGTTGGTTCGTCTTCTACTAAGAAAAGAAATTCACCTTCTTTTCTCGAGAAGAAGGAAAGCGCACCATCTGAATGATGAGCGAAATTCTCCTTGAATAGCTTGAAGTTAAGATAGCTCTACAAGAAGTTTGAAGGTGAAAACACGAGAAAAATGGGTTAATTGTGTTTGACTAAGTTGATAACTTTTTTATTATTTGATTAAACTTGTTCAAACTTGATGATTTACTTGGATACATTCAGTCCCTTCACTCATAATGATTTAATCCATTAACTCAACAACTTGAAGTACAAAGCACCTGGTCCTTCAAGCAGTCTTCTCAAACAGCTTGACAACCCCAAACTTCTAAGGAATACACACACCTTGACTCTACCAGTCAAGTCTTCTCCATACAATCTGACAACCCCAGATTGTTGAAGGCACACTAACACCACTATCGGGTTTGATTACAAATGTATGAAGCTTGAATAGTTGCTTCTAACAAGCTAATTATAACAATGACTATCACACTCTAAGAGAAAAACCTAGAAAATATTTCTCATTTGAACTAGTGTTTCTCTCTTTGAAATTTTAGATGAATTTGGAGTTTTGAATTTGAGTTCTTCTACTATTTTTTGAATTTTCAATTTAGTCCTTGTTTAATTCTGAATTGCATCTTTATTTCTAGTGTGTTCAACAATGATCTTATTCTGAACAAGATGTTTTTTTGATAATATGTTCTTTAGTCAATTCTTTATTTCTGACTTCAATCTAAGAAGTTCTTCTAGATTGATTTTGTTTGTGTTTTGTTCATATTGACTTTCTAAATTTTATAGATTGTTACTGTTCGTATTTTTTAAAGATTGAGTTTGTAAATTATTATGATTGATAATGTTTCTATTTTTTAAAGATTGAATTTATAAAATCTTCATATTGATACTGTTTAAATTTTGTTAAGATTGTTTTTGCAAATTCTTCATATGAAACTTCTTTCTTATTGTTTGTGGATGTTTCTTCTTGTAAACAATTTTTTATCATATCTTCTTGTAAATAATTCATATTTTCTTGTAGATAAATCTTGATCAAATCTTCTTGTAGATAAATCTTCACCAAAACTTCTTGTAAATAACTCATATCTTATTGTTGATAAGACGTTGATTATATTTTCTTCAAATCTTGACCATATCATCTTTTCAACTTGATCAAAGATTTTCTTCAATTATAAATCTGAATCAAATTTTAATTTAGATTGTCTTCAAAAAATCGAATCTTCTTTCATACTCTATGAAGTCAAATATATTGTTCTCATAAAATGAGCTCTTAAGGAGTCTCCTTAGAGGTCTTTAGATAATTTGTATAAGATTCATTATTTTTTAAGTTTATTTTATTTTCTTTCTCAATTTTGTTTTCATATAAATGGAATGTTACCTTTATTTATTTTGTTTATCTCTCTTTCTATTTTGTTGTTATCTATTTTTATCTCTTTGATGAAGTCTCTGATTTCTCTATCCTATTTTCTGAGCATATACTATTGTTCAATATCTGTATGTAGTATGATGGTTGTGAGTTTACTATGTTTATCTATTTGTGATTGCTTGCTTTAATTTCTATGTTTTTTTTTTAATTTTACCCTTTTTGATAAGGAAAAAGGGGGGAAAAAATAAGAAAATCTAATAACACAATTAATTGTTTGCTTGAATTTGATTGTATTGTTGTGTGTTTGATTTGCATTTGTTTGTTGCATCAATATTATCACATCATCTGCATCACACATATCATTTGCATCTATAAGTTGCATTTGCATATGAGTGTCATTTGCATATGTTATATTATGATAATTACTTGCAATTCACCTTTCTTTTAAAAGGTTTAACATCATCTAAAAACATGGTTTGTTCCATTAGGCTTAACATGCTAGAAATATATGAATTCAATTGTAAGGACTTGTCAAAACTATGATAACGTTGGGAAGACCTGATATGTTTGTTTATCTTTGTGTTTGTCCTCTTTGTCAAATTCTTTTTTAATTTTACCCTTATGTGTATAAAAACTGTAAAATAACTTAATAAGTTTGAAACTCTTAAAAATTATGTTTATCATATTCAAGAGGAGTCCCCAAATATTGATTTAAAAGTTGTTTTTAAGCAGTTCAAAGGATTATTAAGTTAAACTACTTTTGAGTACATCATTAAGAGGGCATACTTTTAAACTTTATTATGTGAACGAAAACTATTCATTAATTGTATGGTTGTTTGACACTTTTAAAAAGGGGGAGACTGTAAGTGCAAAAGTGATTTTAACTACAATCATTTGGTTGATATTTCAATGATACATAACAAACAAATTAGAACAATTATCTCCTAATTTTGAAGATTAAGTGTGACGATTAAGTTGGATGACAAACTTATATTAATGACTATCTATTTTAAGGTAGCATAAACTTATATTAATGACAATCTAAGTGTTTTTAACCCTAAGAATATTATCACTTAATAAACAAGTAATTATTTCTACTAATAGAGTAAGTCATACTATAGCAATAAGAAGCATTGGAACAACATATGATAATCTACATTCCAAATCAAAGCATTAAAGACAAAGCAATACAATTCAATGATTAACCTTCTAATCAAAAAAGAAAATAACACTACAAAAATCAAGACCTGTAATGATCATCTAACTTAAGACCATAAAAGAAAGCTTTATATCAAACCCTAGTTAAGTCAAACTCTTGAGCCCAAAACATTGAAGAAGTCAATATCTCTACATCCTCTGGTGAATAGAAAAGATAGACAAAGAAATCATGGCAATACCCTAAAAGGTTGTGAATGATTATGTTAAATGCCATCTCAATGCGCCTCAGACTACAAGCTTACTTTGATGATCATGTGTTTGACAAATCGAGTAAACCAGTTAACCATATGGTTAATACTTCAACTCAACAACCTAACAAAACCAACATTCTGATAAAGTCAACACTTTGATAAGAAGTCAACATTTCAACATCATATGCTCATCATAGTGCACTAATCCTATGACTAATGAAGCATATGGCATCTTCTGATACTGTCATCCTTTGAGATCGATATTCCAAAATCGAGATATGTTAAATTAATTTGAAGATATATTTGGATATGTCTTGAAGGATGATTTGTCTTAAATGCTAATTTAAGTTCTCCAACAGTAATATCCTCAACATATACAATCATTAGTATTTAGGTATAAACCAATAAATATGAAATATAGTGAGGAAAACAAAAAGCAATGTGTTAAGAAGAATCTCTATAAAAGATTAGAACACATCAAAAGAAAAGAATGGATGAAAAATCCTCTATAGAAAGTTATTAGAATTGATGCAAATCAATCCATGTGTTTCATACACTTAAATTGATACAGGAATTGAAATATAATATCCTCTCATTGAGAGTTAGAATCCTAGAAACAGACCTTGTGTCATTTTAAACACAAATTGTAACTGATGTAAATCAACTTGATAGTGGCAATGATTTTTTCATCAATAAGAGGTGCCTAAAAAGGTATAAACATATTTATGAACCTCAACGACAACTTGCCATAATGTTGAGAAGGGTGCTAATGGTAACTAACTGTAGAGGCATAGGAAAACTACTCAAAGCTTGAATAAGAAATGTAAATAATAATTGTATTCTATTGGTTAAATAGTAGATTAAGTCATCGACTGTGTTGAAGAAAAATCTCTTTGATAGAGGAGGACTAGATGTAGCAACAATCTATTGTGAACTAGTATAAAAATCTTTGTGTCCCTTATCTCTCTTTCTGATATTTTATTCTGAGTTATTTATGATTTAAATTTATTTTTATTTTAAATGTTTTATAATAATAAGTTGAATGATTGTATAAAGAACATATTTTTTTTGGTTAAGCAACTCAACTAGTTTTTTAGAAATGGAAAAACACAATTTAAACTCTCATTTATTGTGTTTTCTAACACATTCATTTTTAAACTAGTTCACAATAACTTTTGCTACATCTAGCCGTCCCTTCAAGCTTTGAATATTTTTTCCTTTGCCCTCCAGGCTATGCCACTAGAAGTTTGTGTAGCCTTCTCAACATTCTTCCAAGTATCGTTGAGGATTCCAAGTATTCTTTCACTTCTTTTGAGTTAAAGAGTTGTTGTCACTATCAGGTTTGAGTACATTCATTTAAGTATGTGCATAAGTTAATATATAATCTTTCTTCAAATGTTTAATCTCTCATTTAGAGGATAATACAATTCAAATCTTATATCAATTCAAGTGTATAAAAATAATTTGATTGATTTATATCAATTTCTAATATCTCTTAACATAGAGGATTTTTTGTTCATTCTTTTATTTTTTGATGTGTTCATTGCTTTTTCAAAATTCTTCTTTAAATAATGAAGGTCGTTGAAATTACCATGAATGTGGTTCTTCATAATATCTAAAATCATCAATTGAATTTCATCAATAAGATTTTATCAAAACTAATTTCATCAGTATTCTTCAGTTTAAAATTGTTTCTATTTAAATACTGAAGAATATATTCGTGGAAATATAGTCGTTAGAAATCTTGACATGTAGTAGTAGTACACTGAGCTGTTAGAAGATTTGTACTATTGATAGTACTATTCTGTGTTATTGTTGTTCGACATGGACAATTGTAAAGGAATAATGCTTCATAGAATTTTTAAAGTCATTTTCTTCATCAAAGGATTTGACTTATATTAGAGAATTGACTTCTTTAGAGGCTTGATTCATATGTTACTATTGTTCTTCGAATTAGTTGATTTTTAACGCTTTGACTAACACTGTACGTTATCAAATGCTTATTGCAATGTTTTTTATTGATATATAATGACTTGCTCTATTAGTAAACATTATTACTCGTGCATTAGGTAATAACATTTTTAGTGTTGATTAACATATAGATTATTATATCTAACTTAATATTACGACCCAAAAACTGAATGTCGTGACAGACACACAAGTTATACTCATAACCTGACAAATCTATCAACAGCTTAACAATTACGCAATTAAATAGTTCTAAATAACCATAAAAAAAATATATATAATTTTTTTTCGAGATTTCGACAGAGTATCCTCTGTAACTTCAACACTTCCAAATTTATAAAATCTTGTTTCAAACTATTAACTCAGTCATAACTCAAAGAACAAAATCAAAATATTTAATACATTTCTCAAAAGACTTTCTAGACTCAAAATAACTGCAAAATACATCACGACTCAACATACTTTATATAAGAGCTCTCGATCGAATATGCCTACAAAAAATGATTGAGACTTGAATCTACTAACAACTTGCTACTCAGCTGCCTGTGAATCTAAAAAAAAATGAACATGAAGGGGTAAGTTGTCACGACCCGAAATTTAAATGTCGTGACCGGCGCGCAAGCTATACTCCTAGCCTGGCAAGCCTACCAACTAACTTAACAATTAAACACTAAATCGTTCCATAACCATTTCAAAACTATATATATATATATATACTTTTCCTCGAAATTTCGACAGAGTATCCTCTATAACTTCAACATTCCCAAATTTATAAAATCCCTGTTAAATTCTCAATTCAGTCACAATTCAAAGAACATAATCTAATCGTTTAATACAATTTCCAAAAAATTTCTAGACTCCAAAATAGCTGAAAATTACATAGACCCAACAGACGTTACAAAAATGGTCCTCAATCAAAGAGGCCTACCAAAAGATATATGTGGAGACTTGAATCAAATAACAGATTTCTACTCAACTGCCTGCGAATCTGAAAAAATAAGCAACATAAAGGGGTAAGTCACAAAAGACTTAGTGAGGAGACAACAACCACCATCAATTAGAAGGGAAACACAAAAGGCACGAATAACTGTTTAATCGCTTGACAAAAAATATTAAAAATTCAGTGAATAACGAAACGAAATCAAAATGAACAACCTTAAAATCATTATAAAAAATCAAACAATTAACAATACAAATTTTTAGAACCAAGAGGCGGCTTTATCTCATTGATAGCCCTCTCCTCCTAAGAGTGGCCTTTCCCTTAGGGGCGGCTCCATCTAACGGATGGCCCTCTCCCCTCAATTTCTGCAACGCAACAGCACGTATCAATTAGGGAGCTTACATCTCGTTGATAGCCCTCTCCTCCTACGGATGACCTCTCTCGTAAGGGCGGCTCCATCTAACGGTTAACTCTCCCTAATCAACACGTGGTAACTAGGTGCACCTAACGCAGTTAACGATTTAATAATTATAACAACGATTTCTCAAAATACATATTTAAAATCATTTCATCGTAATTCATGAAAAACATATTCAATCGCATAACAATTCAAGCTTTAAATACTTTAACTCATACTAAATCAAAATAATAACATATTATATAACAACGACAGTTAAATTAAATAATTGACGAAATTGAGATAAAATTCAAAGGTTGTGTTTCCCAAATTTTTCAATAAATACTTTAATATAGAAACCAAGTAAAATAATAATAATAGCATTATATAAAAATAAATGACGATGATCGTCGTCAACTCACTGTTATGGAGAATCGTCTAAGTTTGCTCTCCAACAACTCTCAGAGTAGCCGGCAAGGTCTCAGTTGACAAATCTGAGTATAAAAATATTTCCAAAACTTTAGAGAAATTTATTCTAAAGTTTAACTACCTCTAGAAAACTATCAGCATCATTTAAATATACTCTAAACACGAAATAAGATTTTTACTCAAAACTACATTTTTCTATGAATTCATACTAGGATTAGAGTTGTGCATTTACCTCAATGAGTCTCAATAAACCACTTTCAAGAGATGGGTACCCTTTTTCCTTCCTTAGAACACAAACCCTAACCCAAAAATCTCAACCAAAAGAATTTGTAGGAGTTTGAGAAATTAAGCTTGTGGGGATGTTAAACCTCCTTTAAGGATTGAGGGTTTGAGTAATAGAGTGAGAAGAAGGAGAAGGGAAGAAAAGAAGAAAGAAAACAAAAAATGAAGGAGGGGGAGGGGGTTGCTGTCTGCCGAGAGGAAGAGAGAGAGAGGAATTGGGAAAAATGGGATGAGGTGGCAAGGGTTTTGTTTTATTTAATTATTATTA
>NC_021163.2:49179342-49187065 GCF_000331145.2 Cicer arietinum | reverse complement strand
ATTTTCATGCCTTTGATCACCCTCATGTTGTTGTCCGACGACAACCCCAACAAGTTGTTGCACAACCTGTTGTAATCCCTGCAGACCAGCAGCAAACTCTTCCATGGCTGGATTTCCGCGCCTCCTCATAGGTACCTCAACATCAGCATTCAAACCACGTCCGCCAACATTAGCTCTACGCCTGTTTCGAGCACGAACTGAAACACGACCTCGTTGACGAACGCCTTGAGCTTGAGAAATTGATTCATCAACAATTTCCCTTATAGTAGGATTCCTAGTCTTGGGTGGCATTGTCACATATTAAAAGAACATTGATCAAAGATTGAATAAGACGACAAGAAATTGTGGAGAGATGGTGATGATGAATTTAAACACAGATTCTGACAACAGATGAGACTCTCATAGAGTGCTAATAGCCCTTGCAAGTAAGTTGTGCCCGGGTACACAATTTACTAACAAGAATCTATTACCACCCTATGTTTGCAGCTATTAGGACCTATGACCGAGCTCTTATACCAACTTTGTCACGACCCGAAATTTAAATGTCGTGACCGGCGCGCAAGCTATACTCCTAGCCTGGCAAGCCTACCAACTAACTTAACAATTAAACACTAAATCGTTCCATAACCATTTCAAAAATATATATATATATACTTTTCCTCGAAATTTCGACAGAGTATCCTCTATAACTTCAACATTCCCAAATTTATAAAATCCCTGTTAAATTCTCAATTCAGTCACAATTCAAAGAACATAATCTAATCGTTTAATACAATTTCCAAAAAATTTCTAGACTCCAAGATAGCTGAAAATTACATAGACCCAACATACGTTACAAAAATGGTCCTCAATCAAAGAGGCCTACCAAAAGATATATGTGGAGACTTGAATCAAATAACAGATTTCTACTCAACTGCCTGCGAATCTGAAAAAATAAGCAACATAAAGGGGTAAGTCACAAAAGACTTAGTGAGGAGACAACAACCACCATCAATTAGAAGGCAAACACAAAAGGCACGAATAACTGTTTAATCGCTTGACAAAAATATTAAAAATTCAGTGAATAACGAAACGAAATCAAAATGAACAACCTTAAAATCATTATAAAAAAATCAAACAAATAACAATACAAATTTTTAGAACCAAGAGGCGGCTTTATCTCATTGATAGCCCTCTCCTCCTAAGGGTGGCCTTTCCCTTAGGGGCGGCTCCATCTAACGGATGGCCCTCTCCCCTCAATTCCGCAACGCATCAGCACGTATCAATTAGGGAGCTTACATCTCGTTGATAGCCCTCTCCTCCTACGGATGACCTCTCTCGTAAGGGCGGCTCCATCTAACGGTTAACTCTCCCTAATCAACACGTGGTAACTAGGTGCACCTAACACAGTTAACGATTTAATAATTATAACAACGATTTCTCAAAATACATTTTTAAAATCATTTCATCGTAATTCATGAAAAACATATTCAATCGCATAACAATTCAAGCTTTAAATACTTTAACTCATACTAAATCAAAATAATAACATATTATATAACAACGACAGTTAAATTAAATAATTGACGAAATTGAGATAAAATTCAAAGATTGTGTTTCTCAAATTTTTCAATAAATACTTTAATATAGAAACCAAGTAAAATAATAATAATAACATTATATAAAAATAAATGACGATGATCGTCGTCAACTCACTGTTATGGAGAATCGTCTAAGTTTGCTCTCCAACAACTCTCAGAGTAGGCGGCAAGGTCTCAGTTGACAAATCTGAGTATAAAAATATTTCCAAAACTTTAGAGAAATTTATTCTAAAGTTTAACTACCTCTAGAAAACTATCAGCATCATTTAAATATACTCTAAACACGAAATAAGATTTTTACTCAAAACTACATGTTTCTATGAATTCATACTAGGATTAGAGTTGTGCATTTACCTCAATGAGTCTCAATAAACCACTTTCAAGAGATGGGTACCCTTTTTCCTTTCTTAGAACACAAACCCTAACCCAAAAATCTCAACCAAAAGAATTTGTAGGAGTTTGAGAAATTAAGCTTGTGGGGATGTTAAACCTCCTTTAAGGATTGAGGGTTTGAGTAATAGAGTGAGAAGAAGGAGAAGGGAAGAAAAGAAGGAAGGAAAACAAAAAATGAAGGAGGGGGAGGGGGTTGCTGTCTGCCGAGAGGAAGAGAGAGAGAGGAATTGGGAAAAATGGGATGAGGTGGCAAGGGTTTTGTTTTATTTAATTATTATTATTAATATTATTATTATTATTATTATTATTATTATTATTATATATTTACGCAGGCGTAACATAAGTCACAAAGACTTAGTGATGAGACAACAATCACCCCCAACTAGAAGGGAAACACAAAAAGACACGAATAATTATTTTACAATCTTGTGGCAATTATGCTAAACAATATTACCTGAAATATAGATAATTCTCAAATAAAATATACCCATGATAAAATCATTAAACTTATAATTTAGCCATTCACGTAGAAATATTTAAAATCTAATTCATACAGAAGTTAAATCAAAATGAACAACATTAAAATATCATAGAAAATAAAAAATGTAAAAACATAAATTTTTGGAAACCAAGAGGCAGCTTCATCTCATTGAGAGTTTTCTCATTCTAAGGGTGGCATTTCCCTTATGAGTGGCTTCATCTAACGGATAACCCTCTCATCTCAATCCCGCAACGCATCATAATTCATCAATTATGAAGCTTATATTTCATTGATAGCCCTCTCCTCCTAAGGATAAACATATTTCATAGGGACGACTCCATATGACGGGTAACTCTCCCCAATCAAAATGATGTAACTAGGTGCACCTACTGTCTTTAACGATTTTATAATTATAACAATAATTTCCAAAACACATATTTAAAAATAATCTCTCATTTCATCGTAACTCATGGAAAACATATTCAATTGTACATCAATTCTATATTTAAATGTTTTATAACTCAAAAATAAATTAAACTACAAACATATTATATAACAAAAACTATGAAAATAATTAAAGGAAGAAATCGAGATAAATTCAAAAGTTGTGTTTCTCTGATTTTTAAACAAATACTTTAACATAGAAAACGAGTAAAATAATAATTATAGAAAAATAAAAATATGTGACAATAATTGTTGCCTACTTACAACTATGGATAATCGACTAAATTTGTTCTCCAACAACTCCCAGAGTAGCAAGCAGGATATCAACTAACAAATCTGAGTATCAAAAATATTCTCAAGACTTTAGAAAAATTATTTTAAAGTTTAGCTAACTCTAGGAAACCATCAAAATCATTTAAATCTATTCTAAACCCATATAATATTTTTAAACAAAACTATATTTTTTTCAAGAGATTCATTCTTAGCATTAGAGTTGTGTATTTACCTCAAATAATCTCATTAAATACATTTCAAAGAATGGATACTCTTCTCCTTCTTTAACTCAGTAACTCTAACCCAAAATCCTAACCAAGAACATTTGTAGGAATATGAAAAGTTATGTTTTTAGAGATGTTAAATTTATATTAATGGTTGAGGGTTTATATGAGCAATTTATGCTTTAGAGTGAGAAGGTACGAGGAGGGAAGTTGATGTTGTTGCCGACTGAGAAGAAAAAAGAGAAAATAAGTGAAGTGGAAATGAAAGTTTGATTGAGTTTGTTTTAATTAATTAATTATTTATTAAATTTTTAAATGAAATGTATTGTTTTACTTATTTGTAAAATATATTATGTTAGAATAGATAGTAATTGATATAAATTTTATTTTCAAGCTTAATGTGTTTACTAACAAATATAATTAAATATTGCACCGACTTTTTTTTAGACTCATAGGCAACAATTTTTTAATGACTTTAGGAAGCAGTTATTTAAATATTGTTTATTATGGGCAACGATTATTTACGTGTTGCTTTTTCGTGTACGCAAAGGTTTTTGACTTCTTATAGGGAACAATTATTTATATGTAAACTGTTTAATAGTAGCTTTTTAAATGTCAGTTATTATAAATATTTCTTTTAAAAAAATGACAAACATAATAGTATATATTTATCTAGAATAAAAATATTACTCAAGATTTTGAATGATAAAAGCCTTTTATAAAATCTATATTTATCTAAAATAAAAATATTATTCAAGTATGGAAATCCAAAATATTAAACTTAAATAACCCACATGTGCTTGTTTCCGAAAAATAACCAAAAAGCATAGGTTTATATAAACTTATTTTATATATCAAATATCATTACTGAACATTATAGTGATATACACGCACAAATAATATTATTCATCATCTTTATTTTCAGGTTGATTTTCTTCATTGGTTGGATGAATTTGCTGCATTTATAAGAAAAATTTTAAGTAATTTTCAATTCTCCCACAATTTATCCAAAACAAATTGTAGATATTTACTCAACACTCAAAAGAAATTGGCAAACACATTAAATATTTAATTAAGCTACATTCAATCAATAGCTGAAGAACCCGAGAAAGAATAAGACACTGATTTAACTTTCGCTTTATTAAGTAATTATTTATAAAGATAGAAACAAATTTAATCAATTAAGCGAATAAGTTTAGTCCGATCTCAAGGAGTGTAGCCTTAGATTTAGCTGAAAGTGGTGTACGCCTGTACGGCGTATCTCACACCAACCAACGCTCAATTTCACAACTCGATTAATTATTACATTCAATTCGTATATTAGAATAATAAAAAAATTTATAATTTAAAAGATCTTAAACAAAAAATAATGTAAATTTAGGTGGGCATATGGACCCACATTTAAAAAAAAAATCTATATTTTTTTCAAAAATTTTTGATAAAAAAGTTTCAATTTTTTTTTTTGATAAAAAAAGTATTTATAATTTTTTTATTTGAGAAAAAAAATCAATTTTTTCAAGAAAAATAATTTTTTTTATATTTCTCACAAGTTGTTTTGAAAAAAAAAATGATTTAAAATTTTTTTCGAGAAAAAATATTTTAGATTTTTTTGAGAAATATTTCTGATAATTTTTTCGAGAAAAATAAATATTGAAAATTTTTCAAAAAAAATATATCAATTAATAAAATATTGGGCATGTGAGCCACATCACTTAAACTCACGAAGAATAATAAAATAATGGGTCGGGACCTTAAAAAATTTATTTTAATAGAAGGCCTAATATTATAGGTTTAGTATGAGAATTTTGAGATAGGGGCTTCAAACTTTGAGGCATTGTTGAGAGCTCTACACACCACTAACAAAGCTCCATCTCTCGTTCAAATATAATACATATTACTGATGATAACAAAATAAAAAAAATAATTTTCTATTAACTGATTACTTTAATTGGGTGTAGATTAGTATAAGACATATCAAGAATCTATGTTATCGACTATTCGACGTAAGTAATATAAACAATTGTGAATATAAATTTATGTAAATCTATTAAGAGAGTCATTAGAAATCTTTGTAAATCCTGAAGGTGATGGAAAACACAAGAAATAAGATTTGAATTGTGTTTTGCCGTTTCTCAAAACTACTTCCATTTTTTTTATAGAAATTATTCTTTATCACAAGATTCAACTTACTTTTAAAAGAGGTTTAGACAGAGTAAAGTTGAATTATAAATAACTAAGATGTGAAAAATAAAAAGGATAAACGAGACATAAATATTTTATATTACTTCACAACAAACTGTTGCTACATCTAATGATCCCCTTACAAAGAGATTTTTTCTCAATACAACCGATGACTTAATCAACTATTTGCATAAATAGCATACAAGTATTATCTACTTTGTCTGTTCAGACTTTGAGTATTTTTCTCTAGCCTCTCCAGGTTGTCGTCCATGTAACCTTCTTCAACATTTTGCCATCTTGTCGTTAAGGTTCATGAGGGTCATTGTACCTTTCCAGGTACCTCTTGAGGATCAGAGAGTATTTGTCACTATCAGGCTGATTTACATCAGTTCTAATTTGTGTTTGACTTGACACAAAGTATGGTTTTAGTATTCTAACTCTCGTTGAGAGGATGTTACAGATTATGTCCTATATCAGTACAAGTGTGTGAGAACACTTTGATTGATTTACATTAACTCTAATAACACTCTATGAGAGGATAATTCACTTATTCTTTTAGTTTGATCTATTCTTGACTTTTTCAGATTTTCTTTTTAACACATAGCCTTTTTCATTTTCTTTAGACATACTCTCTCTCACTCATTGGTAAAGGACATAGTTAGTTCTTCTTAAATATAGAGATAAAATATTCGTTGATAATTTTATCATTGGAGATCTTCAATCACCATTTATGACATATTAGTTTTTAATGACTGTCCATATATATATATATATATATATATATATATATATATATATATATATATATATATATATATATATATATATATATATATATATATATATATATATATATATATATATATATATATATATATATATATTCGTAAATAATTTTACGTATCTTGGTATTGAAGACAAGGAATGTAAGATCCAATACCAAATATCTAGAACTTGGAAATTAAATCCATACACCTTACTAAAATAGAGACACATATAATGAAATAATAATTAGAATAATAAAACACAACTGAAAACTACATTCAAAATATAGTTTACAACTTGTTATGGTAGATTAATAAATTAATATTACAACTTGAACTAATTTAAGTCTTTAACAAATTTTCATTACATCATATAGTTCAATACATAAAAAATAAAGGGGTGAGCTCGTTCCTTGATCTCCTCCAGCTGCTAACATAAAAATAAAAGGGTGAGATAAAATCTTAGCGAATTCTGAAAATAAAGGGAGCGATAGTTTAAAAATATTTCTTTCATAAATATGCACAAAAATATGAAATTATGATGCATCTCATGATGAATCTCTTAACTTTAATTTTTCATAAAAGATTAACTGAAATCATTCTTTCATTATGATTCTAAAAACTATGCATTACCTCAAATCTTTTCCTAGAAACAAGGAATAATCACTCAATATCTTGATGTAGGTCACCAAGATAAATGGTTTGGCCAAATCCCAACCAGCATCCTGATAATTCTCATCTACCTATTGTTCCATGCCTGAAACAAACATGAATGTCCCGCCGTGAATAAGGTCATGCATGCTCTGACTAATGAGAATGTAATGCACTTGAGATGTTATGTATGCAATGCCTTGATAATACTATGTTTGCAATGCATCGTTACTCCATAACACTTATAATAACTTCACAATGTATTGAAAATCAAGTGGGAATTAAATCCTAAGCCCCATATCAGAGCTAGAACCAAAGGAAAACTTAGCCAACGACATAACTCCTAACAAGAGGCAAACTCTGATTAGAGGCAGCATGACCAGAAGCATATAGGTCAGATGCAACATAATCAGAGTTAGAGGATACGTGTCTAGAGAAAGAATAAAATGATATGTTTCCATAGGAAGAATAAGAGGATATGTGTTCATAGGAAGAATAAGAGGATATATGTCTAGAGGAAGAATAAGAGGATACATGTCTAGAGGAAGAATAAGAGGATACGTGCCCAGATGAAGAATAAGAGGATATATGTCGAGAGGAAGAATCAAAGGATACATGTCCAAATGAAGCATAAAAGAATACACATTCAAAGGAAGAATAATAGGATTTGCGTTTAGGGGAAGAATTAAAGGATACACGTCAAAGGGAAGAATTAAAGGATACACATCGATG
>NC_021163.2:49174561-49179332 GCF_000331145.2 Cicer arietinum | reverse complement strand
AGGGAAAGAATCAAATGATACGCGTCCCGAGGAAGAATCAAAGGATAAAATGAAAGGATAAAATGAAAGGATAAAATCAGGAGCAAGGTATCAGAATAAAAAACAAAGGCAAAATAGAAGCATTTCACCAGAGATAAAACAAAAGTAATTTACCGTAGGCAAAATACTTGGCATCATAAAATGGCTAACAAAGACATAACAAAGAGAAATTAGAGGCACAAATACTCAGAAGTTGAAAAATGGCATCAAAGGCAACATGCCCAGAAACGTAAGTTAATCCTCAGAGGTAGAATGCCCAAAATTATGAGTTAGGAATCAGAAACAGAAATCAAGAAGAACATCAGAGGCAAGAAAAAGATAAGGCATTGAGGAACACATATTAGTTCCCATTGTAAGACATGCATCTAAACAGACCTCAATAGTATTCTTCCTAAATTCCTAACCAACTTATCAGCACAATCATCACACAATTAAAATAACAACATGCATGATAATTAAATACAGTTATGGGTGCATATTTCACAAACCCCTACATGCTTAAAAGTTCCACTTCCTTACTTTCTTTGAATTTTTTTCTAACTCCTGTTTACCCAAAAAAGATTTCACCAATAAAGAGGAATTTTCAATAAACTTAAACCACACCCTCATGCTAAAATAATTTAATGTAAAGAACTCACAATTTCTTTAAGTAGGTTCTTCTTTAATTTAGACAAGTTTTTGAGGTGGCTCTCTATTTTCAGTTTTCCTCCTCTCCAGTTTAAGCTTTCCCTTGTTATTGCTTCTTCTTCACACGAACATGGTTTAATCGAACTAGTGTTTTTGGAGATTTTGAAAGAGAATGAATTTATATGAATTTGGGAAGACGGTGAATAGTGTTGGTCTAGGGGTTGTTTTCAGTTAGAATGAAGGAGTTCCCCATGCTTTTCCCTGGAAAGGCACTAATAATGGGGGAAAATGAGTGTTATTTTCCATTTGGCCCCTTGGATATTACTTATTTACTTCTTATCATTCCTATTTTAATTAAAAATTCTTTATTTATAAACTAACATGTTATTATTTTAAATAATCTTTATTTTTAACATATTTTAATTAAGTGAATTGTTACACTCTCCCCCCTTAATAAAATTTTACCCTTTAAATTTGACAATTTACCTATTGGAAGATGTAAGGATGCTCCCTATGTATATCAACCTTTGCCTCCCAAGTTGCTTTGTGTGAAGATGATTCTTCCAAAACAACATTCACTAGGGGAATAGTTTGTTTCTTAACTCCTTGATGCTCCTATCAACAATCTAAACTGGCACTGGATTGTATGTGAGGTTTGGTTTAAGTTGGAGAGACTCATGGTGTAAGATTTGGTGAGGGCTTGGAATATATTTCTTCAAATGGGAGACATGGAAAACATCATGGAGAATGGATGAAGAGGGTGGAAAGGCTAATCAGTAAGCAGAGGAACCTATCCTATGCATAATTTGGAAAGGTCCAACAAAGCGTGGGCTAAGCTTATTAACTTTCAACACTCTTCCAATACCAACAGTAGGAGTAACCCTAAAAAATACATGGTCACCTTCCTCAAACTCTAAGGGTCTCCTCCTATGGTCAACATAATTTTTCTACCTATTTTGGGCTATCCTCAACTTATCCTTAATGACCTTGGATAACCTCAAGCCCTAAAGTCCCCTTGTCTCCTACCTTTGACCAATACATAGGTGTTCTACATTTTCTTCCATGCAAGGCCTTATAAGGTGCCATACCTATGTTGGCATGGTAATTATTATTATAGGTAAACTTCACCATATGCAAATGTGTATTCCAGCCCCCACAATCTTCTAGAATACAAGCCCTTAACATATCCTCTAGAGTCTAAATGGTCCTCTCATTTTGACCATCAGTCTGAGGGTGATAAGTAGTACTAAGGTGTAACCTACTTCTTAGAGACTTCTGAAATGCTTTCCAAAATATGGAGGTAAACTTGGGGTCCCTATATGATATTATGATATAAGGTACCCCATGCAACCTTACTATTTCCTTTATAAATAATTTGGCTTGTTTATGGGCGTTATAAGTGGTCGTAATAGGCAAGAAGTGGGCTGACCTAGTCAATCTATCTACAATTACTGAAATGGAATCATACCCAGATTGAGTATGAGGTAATCCTACCACAAAATCCATGGAAATAGAATCCCATTTTCATTTATGTATGTCTAGAGGTTGTAGTAAACATGCCTCCCTCTGGTGTTCTATTTTTACCTTTTGACAAGTCAGGCATTGGGCTACAAAGATAGCTGTAACACCCCGTTTTTCAAAGCGTGAGTGTATTTTTTTCAAAAGGAATTAAAATAAAACAGGAAAATAAATAAGGTAACACACGTTTGGATAAATATTTAAGTGGTAATACAACGACAAATAAGTCAACAGAATTTACGAGCAGCGGAAAAATTCTTAATCCATGAATTCAAAATATATACATAACAAAAGTAGTACAGTCTTCCAGTTTAAAAATAAACGCAACCCCAAAAGAAAGACATTTGTTCCCTCTGTGACAACCTAGTCTGATCATTTTACAAAACAGCTAAACACCCTGAGATCAGCTGAAGGATTTTAATGAAAACAGAATCTTGGGCTGAAATCAATCGATTAGGAAATCGATTGAGTGAGTACTGAGCCCTCTGGTTTTAAGCCAATCGATTTCCAAATCGATTTGGTCGAATATGGCTGAGTCCCTGACTTAGGGCCCAATCGATTGGGCAATCGATTTCTTAAAGGATTTTTGAAAACTGATTACGAAATCGATTGGCTAATCGATTTTGTCAATTTGGCCAAGCCCCTGTTTACCCATCCAATCGATTGGGAAATCGATTTCCATGTGTATTCTTTCAAAAATTCATAACTAACTCAATCACATTCATACATAATCTCAAATCCTAACACTTAGCACTGATAACGCAATCGCTACAACATCATTAGTTTCGAAATAGTATTGCAAGCAAACATGTTATCACCAAATTCCAAAACATAACACTTAACATTTATAACACCATTAATACAACATCATGGGTTTCAAAATGGTATTGCAATCCAACATGTTATCACCAAATTCCAAAACATAACACTTATAACACAATTACTACACATACCAAATGAACCAACAATTCACAATTTAACAGGGTGTAGTCTCTCACGGACAAACACAATTCCTTCAGGAACGTAAGTCATAAACGTACTACCTATCACGGGTCCGTACCGTTTACCGAGGTGCCACCTATCCCGGGTCTGCACAACTTACCAAGCGTAAATCGTAAACTGCCTATCACGGGCCCGTACCGTTAATCAAGGTGCCACCTATCACGGGTCTGCACGATTTACCAAAACATACATAAGTGAACAAGACATTAAGAGATTCTCCGTTCTTAATTCTCATCTAACTTAAACCAGGGCGTAGTCTCTCACGGACAAACCCCTGTGCAGTCTCTCACGGACAAACACATTTCCCTCAGGAACGTAAGTCGTAAACATACCACCTATCACGGGTCAGTACTGTTTACCGAGGTGCCACCTATCCCGGGTCAGCACAACTTACCAAACGTAAATCGTAAACGTACTGCCTATCACGGGCCCGTACCGTTTACCAAGGTGCCACCTATCACGGGTCTGCACGATTTACCAAAACACACATAAGTAAACGAGACATTAAGAGATTCCCCATTCTTAATTCTCATTTAACTTAACGGTTTTCAAAACAAAACATTCAGTAAATAAGTCATTAAAAGATTCCCCATTCTTAATACTCATTTACTGAAACGATTTTCAAAAACAAACATTAAGTAACCGAGACATTAAGAGATTCCCCATTCTTAACGTCCAGTTAACTTAAACGATTTTCAAAAACAAATATTAAGTAACCGAGACATTAAGAGATTCCCCGTTCTTAACGCCCAGTTAACTTAAACGATTTTCAAAAACAAATATTAAGTAACCGAGACATTAAGAGATTCCCCATTCTTAACGCCCAGTTAACTTAAACGATTTTCAAAAAAACAAATATTAAGTAACCGAGACATTAAGAGATTCCCCATTCTTAACGCCCAGTTAACTTAAACGATTTTCAAAAAAACAAATATTAAGTAACCGAGACATTAAGAGATTCCCCATTCTTAACGCCCAGTTAACTTAAACGATTTTCAAAAAAACAAATATTAAGTAACCGAGACATTAAGAGATTCCCCATTCTTAACGCCCAATTAACTTAAACGATTTTCAAAAACAAATATTAAGTAACCGAGACATTAAGAGATTCCCCATTCTCAACGCCCAGTTAACTTAAACGATTTTCAAAAAAACAAATATTAAGTAACCGAGACATTAAGAGATTCCCCATTCTTAACGCCCAGTTAACTTAAACGATTTTCAAAAAAACAAATATTAAGTAACCGAGACATTAAGAGATTCCCCATTCTTAACGCCCAATTAACTTAAACGATTTTCAAAAACAAATATTAAGTAACCGAGACATTAAGAAATTCCCCATTCTTAACGCCCAGTTAACTTAACAATTTTCAAAACAAAATATTAAGTAACCGAGACATTAAGAGATTCCCCATTCTTAACGCCCAGTTAACTTAACAATTTTCAAAACAAAATATTAAGTAACCGAGACATTAAGAGATTCCCCATTCTTAACGCCCAGTTAACTTAACAATTTTCAAAACAAAATATTAAGTAACCGAGACATTAAGAGATTCCCCATTCTTAACGCCCAATTAACTTAAAC
>NC_021163.2:49157198-49168428 GCF_000331145.2 Cicer arietinum | reverse complement strand
TTTTCTTTCCTTTCTTTTTCTTTCCTTTGTTTTTCCTTTCTTCCTTTTTATACTATTTTCTTTTCCTTTTCCTTCCTTCTAGTTTCATTTCTTTCTATTCTCTCCAAGCAAACATATATATATATATATATATATATATATATATATATATATATATTAAATATAACTTAACAAATATCTCAAAATATCTAGATATTTGTTAAATTACCATTTCACCCTTAACGCATTAAATTCTCCGTAAAGGATTTACCGCACTTAATTTAAATTTATTTATCGACGAGTAATTCTAAACGGTGTCAAAATAACTTTTTGATCCTATAAACTCCATAATATTATTAACTTTGGCTAAAAAGCCTCCGAGCCAAAATCCAAAACATATAAAATACATAAAGTGTACTTTAAAATTATGGGTCTTACAATAGCCACATCATTCTTCATACCTGGCCACCAATAATTCTTCTTAAGATCCTGATACATCTTGGTGGATACAGGATGACTGGTCAAGTGGCTGTTGTGAGCTTCCTCTAGTATCAGCATTTTCAATTCTTGGTACCTAGGTACACAGATCCTGTCTTGAAACAGAATTGTCCCATCCCTTACCCATGAAATTTTTTCTTGATCTTTCCTAACTTGTAACTCCCCATCAAACTATTGGGATTGCCTAATCCAGATCCTAAGGTCACTGGTTATTTCTATTTGGTTTAAGTGAATTCCTCCTTGTAGAGGTGTCATCTTCAAATTTAAATCTCTAAAGTTTTTTTTTGTAATGTCAGTTCATGGACCATCAAATATGATATAAGTAGTGACTTTCTACTCAAGGCATCTACCAAAAAGTAGGAGAGACAAAATTAAAAAAAAATTATTTCATATGATTCACAATTACATTCTCTAATTTGGATCCTCTACACTAATCCTCTCTTCACTTCTCTATCTTTCATATTGTTTTAAAGAATTAAAGAAAAGGAAAAAAATGATTAATATGAAAGATAAAAAAAAGAAAATTTTGCAATTTCTACATGAGATTGGCTCAAAAATAATGTTACAAAAGCAACTATTTTATGCCTCTAAAAAAAATAAAATTTTTGTATAAAGACCTCTAAAAATATTTTATACTTAATAAAAGAAGATTTCATATTGTAAAATTTTATTAGTTTTAGAATTGATATTTTCAAAGTATTTAAAACATAATTTTAATTTTTCACAAATTTTTATTTTTTATAGTAAATTTACTAAAATTCCATTTTAAACTTTAAAAGATTCATATTAAAACCCGTTTTAAAACTGTAACTTTGTCAGCCATGTCGACATCCTCAACTCACAGAGTCACTGCCCATTTCTCGCAAAAGACAAACCCACAATTTCTTTATTCACTTCTTAATTCAATTTCACTTTATTAACATTAATTTCCATTTTCATTTACTTTATCCTCCTCACATCTTATGCATTTCCATGTTAATAGCTTTCTCATATTGCTTTCAAATTCAGAAATTGAAGTAGGTTGTTGTGGCTAGAATTCAATTCAAGAACTTTTTACGCTACCCAATTTTTTTTCTTTGACCTAAAAATCTATTTTTTATCATGCTTTAGTGGTGAATCTTGCTTTAAAGGGGAGCCTTCTTATTGTTCTTCAATCATTTTTGTTAAAAAAGTGAAATTTTCAATTTACACGCTTTCGTCATTTGTGGGGTTGGTTCAGATTTATGAGTTGTGAGACATGTGGGGAAAGGTTTATATGACATAGATTTGGATTGTATACTTTTTGGAAAACAAAGAGGCATATTGGATTGGACTTGATATAACATCATAGTATACTTAAGTCAATTTTAAAGTGATTTGAAGCTATCTTGTATTGTGCTTTTAAAGATAACTTTATGCTATTGAAAGGATCTCAGATCCAATCATTGGATAATATCTGTTAGATTTTTATTTTATTTTGGTCTTAAACCTCCAGTATCCAGAGGAGAAAAAGAAGTCTGGTGATTGGAGTTCGATCTGGAGTTAAGTAAAGTCTGAAAAATTATTATTTCAGCCAGAATTTGAACTTGGGTCATGTTGATAGATTTGACATTAAGTGAAGTTGATTAACCAGGTGAGTTCAACCACTTGGTCAGTTATAGTATGTGTTAGTTTGTATTGTGTAGGTACGACCCTTAGTAGAAAAAGATTTTAACTTGTAAAGGTGAAAACTCTGCTAGTTTGTGTGTAAAAGTAGAAACTTGAATAGATGCTACTTTTAGCTTGGGCTATGGCATGAAAAATATGAAAATCGGTATGAGTAGGACCATTGTTTGGTTTAGGAGGGATCTTAGAATTGAGGACAATCCTGCATTAGCTGCTGCAGCAAGGGATGGTTCTGTTTTTCCTGTCTTTATTTGGTGTCCCAAAGAGGAAAGGGAGTTTTATCCAGGTAGAGTGTCTAGGTGGTGGCTGAAGCAGTCTCTTGCTCACTTGGATCAGTCATTGAAATCTCTTGGAGCTAGACTTGAGTTGATCAAAACTGATAGTACTCTTGCAGCACTTTTGGAATGTGTAAATGTTGTTCAAGCTACAAAAGTAGTGTTTAATCATCTCTATGGTAAGTCATGATTTCAAAGGGGTTGCTTTTTATGGCATTTAAATTCTATTTACTTTGTGAAAATATTGTGTTTCATTTTCTAAAATGTGTGTTCATTTTATTTTGGTGAGTGAGTCTTTAAGTGAATCATTGTCATAGAGAGAATATGATATGTTAGTGAATGTAGATATATATCTAGAAATAATTAATACAGTTTTTTGACATTTTCATTGTTTCTAAAAATATACACAATAGTTCACTATAAAATTTTTTACCTCCTTATTAACAAGTAAAATTAACACAAATTTTAGGAAATGAAAATAAGAAATATTTTCACAAAGTAAACAGACAATAAGTTTGTTTGTTGAATGATTTTTGACAAATTTGTATTTTACCTCCTTATTTTGGTGCTGTTCAAAAGTTTGGAGTTGCAAAAGTTGAAAAAAGAAAGTATTTTTTTACTGTCAATGTCAACAATTTATTTGGTTGCTCTTCATAATGACCAACACTTAATTTTTCCAATCTAAACATGGAGGAAAATGCATTGTTTCTCTAAATTATACAATATTCCTTACTGTGCATCAAGTAACATATATAATAGATTATCTGTATGAACCTTAGCTTTTATACTCCCTTGTCCTGAAATGTAAGCAAAATAGGTCAAAGAAAGTTGATGTATTCCTAACATATTTGGTCCAAAGTTGATGTATTTGGTTAAAAATATCAATTTCTTTAATCAATGTTTGCTCATATTTCGGGACAGAGGGAGTAGAATACTTAGGTTTGCATCCTTACAATTTTTGTGCTTTGTGTTTCAACTTTAACCATTCAACATCGCAAAGTAAGAAAACTTTATGTCAATACTGTTGTGTAGCAAGTGTGAGCTAGAAGTTCTAGATTGTTTAGAAAAGTGATGGTTAAACAACATAAAAGTGAGAGGACCCATAAACCTATTGTCTGAAGGTTTTAGATTGAGATGTAGTGTTCAACCCACTTGTGTGTTTGCTCTTGGTCCAATGTAGATGGCTCCCATCATGACCCAACAAATATTACACAAGTAAGGAAAAAACAGGTCAATCTTTTAGTAACAGAATACTTATATAGCAGATAACATAAAAATTTTGTGCATAGTCACATAATTCGCTACAGTAAGTAGGGAACCGCAAATTGGGTCGTGAATACCAATTTGCGGTACTTTCACTTTGGAGAGACTTGATATGAGGCTGAATAATATTGATAGTAGTGAGTCTTTGATAGAAAAAATAATTGTGATCTATTTCATATCAATACAATGCTAGATACCTGATATCCATTTCATTTTACAGATCCAGTTTCACTTGTTCGTGATCACAACATCAAAGTAAAATTAATGGAACTTGGTATTTCTGTTCAAAGCTACAACGGAGACTTGCTGTATGAACCGTGGGATATATACGACGAAAGCGGGCATGCATTTACAACTTTTGATCCTTTTTGGAACAGATGCTTGCAAATGCCAATGAAAGCTTATTCACTCATTCCTCCTTGCCAGTTAATTCTTGCTGAAGGTACAATTATATATAAGCTACAACAATTTGGTTGTTTCTTGATAATATCATAATTGATATCAGGTTTACTTGGAGTTATAAGATATACTATAACCATTTGAAAATTTGAGGATATATGGTACATATCTGTAGTATGAGAACTAGTTTAGATTAACTTATTTGAGTTTCTTTACTGGCATAAGTATTTGTTAGAGTTGATGACAACAATTTATGACATGTCCATATATAAGTTGTTTTCAGCTTATTTCTATAAACTCTCCCGGATAGCTTATGAAAATAGTTTATAGCTTATATGATAACAATTTGACTTTGGTTTATCTTTTGTTAAAGAAATAGTTTATACATAAGCACTTCTATGATAAGCGCTTATGCTATAAGCACTTAATTAAGCTGTTTCTCCAAATAGGAAATAAGGAGAGAGGTTTAGCTTTTTGGACAATACTAATGTGGCAACTTGCAGCTGTGTGATGATTATCGTACCATACTGTCTACAAATTGTCACACGTTCACATTTAAAACTTGTAAAGAAAAACTTCAGGTGAGAATTTGATTCTTTTCTTGTTTTGATGACAGGTAAAGTTGAGAAACATTCAATTGAGCAACTAGGTCTTGAAGATGAGTTAGAAAAATCAAGCAATGCATTACTAGGAAGAGCATGGTCTCCAGGTTGGAGCAAGAGTGACAAGGCATTAACAGAATTTGTTGAAAAGCACTTAGTTCACTACTCCAGAAATAGGATAAACCTTGGTGGCAACTCCACCTCACTCTTATCGCCATATATTCATTTCGGAGAATTGAGTGTGAGGAAAGTATTTCAGTTGGCGCGGACGAAACAAATATTATGGACGAACGAAGGAAACATTGACGGCGTAGAGAGTGCAACACTTTTTCTCAGGGCCATTGGATTTCGAGAGTACTCGCGCTATCTTTGTTTCAGTTTTCCGTTCACCGTTGAGAGGCCATTGCTAGGGAACTTGACGTTTTTTCCTTGGGATACCGATCCTTACAACTTTAAGGCTTGGAGGCAAGGTAGGACCGGCTATCCGTTAGTTGATGCTGGAATGAGAGAGCTTTGGGCGACAGGATGGATACACAACAAAATGCGAGTCATAGTTTCAAGTTTTGCTGTGAAAATGTTGCTTATACCATGGAAATGGGGAATGAAGTACTTTTGGGATACACTATTAGATGCTGACCTTGAATGTGATATCTTGGGTTGGCAGTATATCTCAGGAAGTTTACCTGATGGTCACAAGCTTGAACGCTTGGACGATCCGGAGGTATGTCTCATTTTCTTGCATCAAAGGTTTTATCATTTTCTTTGTGATTCGTGCCAGTTGCATATACATTATGAAATACAATGTCTTATAGTTTTTGTGTGTATTTTTTAGATGTGTGTAAGTTTTCGAAGATAAAAAGTAACTGAAAGATAGAAATAAACAAGTATGGTGTCAAATACTGTATCTGTATTTAGTGTTTGTAGCATAAGTATAATTTTGTCTCACTTTTTGGAACAGATTCAAGGGACAAAGTATGATCCAGAAGGCGAGTACGTTCGTCAATGGCTGCCGGAATTAGTGAGATTGCCAACCGAGTGGATCCATCATCCATGGAATGCACCAATTACTGTACTAAGAGCATCAGGGGTAGAGTTGGGTCAAAACTATCCAAAACCAATCATTGACATAGATTTAGCAAGAGAACAATTAACTGAAGCTATATTCAAGATGTGGGAAAATGAAGCAGCTGCAAAAGCTTCTAGTTCAAAAGATAAACATGAAGTTACTGATGACAGCGAAAAATTTTCTATTCCAAAGGTTTTTTTGAAGGACAAGGCTCCACGTGCCGCCGCTTCTTCGTCGAACGACCAAAAGGTGCCAACAATTCAGAATCTTAAGAGTGATGATCCTCCTAATAGGAAGAGACTAAAATATACAGCTGAAGTGAAAGAGAAACGAGACGATTCGTGTAATTTCAGCAAGCATACCGAGGTTTCGTGCATTGATCAAGAAGTGTGTTCTACAGCTGAGTCTTCATCCAAGAGACAGTGTTCAAGCACTTTTTCATTTTCTGTCCCACAACAGTGTTCCTCATCTTCTAATATAAAGTTATCATGTCAAGAACAGATTGAAATGGAACAGAGTTCAAGCAAAGATGGTGAGAATGACTATGTTTCAAGAGGGGAGAATGAAAAAGAAATCAAAAGAGAGTCTTAAACAAAGAAAGTCTTTAAGCTTGCATGAGCACACTGATTAGCAAGTTTTCTATAGTGTATCTTTACACTAAGAAGCACATATTCTGACACGAATACTAGATACGACGTTGATACTGACACACCAACACTGGTAATAGTTTGAGAAAATGAATGAATGGAATTTAATGAATGTGTCAATGTTAGACATCTACACGTGTCAGACACCAAGTCATACCTTCAATCAGAAGTGTCGATGCTACAATATATACATATTTGTTGACACTTGTGTAAGAATTACTACATGTACTTGATAGTACACAGCAGCTTCTAATTCTTTGTGATTCATATCCTCTTTGTTGTGAAAATAATCTAATGGAATAGAGAAAGATGTGAAAGTGTAGGACACATCAATTGTTCAACCTTCTAACAAATTGATTACACTTCACTAGCAATAATCTAGATTCATGCTACAGAGTTATGATAAAATATGGGCCAACATATCAAATTGGAACATGTACAACAAAATAAAGACTTGTGATTACTTGAGAAAGAAAATTAAATATAAATTACTTAAAATGTTCAAACAACATAATTCAAATCACTTTGTTCAACACTTACATGAATCAAATAGAAACTATCCTAGCATATCTTCACAAGGTTTCTAATTGCAGACCATACAACGACCGCAGGAACAATGGGTGCAACTGGCTGCATCAGATTGTAATTGATCGCATGGGGTTACAACAAGCTTTACAGTGCTCACTCAAATTACTTTTCAATCTTCTTTGGTTTTAAAGTTGTAGAATCACAAGAAAATTTAAAGGATTTAGGATATTTCAAAATGACAGGGAAATTGTAATGAAGTAAAGCCAAAATATGTGTGGGAAAGTAGAAAGTATAAGATTTTGAAAACGTGTCACGAAAAATAATACTATACGGTGCAAATATAAAATAAATTTACGTCGCAATGTTCATAATCCCACCAGCAACACTTGCAATTACATTCGTGATTCCGACCCCAGTTTGAAACCGCGATCCGTCTTGTTCAATGTCCTCGACACCGTCTCCATCATTCTCTCCACTCAACTCCTCCAATGATTTCCCCTTTGATTCAGGAACCAATAAGGTGAAAATCATTCCAGCAAAGTTGATGACACCAAGCATAATAAGAGAGTTCTTAATCCCAATCCCAGCTGGATACCCTTTATCAGTCTTAGAAGGATCTTTACTTTGTGCAGCATATAAAAATCCAAATGCACCAATAATTGCACCTGCTTTTCCTGCAGCAGCTGAGATTCCATGACAAGTTGATCTTAGCCTGGCAGGGAAAATCTCGGCCGGAACAACAAACGTTGTAGCATTTGGACCGAAATTGGCAAAGAAGAATGTAAGTGAGTACATTACAACAAAACCAATTCTGTTATCTTTCTTGGACCAATGATCATATGGTATAGCAAGAGCAAACATGAAAACAGTCATGAAGAAGAAACCCATCAATTGAATAGCGAATCGACCCATGTAATCGATAAACGCTACTGTAAACCAATATCCTGGCACAGTACTACACAATGCAATAAGTGTTTGTGCTCTTGCAATCTTGTAAACTTCATGAACTGCATTCATTTCAACCGCTGGAGGGATCCATCCAATTGCAGAAAAAATGTCCTTTTGGAAAAGATTCTGACTATAGAATGCTATATCCAACAAAAACCAAGTTGTTGTTGTTCCAATCAAATGTAATCCGTGTCGCTTAGCGAATTCCTTGCTGAACAAGCCAAACGTATTTCTTTTACCACTAGTAATTTGTATCACTTTTTCCTCTTCAACCTCGAGTTCAACTTGCAAAACCTTTGACATATCAGAAGCGGCTTGTTTCGCATTCTTAGCAACAAGAGCCGTGTAACGAGCAGTTTCAGGCATTTTCATACGCCAGTAATAAGTAAGTGCAGCTGGAAGTGCACCAAACATTAGAATCAAACGCCAAACAAAATCGAACGCGGGCAATACCAACGATGCTTCAGGATTTTCTGCATAACTAGGAACATTATATTTATGATCAAAAGCAGCTGAAACAATTAAAGCAACAATTCCACCACCCAAAATTCCAAACCCTTGCATAGCAAAGACAGCAGCAATGAAAGCACCTCTAGTTTTTTTGTTAGCATATTCAGACATAATTGTAGCAGAAAGAGGGTAATCACCACCAATTCCAAAACCAAGCCAAAACCTAAAGAAACATAATGTAGCCATAACACTCTTTGGACTATTACCAAAAGAGAGTCCTGAGCCAACAGAACAAACTACCATGAGAATAAGAGTTAAACCATAAACTTTTTTTCTTCCCATTTTGTCCCCAAGCCAACCAAAGAATAGTTGACCAGCTAGTGTGCCACAAAGTGCAACACCAGTGACAGCAGCTTGAACATTTGGAGGAAGTGTTCCTGGCTTTGGTGCATTTGGTACTGTGTAATAGATTCTCCCTAGTAATTTGGTGATTAGGGAAATGCAGAAAAGATCATAGGCATCAGTAAAGAAACCCATTCCAGCTATCACAATTGTTGTGAAATGGTACCATTGTGTTTTGGCTACATCAAGAGCATTTAGAACTCCAAGTTCTCCTGCCATTGCTCAATTTGATAACTTATTTTCCTGCACAAGTACAAGATACTGTTTACAAACTTTTGAGTTTTCACTATATATATGTTTTCGCGGATACTACCGGAGTGGACCATTGCTTAAAAGTCAAATAAAATTATAACAATGATCAAGGACATTCGTTGGAAGTTTAAATTAACAGTCCTCGTGATCTATTGAGACAATAACTTGAACATTGTCAATTCGATAAAATAAAGAAAAACGAATATGTCACTCAAAATAGAATTTGTCAAACCGACGCCAACTAAATTATATTCTTAGTTATAAATACGAAAAGAATGGTTCGATTCGTTTATACTACGTTGTGTTGGGCTCAATTATTATATAAAAAAATCATGATATCAAGGGGGTGTGAAAGAAAGTTACAAATAATTTGACACTTAATTTCTAACTAACTATACTACAGTAATAAAGTTTCCATTAGTTTTTTCTAATTTTCTTATAAGGTTGAATCTACTAATCCACTTGAGTATACCAAGATAGAAACATGCCGACAATTTGGTTCTAGTTCTAGTTTTATTTCTAGGTGTCCCCATCAAAATATAAGAAAACAAAAATTATTTATGTAAAGCTAAATAACAGATATAAAATTAGTTTGGTGGTTACATAGATGGGTTAAAGAACATAGTTAATTTAGATAATGCTTATCATAATTTTTCAATGTTATCCTCATTTTTTGTAAAAATTATTTCACCTAAATATATCAAAAAATAAATTTTTTAACCTAATTAATATTATTAATTAAAGTAACACTAGATGCACATAGACAAAGACAAGCTGCACATGATTTAGACAAATTTCAAGCAAGCATTGTATCCGCAGCACAAGGGACCATAAAACGACATAGATAAAATCATTACAAGAAAAAATGACTAGTGAAACCATTTTTAATTTCATTTTAAATTATAGAAATTGCTCCTTAAGCCTTAACTCAATTGACAAATGTCAATGTTGTTAGGTTGGACGTCTTGTCCCATGTTCAAACTCAAGACCGTACAATTGTGTAAGTTAATCATAATATAATTTATCATCTCTTCTAAGATAAATAAAAAATAAAAAATTATAGAAATTAAGCAAGATGAAGAGGGTTAATTTGTTCGAAAAACATTTTCATGAATTTAAATAGATGGGAAAAGTGGAGTAAGGAAGGGGCTTGTGACCAATTATGGTAACTATTATCAACACCCTAATCATGAAATAAATTTGTGGTAAGCTGCGGAGAAATTAGAGAGAGGAAATTAACCTTGAAATGAATTGAAAACAGGCATAATTAGGCACATGAGAGTTGAGACCATATTTTTCATATCAACAATTAGCATTTTTGTTTCACTTCATAAGAACTATATTAATTCAACTTTAGAGTTAAACTATTGTCATTTTGATTAATAAAAATAATATTAACCGATACTATACCAAAAAGAGTAGTGGAACTGATTGAATTTCCAAAGTAATGTGTCATGGCGAGTGCATGGAAAAAATTCATGAAAATATGACATATCCTAGGTAGTTAATGGTGGAATTAATGATTATTTCTTAATTACTTTCTTAATGGTGCTGCTACCTAATTCATAAAAAAGTGGCGTCTCCGGAGAATCTTCCATGCATCATCAAATAGTACAACATAATACTATTAGTACCAAATATATATTAAAAATCTTAAATAAATCTTAATTATCTCCAGAAAATAATCTCTACGCGCGGTTGTTGTGCCCAGAGATTTTAATTTTGTTTGAAATAGGGCAATATATGATTTGCATTTAAGAAAATAGGTGGATTGCAATTTAACCACTATTAGAAGAAATATCGTAAAATGTTTAAAAATTATTTAAAATTTTAATAATATTATAAATACTATTTAAAAAAAATATAAATTAACATTTCTTTACAATTAAGACAATGACTTTATTAAAGTCAGTTGAATATAAAATAAAAAATGAATATATTCTTTAAAATTCAACTCATTGAATTGATATTAATTATATTATAATTTCAGACTTTTGGAAAAAAAAAAGTTTAATTTTATAAATTTTTAAAAATATTATTATTCGTGGTTAAAATAGTGATGATCACTTATGACCTCGTACACTTAAAATTTGTCTAGAAAAAATAATGTAGTTGGCTACAAACTCACCTAGAGATAGAGAGAGAAGACCTGCTTGTGAGAAACCAAGTTGATAAAGAAGTAAAGTGTTATGAGGAGCTATGTGTTGGCAGTGTGAGCAGCTAACTATACTATGCATATATTTATAGGTAACATAGTCAATTAATCCCTGTCAAGCC
>NC_021163.2:49139398-49157188 GCF_000331145.2 Cicer arietinum | reverse complement strand
AATGCCTCCAGAGTCAAAAGAATCAATTCAGCATCAATATTGGCATATGCCTAATCATAAGCATTCATCAATGTCAACGCTTCACAAACACTATTTTTTGTATTAATTAATTTTTCGATTTGTAGCAACATAGGCAAATAATTAATCTGGAATTTGGTTGACATATAAATAGAATTTGACTTATAATTATTTCCACTAATCAAACTAAAATGCATAAACTACATGCATTGAATCACCACTACTACATAACAACTTATCATAAACACAAGAGATTCATTAGTTCGGTTTTGTTTATTTATTCTTTCAGAGTAATATATTATTACCCAATAGAGAAATAATCAATTAAAAATTAAGGATATTCATTCCACTTGACCCAATTAAGCAAAATTTCAGATTTGACATTGATTCCACTTGTGAAATAATATACACTTGCAAGCCAATTATTCAACTATGTATGTTAGAAGTGTAAAGGGAATTTTTAAAATATATTTGGAATTTTCTAATAATTATAATAATGTAGTAAAATTAAATAACTTAATGTATTACTTGGTTGAGTTGTAGTAATGTTTGAGTTTAATTCAAACCAATGTATCTCTTAAATTATCAAAAATTACAATCTTTTTCAAGAGTTGTTTTTTTCTACCAATTAGTATGAGTTTATCTATAAATAGAGAATTCTCATTTATAATTTTGATGTCAACTTCTTATTTATTCATTTATTTATGATATTTGCAGAATTGATCATGAGATGATAAAGTAAGTCAAATTGGTCAAATCTACTAAGTTTTTAGTGCGAACAACTTATCAAGTTTAATATTTCAATTAATGAGTACAAGAAGGAGGTTTGTTGCACATTTAAAAAGTTGAATTTTATGATAACAAAATGTTGTCAAAGAAAGGGGATGGTTGTTGTCTAAGAAGGGAAAATGTTATTGCCAAAAATTAGGATCATAAAAGATAAATAAGAAAGGAGCCACAAAGGAGAAACATAACCGGAGAAGCGGAAAAAATAGAGAAAGAGAAGATAAAGAGAAACAACTTTGGAAACTTAGGAATGTGTAGAGATGTAGTAAAGTGTCTAAAATTTTGGAGCAAAAGAATCGTATTGTTTTAGGGTTTTATTTCTTTTTCTTTTAATTGATGAACACTTCTATTATTTACTTTATTTTCTATATGCTAATGAGTAACTAAGTTCTCCTACATGGTCGAATCTTGTTATTAAAATACTTTTGTACTATGTCTTAGTTTTAAATTCTAGTTTTATTTTAGATTTTTGTTGTTTTTCTCAATTAAGTTATTATATTGTTTTATTTACATATTTGGGATGGTTAACATTTGCATGCATTAATCAATCAATTGACTAGTGACCAACTACAATTAATTGGTAGATCTATAGGATAATTGAGATTAGGATTGTTGTATAATGAAACATAAATACTAATCTTTCAATCATTCAACCTTTTGGTTCTTTATGATTTCTCTTAATTATATTTTTCGTATGATCAATCAAAGAATTAATATAGGGAAAAGAATATTAAATTGAATGAAGAATGTTTGTTTATAGTTTTAAAGAGGGATTGATAATTGAGAAAATAAATAAGAATTTATATAAAACTAGAACTTGAGATATTGATATTACAAGCGAAACCACGACCCTAGGTTTACTTTCCATTAACTCAAAGTTATATATTCTCTTTATAAGTTTTATGTGTCGCAGACTAAAAGTTCGAGCATTTCTCGGATTCAATAGAGTCGCAACTAAAATTTATTTTAAAATAGGAAAAATATTAGGAAACTCTTATAAATAGAAGAAAAAAAATGGTATTTTGAAACCAAATTTTGAGTTCGGGAGTTGGTTATGCGTAGGAAATATATTAGCACCATACGACATATGTTAAAAATACAGTTAACTATAATTAATTTTGCAAATTTAATATTAACTTAAATATATTCATTTCTCCTTATTATTAAATATGAATATCAAATTTTTTTTTAATGTGATTTTGAAGTAACTGTGTACTTAAGAAAGAGAGGAAAAAATAAATTTTTATTAATGTGCTTGACAAGAGTATAATCTTGCTCTTACGTATCTCCCAGTGCGATGGAAAAATCAAAGTTACATAGTAGTTTTTGAGTAGAAAATATGAATGTGTTGATTGTCATTTTTAAAGAAAGTTTATTTTGTTGTTGAAAAGAAAAAAAAGTTTTGACGAAATAAAATGAGTTTGTTTGATTTAAATAATTATTTTAAAAAATACTAATTTTAAGAGTATCAAGTTGTTCAACTTGTGTCTTAGAAAACTCAAAGACTAAAAAAATTTCACATCTATTATATATATTTAAAACAGACTCTCGATGCCACCTCATCATATTTCATCCACGTATACAAATATTTTCCACATCAGTCAAAAAGTTGATGTGTACCTGTTGAAAGTATGCTCTCCTCCTTCAACAACTTATTTAATCTCTTCAATCCTTATTTCTGCTTCTCTTCTTCCTTCCACAATTTTTTTAATACATCCAAAATCTATTTAATAATATTATTTTATAATAAATTTATAAATTATAAAATTATTTAATAATTATTTATAATTTATAAAATTATTTTATAAAATTATTTTATAATATTATTTTATAATATTATTAGTCATTTACCAATGGTAATAATTTATATTATTATTAAATTCAATGGAAAAAAAAACAACCTAATCACTCATCGTCATAAATGCTCTTTATCTAATCATGAACAATTATATTATTCCACTTATGGCGAGTAATGATTTTATATGTTAAAAATTCAATTACGCATTAATGTCAATCCATTTATAATTACTTTTAATCTACGTTAACCCATTTTTTTAATAACATTATATAAAATAAAAATATATATTCTATTTGACAGAAAATACAAAAATTTATTGAAAATAATATATATGAATATATTAAAAAATATAATGAACAAAAGTTTACTATATATGTATTCTGAAAAAATATGTTAACACTAAACTTTCGTCAATTAAATTATATATTTATAATTGAATGCTATTTTTTATTTTAATTTTCCTTATTATAATGATAATTTGAATGTTAAAAAATAAATGAAAAATTAAGTATTGCATAAAATTAAATTATTTTTTAATAGAATTTATTTTTGGTACATATCAACATAACTATAATTCAATTGCACAAACAATTAATTAAAAAATTTAAATACCTATAATTAATTTAAAGTATATGTAAATCTTTAATAAAATAAATTTCAAACTCCTGATGAAATATATTCAATAATCTATTATCTATTATATATTATATATATATTTAAAACAGACTCTCGATGCCACCTCATCATATTTCATCCACGTAAACAAATATTTCTCACATCAGCA
Source organism: Cicer arietinum (assembly GCF_000331145.2). Classification (NCBI taxonomy): domain Eukaryota; kingdom Viridiplantae; phylum Streptophyta; class Magnoliopsida; order Fabales; family Fabaceae; genus Cicer; species Cicer arietinum. The sequence continues at coordinate 49,153,802 of NC_021163.2, read as the reverse complement.
AAAAAAACTGATGTGTACCTGTTGAGAGTATGCTATCCTCCTTCAACAACTTCTTTAATATCTTCAATCCCTATTTTTACTTCTCCTCTTCCTTCCACAATTTCTTTAATACCTCAAAAATCTATTTGATAATATTATTTTATAATAAATTTATAAATTATAAAATTAGTTTACAATTATTTATAATTTATAAATTATTTTACAATTTGCTAATAATTTATTCAAATTATTTTATAAGTTATTTTTATAATAAATTTATAAATTATTTTATAATATTATTAGTCATTTACGTAATAATTTATATTATTAGTCATTAAATTCAATGAAAAAAACTACATAGTCACTCATAAAGATCGTCATAAATGCTCTTTATCTAATCCTCCTTTCTTGAACAATTATATTATTCTACTTATGGTGAGTAATGATTTTATACGTTAAAAATTCAATTATTCATTAATGTAATACATTTATAATTACTTTCAATTTATGTCAATCCATTTTTTTAATAACATTTTATAAAATAAAAATATATATTCTATTTGACAGAAAATACAAAAATTTATTAAAAATAATCATAAAAATACGAATATATGAAAAATTGTTAAAAAAATTACTTCCAATTATAATATATATGAATATATTAAAAAATATAATGAACAAAAGTTTGCTAGATATGTATTCTGAAAAAATATGCTAACACTAAACTTTCATTAATTAAATTATATATTTATAATTGAATGCTATTTATTTTTATTTTAATTTTCCTTATTAGAATGATAATTTGAATGTTAAAAAATAATTGAAAAATTAAGTATTGCATAAAATTAAATTATTTTTTAATAAAATTTATTTTTGATACATATCAATATAACTTTAATTCAATTGCACAAACAATTAGTTAAAACTGTTAAATACCTAAAATTATTTTAAAGTATATGTGAATCTTTAATAAAATAAATTTCAAACTATTGATGAAATATATTCAATAATTTTTTTTACAACAACTTCTCATGCTCGCAATTAAAACATCATACTAATAAAACAAGTTAATTTACACTACACTATAATATAATTTAACATTAACATTTTTTTAAAATAAAAAATATTAAATAGTCAATCATATTTTTAAATTTTACATCTTATTTTTGGGTTTGTATTTTACATTTTATTTCATCAAATAAATACAAGTACCATTATATGTTGAAAATTAAATTGACAATCTAAGTACAATGAGTCAAACAATTATCCTATATAATAAGTTATGATACGAATTTTATAAAATATTTTAAAAATTAATATAGATGATTGTGATAAACATGGTTTTTCCTCATTTTAATTTTCCTAATCATATTCAATTATTCCACTTATGGTGAGTAATGATTTTATACGTTAAAAATTTAATTACTCATTAATGTCAATCCATTTATAATTACTTTCAATTTATGTCAATCCATTTTTTTAATAATATTTTATAAAATAAAAATATATATTCTATTTGATAGAAAATACAAAAATTTATTAAAAATAATCATAAAATATGAATATATGAAAAATTATTAAAAAAGTTACTTCCAACTATAATATATATGAATATATTAAAAAATATAATGAACAAAAGTTTACTATATATGTATATTCTGAAAAAATATGTTAACACTAAACTTTCATCAATTAAATTATATATTTATAATTGAATGCTATTTTTTATTTTAATTTTCCTTATTATAATGATAATTTGAATGTTAAAAAATAAATGAAAAATTAAGTATTGCATAAAATTAAATTACTTTTTAATAGAATTTATTTTTGGTACATATCAACATAACTATAATTCAATTGCACAAACAATTAGTTAGAACTTTTAAATACCTAAAATTAATTTAAAGTATATGTAAATCTTTAACAAAATAAATTTTAAACCCTTGATGAAATATATTCAATAATTTTTTTTTTACAACAACTTCTCATGCTCGCAATTAAAATATCATACTAATAAAACAAATAAATTTAGACTACGCTATAATATAATTTAACATTAACATTTTTTTAAATAAAAAATATTAAATAGTCAATCATATTTTTAAATTTTTACATCTTATATTTGGGTTTGTATTTTACATTTTATTTCATCAAATAAATACAAGTACCATTATATGTTGAAAAATAAAATGACAATTAAAGTACAATGAGTCAAACAATTATCCTATATAATAAGTTATCATACGAATTTTATAAAATATTTTAAAAATTAAATTAGATGATTGTGATAAACATGATTTCCCCTCATTTTAATTTTCCTAATCATATTCAATTTGTTATAAATCAATAAAGTAATATTATAAGATAACTATAACTATAATATATAAAATATTACTTTCAAAACTTATAAAATTAATTAATTAATATCCGCGCAACGCGCGGACCATAATCTAGTTTGTATTATAACCGCTCAAAGATTAAAAAGATGTCATATCTAATTAATCATTTTAAAATAATTTTATATAATTATTAATTTATTAAAAATAAAATGTGTTTTAGAATTATCATTATGTAACAACTATGTTCACACGTAACTTAGAAACAAGATTGTATTTGACTATATTTTTGGCAATATTTTTTTTTATAGAAAACTTAATAATTTACTAAACAGCCAATGTAAGTTGTCTAGAAGAAAAAAAAAATTTACCTAAGTGAAAAAAGAATACTCGTTGATGTTATAGTAAAGCTAAATAAAAAGGATACTTGTTGTTAGAGCTTGCTTTGAAAAAGAATCTAACCAGCTGGTTTCTAGTTTATTCTGTCTAGATAAAAAGAATACTTAACCTCTGCTCTATTAAATATCAGTTTTCAATACATCATTTTAACAATAAACCTCTCATCTTTAAACAAATAATAAGTATAATTTTTTAGTATGAGATCAGACTTCAAGAAAGCCACCAACAAATACAAGGTATCATTTTTAGGAGTGAAATCAAATATGTTAGCAGCTAGCAATAAAATGTTAAAGATATAGAGACTGAACCAAACGTCAGATGCAGATCCGTGTATAACAACAAAGAAGAAGGCAGCGGTAGTGTAATGGTTGACGGTTGGCGGCAGTTACTAGTGGAAGTTGAAATGAAGTTGTGGAAGTTAAAATTACGGTGATGCCTCTGTTTCTTGTTTTCTATTTTATTCTCTTAATTTTGAAATCTATGATTTTGTTTCAGAATCTTTCTTTTATAAAAGAAATCACAAGAAAAAAAAAACTCTATCTTTTCTATCTTCTGAATTTTTCTTCTTAAAAATAAAACTCTCTTCTTTGAGTATTTGTTTTTTATGATAACTAGTATAAGATCTCTATCCAAAAATAGCCCCATCTAGTTGACTTTTATGTCTCAATTTATAGACCAAAATGGTGAATCTTTGTGTTCATGAGATAAAATTAAGTTTCAGATTTTTTTTTTTTATTGTTTTGCAGCAATGTGTTCATGAGATAAAACTAAGTTATGGGTTTTTTATTGTTTTGCATCAATGTGTTTATGAGATAAAATCAAGTTCTAAATTCTTTATTGTTGCATCAAAAACAAGATACTTAAGGAAATAAGTGGCTGATCTTTCTGATTGAGTGTACAGATGGTGAATATATAACTTTATTGAGATAAAATAAAATATAAAATAAAAAAATCAAAATGATTGGGATGAAGGAAGGCGTAGATATGGTCTTGCAAAAGAAGTGCAATGCAAACATAAAATGACGATTTATAAAATGTAATATAATGTAATAGAAACCCATATAAATATAGACTCAAAATTTGGACCATTTATAAAATGACGATTTTTTACTTAATAATAATAAGTGCAAAATTTTTATTAAACATATTATAATTTTTTAAAATTATTTTTAATTGGTTGGACAAAATTGAGGTACTGCAATATGCTATCATTATATTTTTGTTATCGGGAACCAATAATAAATTTCATTAGTCTAAATAGTATAAAATATTTATTAGTTTGGTAGTTGTTAAATGAATCACTGTGGATACGATAATCTCATATACTACTACTTGGCAAACCCGCACACTTGCGGAATTTTGTGCAACAGGGGGAGAACCGAACCACAAGCTTAGTGTGATACACACGCTTTGAAATTTATTTGTACAACCTTCATTATCATTAATTTCATCTTCCTTTTGTTCAAGATTTGCAACATACCCCTAACAAAAGATCCAACAAGTGGACCTCCAATATAAATAAAAAAAATTGAGTTGTATAAGTGGCATCAATTGTACGGCCTGACCCATCAAAATGGACTACTTCATGTGGATTGATCCGCACAATATACTAAAATATAGTGTTTGAGCTTAATAATATTAGTTTAAATTTTTTTAAGATTTTTTAACTCGGTCAAAAAAGGTCCATAAAAATTTCAGGCTAGTCTGCATGGGCCACGAATAATCTGTAACCTGCATAACCAAATGAAACAAAAATAAAAATAGTAAAATAAGTTATTTAATTTAAGAAATCCAATTGTACTGTACCCACATACTAAAATAAATAGTTGACCCAAAAGTGATTCAATCCACCCAACACCTATTCTGACTAAGAAAAAACCCTAGCAACATTATCTCATCATGTTATGTTTCACATCTTAGGATCATCCCTCATTGGCTCATTTGATATGTCACGTCCCTTGTGCACAAGGGCGGAGCTAGGAATGAAATGTCAAGGGGACCGAGTCTAACAAGGTAAGGTCATTTTTTCTTTCTTTCTTTTTGTTAATTAATTTGTAGTAAATTGAATATTGTCATTGTTTGTATGAATAATTTATAACTTGAATAAATAATTTGTTGGAATTTGAAGAACATGAAAGCCAAGAAAGTACTAGCATTGGAAAGTATAAACTTATTCCTATTTAGATGAGTTAAGGATGCCTCCATTGGCTAGTTTGGATATCTTGGCTTATTGGAAGGAAAAAAAGTCTTAGATGTCATAATCTTACAAAGATGACTTGTGATGTACTGAGTATTCTAATAACCACATTGACATCTCAATATATTTTTAGTATTGGCTCTCGAATTCATAGAAAGTATAGAAGTTTATTGAAAGACGAATTAACTCAAGCTCTCTTGTGCACACATAGTTGGTTATATGGTTTTAAATATAAATTTTTCAAATTTTTATAACTGTAAAGGCCTCCTAGTTAGGTTAGATTTCGTGTTTTGAGTGATGTCAAAACTAGTTAGTCTAGATTAGATGATGTCTGTGCCTTTGTTGATTCTCATTCTCAATCTCTTGCAAATGCTACTTTAATTAGATAGAGTTAATGAAAAAGAATGTTTAGCATGCATAAAACTTTTGTAGCATGTTCGTATTGCATTGACACACTTTGAAATACATCAAAAACATTTTCTAAGTGTTTTTTTAACTTTGTAAATCGATTTACTATCTTATGAATTGACTTACATACATCAAAAACTCAATTCTTGATGTCCCAAACCTGTGAATCAACTCACCTCAAAACATAAGGTTTAGTGTTGGCTTATAGAAGCGTGAATCGACTCACACTGCTGCAGACTTCAAAAACTGTTTTTTAAAACTTGTGTAAGTGAACTCACAACCTTATGACTCGACTTACCATACATGCAAACTTGATTTTTGGATGTCCTTGTGCAAGAGATATAGGTAATTGATAAATAAGATCAACCACCCTCCTTAAATTGTCAAGCGGAATATTTGTTTAGATTTTTTTGTATAAGCTTGTCCAATTTCATGTTTGTATTAACTTTGAGCAACTTTGTATGGTTACAAGCAAAGACCACACTTTTTGGCCTTTCGAAATCTCCATCGTAATAGATAGGAAGAAAAAAAATGCTAGAGGCACAATTTATGTAGGAAATGATATTGACATCTTTAGTGTGAAGGTGAGTGTACGAGCAAGAAGCAAGTGTCGTGGAGTGTTGGTGTAAATTAAACTTAATATAACAAGACCACCTTTTTATATAAGTTTTTTGAAATATTGATAAGTGGGTTTGTGTTCGAGAGTTTGGGTAAGTATAAAGGAAAAAGAGTGGAGGAGGGTGCTCCAATCGGCTAGAGGGAAAACATATGGATGAGGGTGATCTGATCAATGTGTAGGAAAATAAGTGGAGGAGGTTGTTTCGATCAATGTGCAAGAAAATGAGGGGAGTAGGGTGCTTCAATTAGTGTGATGACACAAACATTTAATATGTTGTCTTTTATGTAAGTTAAAAGAATGGAGGATAGTGCTTCAATCAGTATGACAACATAGATATTTAATACTTTGTCTTTTGTAATAGTATAAAAAGTGGATTAGGGTGTTTAGGTCAATGTTCGACAATGGTAGGATGTGAAATGTACAAAACACTCATGTTTCATCTTGCAACAAGATAATGTACAATGACTCTTGACGATGTCACGTTACGATTAAATCTACATATCATTAGAAGACCACTCATTGGACCTAGTGGATTTGATTGAGAAAAATAATGCATTGAACTTTTGGATGTCCCCCTTCCAATGGATCAAACGTTGTGACAATATGTCAAATTGAAATGATTGAAGGATACATTTACTACTATTTTAATTGATGAGACATCGAGAAAATGAAAAATCATTGTAGAGAGTCATCTTGCGCTTGATCAGGGTGTTGTTGATCCCAACAAATCATGCAATAGCATCCATCTACCTTTGTTGAGACATATTGAACATGTTGGACAACACATTTGAGAAAAATGTGTCGTGCAACCGCACCATCTTATGCATGTATGGATAGATGTACGTTGGTGCTACACTCTCGAGTATGGTACCACATGTCGTTCATTGTACCACAGTGTGATAGTACACCATCATTTCCACTGGAGAAATGGTAAAAATATTTCCATACCCTCACTACTGAGAATATTGTACATGCTAAATAATATAAATGTCTTTTATTAGATGAGTTGGATGGGGACTAAGGCATTATGGAACTCCTATAAATGATCTTATTAATTATATATAAAAGATTGATCACATGCAACATCATCATCATCAAATTAAAAGCATCATTCTTCAATAAATTTATACTACTTCTTTGTGATTTTAATTATATTAACACTTCATTAATATCTCTTTGTATTCTCCATTTTTTGTGGATGCTTAATAGATCTTGAAAGCGTCCTACCACAAGAAATATTGAGAATTTCAAAGATATGAGCTACCAACTAGGCATGACAACATATCTTGCACCTGGAGATGTCCATCCAAACTTGTCTCAAATTTAATCTGAAAAATTCGCTTTAATTGAATGAAGATGCGGGAAAAACCCGCTTCACCCCACACCCAAGCCCGCCCCATTAGTAACAAAACAATTTACATTTTGTGTGTGTATATATATATATTTCATTTATTAGTTAATTGTTGTTGGAAATGATGATGACATTAATGGAAGATTGTTGGAAATAATGATGACATTAATGAGAACTAGTGTTGTTGTGAATTGAAAAATAAGGAAGTCTCACATAAAAGGGATATCACACACTAGTAGTGTTTATAAGGTGGAGGTATAGAACTTGGGGTGTGTCCCAAGGGGTACCCCAATTTTGTAAAGGAGGAAGAACACATGCAAAATTGAACACCACACGCGCGCGCGCCGCCGTCGGTCCGTCTGGACTTAGACTTAGGCTAAGTGGTGTATTATTTTATAGTATATGAAAAATTAAATAAATGCTTGCATTTTTATCTCTTATTGATACGTTAATAACGTAATTACCTTCCACCGAGTCAACATTCAATATCTGATCCAGTCTTTATTCCTGAATTCGTACATCTATGTGCCTAGTCAAAACCCTAATCTTTGGTCTCACACATATGTTATTGTCAAGTCAAAAACCTAAGTTTGGAGCGCACGTTTTTGTGGTCAAACAGTTTGGAGCTCACTTTTCTGATGTCCAAAACTTGGACCGCACGTTCTGATGTATCCTTGGTTTTCTTTGATTCAGTTGCGGATTTCCTCTATAAATAGAGGGTTCTCCTCAGCTGGAAAAACACACCAAAAGCTCTCTACTTATGAGGCTTTTCTCCAATTTCTCCCCCTTTCTTTTTCACTTCTTCTTCTTCTTCTTCTTTCGAGTGGTCTTAGTATCATATTACGAGTGGCCGCCATCTAACTGTCATATTGAGGGTGTAATTCTAGAATGGTTTTCTACGGTGCAGTAGAACTCCGATATAGTGTATTTGAGCTGTTTTATCCTAGGGACTTCGTGGTTGATAGTCTGTCTTGCATAATTTGGACAGTGCTGCGAAATATCTTAAAGAGAGCGACTTAGTCTGCGACTCAACCCAATAATATTTTCGGTGGCATAATTTAATTTTTAAAAGTTTTTCGAAACTCAAAAATAACAATTGTATATAATTTTAATTTTCTCACTATAAAAGGGTAATCTTAATATAATTTAATTTATTTAATTTTAAAATTATATAATTTTTTATCATTATTATTTTATAAATTAATCATAATAAATATCATTATTTTTATTTTATATATATGGATAGGGCAAATGATGGGCAGAAATGAGGATTCAATTTCGAGCCCTAATAGTAAAATAGGCAGGGTGGGTGTGGAGAGTTAGGGATGGGATGAGGATGTAAAATTCACCCTCACACGAACAATATATCAAATTGCAATTTGGCAAGATATACCAATAAACTAGTTAATATTGATAAACTATGACTAATACATACAAGATAATACTATTAATTTATCTTAAAATATAAAAAAACTAACATTAAATATATTTATACATAAACAATTTAATAATACCCACATATAAGATAGATATACACATTAATTACACTAGTCACTTTTCTTAATTTATATCAAGGCTTTTATAAAAAGAGATGGAAAAGAGTATTTAGCATTGATTATGTCAAAGTCAATGAAAAATATTCAATGACTTTATTTACCGATTAATTATATATCATAAACACACATAACACAACATATAAATAGTTTAATTGAGAGTTGCTTGATCGGGCGAACGTTGCACAATTGGATTTATATTTATTTATATTTTTAATTGACAAAAGTGTTTGGTGTTTGTACGTTTTGTACTTGATAATGGTACGCAATATTTTTAGAAAATATATATGACTTGACACTCCAACTAACATTTTATTTTTTAATTTAGAGAAAAATAATTTATAATTTTATTATAAGTTCAGAAGAATTTATTTGAAGAAATTAAATAAGTTGAGTAGAATCAATAACAGGTATTAAGAAGAATACCTTAAAATATCTCTTGTATTATTAAAAAGATTTCTTAACAGCTATATAAAAAGAAGACTTAAATGTAATATTTTGGTCTTTTTATTTTATAAATTTTTGAATTTTGATAATTTCACAATTTTAATCTTTTATTTTTTGAAATTAAATCACACACTTAAATTATATTAAAAGTGATTTGGCGATTTTTAATCTTGTGTGACGGTTTATGTAGTCCACATCAACATTTTAATCAAATATATTAATATTATTTTTATAAATTAACATTTTTAATTAAATAAACTATTGTTATTTATATATGAACCGTGCACAATCACCACCATAATCATCAATTCCCATCCAGCAATTCTTTTCAGAAAAAAATTATTAAAAAAAAAAACACACACACACACAACATCCCCATCACATTTCATGAAGAATACTTAAAAATATCTCTACGGTTAGTCCTACACCCAACTAATACAATGAGTTCCCAAAAAGATCTCTTGAATTTTTTAAACAAAGTGTGTGTGACAGTTAGACTAGAAGAATACTTAAACCAATTCAATTAATTTTGATAGTGATATTTTTAAATATATTATGAGAATTCAAAAGTCTTGAAAATAAAGGAAAATTGATTTTGGAGATAATTAGTTTTGGCAATTGAAAAAGTAAGTGATTGATATGGCTCAAAATTATTGGAGAATTAAAATTGCACATAAGTAAAATTCGTTAGACAAAGTGTAATTTTGTCAAACTTATACTAAAAATTTAATCTTTAATACCTAAAATTATAAAGCAGTATTAAAAAAAACTTTTCCCCGAGTCTTTTGTTTTTTGAAAAAACTTTTTCCCAATCTATTATTTGCAACATTGCATGAATAATTTTAGACAAATTTAAATTTAATGTACAAAGCCTTTATTTTCTTTATGAGTGAAAATTCTTAATATTTTTATTAAATCATTTATTTTTCTTTTGTTTATATGATTTATCTTTTTAATATATTCATAAATTTATCATTTAAATATGCTAACATGTCACATACACATTAATATTTATAAATGAAAAAAATAGATAAACTCGTGTACGTATTAAAAGATAAAAGATTTTCATAAAAGAAAAGATAAATAATTAAATTGTTATACATAAATAAAATAAAAATAATTTGTAATACAATTTTACTATAATTTTTTTTAAACGTACATAATTTTTCTTTTCTGTAATAACATGTTTTTTTTTGTTGATGTATTCTATAATCAAATGTTATTATAGTTAGTATTTTAGGTTAGTTGGAGCGTTTGAACTCTAAACATTGTTCTTATAATATAAACTATTTTAAATATCTCAGCTATGAACTACATTTGGAAAAAGAAAAAAGGGTGAACATGAAAATATTACAATCTAATTATTAAAAAATCCTTAATGCTGCCACATGAATACAACCAAAGAAATCAACATAGGAAGCACTAGAAAACTATATCTCACACCAAAAGCTTAAAGAAATTAAAGAAAAGTGAAACCTTAGTTAGCTCTTCATTTTTGTTGGAATCTAAAGCATAGATAACTCCCTTTTGTTTTTCCAAATTGAAAGTTATAGTCTTCCTTCACTTTGTACTGAATACAGTTAACTTTTTCAAAGTCAATTTTTTTATGTTCCAAACTTTAGTGATCTTAATCAGCTCTTACTTTAGCACCAAGAAATGCCTTCTGGAAAAAAAGGTAGATAAAAGAAAAAAGGCAACAACATCTTAGAGAACATATGTAGCAAGAATGACATCACATTCCAAGCAATATATAGTCAAAATTAATTAAGTGATTGCAATAATCAATTAGCTTAAGTTGTTTTTGATTTTCATACGACGCACTAACACAAATACATATATCACGTAAACACAATGCAGATACATAGACACCAACAAATACTATTAATGTTTAAACATTTTAATAGTTTATGTCTCTCTCTTTCATAAAATTAGAACTTAAATGATATAAAACCTTAAGTTGGAGACTAAAACAATAGTATAGGGAGCAAATCCAAAATGAACAAAAACTTTAAGGCCAAAATACTTTAAACAATGTTCTTTTGGCCACTTGCATACATAAACTTAAGAATACAATTTTAAGTTGACTATGCTATGTATATATTAGTCGGAGATGTATAACATAAAACAAAATTTAAATTTTTTACAAAATTTATAATTTAAAAAAAAAAATCTAATTTGCAAAATAACATTCAAAAGTTGACAAACTCAAAACATCTAAGACTAGTTAGGCACAATAATTACTATGAAATCACATTTTTTATTATTAGACAGATACCGTTCTCAGTCGTTCGATTTAGATCGACGGATGAAATCATTTCACGTCGTAAAATTGATTGTTTGATATGAATTGTTGGATCTGAAATCAATAGCTGGAATAAACTACTGCCTAAAAGTGCATCTAGTTGGGACTGCACTAAATCACCATCCCACAATTAACTATGCAAAGTGTGTGCCACAAACATAAGGAATATGCATACAGTAATCATATCTTATGTTTATGACTAATAACATGAAGAATCTAACAAGAATATTGTTATAATTACTGTATTAAACTGAAATATAAAGATTTGTGTTGGAGTAGTAATTACCTTGAATGAAGTTGTACTCCTAAAACCAAACTTAGGCCTTTTATGATCCACAGGTTTTAATATCTGAAAAGAACACATAAGTGTCTCATCAACACTCATCATTGCTCCAGCATTGTCAAATTCTCCACAATAATTTGGAGCAGAAAAAATAGTCACAAGTTGTCTATTAGCAAAAAACTCATATCCATCTTCAACAACCTACAAAAAAGAGAATACACAGGTAACTTATTTGTATACTCCATGAACTCTTGTTAACTATTTCATATTTCATATTTCAAAATCTTTTGATTTAAATATGTATAGTCCTTATAAAATTAAACAACATTTAACTTTAATTCTTATAATTTTTTTTATTTTTTATCTTCGTAAAATACAAAAACTCCATGTTTTTAATTCTTTTTCAAGGCTAAAAACAAAATACTTTTGTTAAATTAATGTTCAAAAACTGCAAATTTTTAAGGAGTCGAATGACATTTTGCGTTTACACATTTGAAACATCAGTAGTCGCTCAATTAGGATCAGACGCCCTATATTCAAACTTTGTATTTTGAATTATATAATAAAAATTAAAATCTACACATCTTAAAATTAAAATATGCATCTTTTTAGACTGTCAGATCTTAGTCAAACGATCACTGATGTCTCAAATGCATGAATGCTATATCCTCGTATTGTAGAGAATCCAGATTCGATTTTTAATCCTTATGAATGGACGAAAAACACATAATGTTTGTTAAATTTATAGACAAAAGATGAACTGTCATATACCAACAATTTATGGACATATCATAAACTAATTTCATAAGCTATTCTAAACACTTTCTGAAGTGCATATGGAAGTAAATAACTTCAAATAAACCAATCTAAGAGTCCTAAAGCCGAACAACTATAAGTTTATAAGGACTAAAAACATATTGAACCAACCTGATGAGCTCTACAAACCAAATCTAGATCATGCTTTCGAAGAAACTCAGAGACCTTACTAGCACCAAAAGTAAAAGAAACACCACGTTCATTAACACCCCAACCATAAACATCTTTACAAGGATCAGACCACAAAAGATCACACAAAAGACCACTTTCAGGAACCTCAGTCGGTCGAGGCAAATTACTTATCTGTTTCAAACTATGTAACTCAGGAGACAATCCACCATGCATACATATAATCTTTTCATCAATAATAGCTGCAACTGGCAAACAGTTGAAACAATCAGAGAATATCTTCCATATCCTTACACTGAATCTCCTTTTGCATTCGTCGTAGAATCCATAAACGCGGTTTATGGAAGCGCATTCGTGGTTTCCTCGAAGAAGGAAGAAGTTTTCAGGGTATTTGATTTTGTAGGATAGAAGAAGGCATATTGTTTCTAAGCTTTGTGTTCCACGGTCTACATAGTCACCTAAGAATAAGTAGTTGGAACGAGGAGGGAATCCACCATGCTCAAATAGGCTTAATAGGTCTGAATATTGACCATGGATATCACCTAATAGTAATAACATACTGATTACTCAAATCAATTGATTAAGTAAAGAAAAGAGATTAAGCAGTGTTTATAGAAAGTAATCAAATTCAGATAGTCTTAGTTATATTTTTGGAAAATAGAGAACATTAATTTTGTTCAATAGGTTTCATTATGAGTTAAACAGGTTCCTCAAAAAACAGAATCTTAAACAGGTTATTCAATAAACAATTATCTATATTTTTAGAAATAACGAAAATATAAAAAAGCTACATTATTTTTAAAAATGCAACTTTTAACTAGCTTTTTAGTTTATATCTCCACGACAATAATTTACATCAAGGTAAAAGATCAAGCTAAAAAAAAAAGCATAGATTTTAAAAAATTAAATTAAAAAAAAGTAAACATTTACCGGTATCTTTATTTTTACCTATAAATTAAAGCAAGGTTGGACAAGAATATTTTGTATAAAACAAAATTTGATGTCAAACCAACTACCTAATAAAAAAAACGATTTGAAAAAGCATAGCCATGCACCAAAATGAATAAGAAACTATTAAAAAAAAAAAGAAAATGGGTTTGAGAAATATATATACCACATATCTTAATTGGTGCCTCAAGTTCCAACAGATTAGGCTGCTTCAAGAAAATTTCTCTAGAAACCATACAAAGCTGCTTGATTTCTCCCTCTGAAAGCTGCACCTGTTTCCCAGGCCTTCCTCTAACTTCAAGCAGCCTATTGATAATACCATCAAGAACCCTTCGTTCCATAACCGTCCGTAATAACAGTTTTTCTTGTAGTGATCGAACAAGGAACAACAAAACTTGTGAAATAAAAGAAAATGATAAGTAGAATAAAGAACAAGGGATTGATGTTGTTGTGTCTTATATAATTGGCATCACTTTAAACAAACAAAGGTTATAACTACAACTCATACAAAGGAATCAATCCTTTGGTTTTTGATATATAATCTTTTCAGTTTTTTGGTTCTGTTTCTAGAGATAATGTAAAAGGATGGTGGTAGTTGAATTGGAAAGATAAGAATATATTCGGTTGGAGGAAAGAG
>NC_021163.2:49118180-49139345 GCF_000331145.2 Cicer arietinum | reverse complement strand
AAGAGTGAACTTTAAACCTAAACAAAATCTCAAATGGAAAATCACTATGATGGGGATGGAAATATTGAAGAATATAAATTCAGGGGAATAAATTTGGAGTAAAGTGGAGTGCGACCAAGTGTTTACTTGGTATGTATGTAGTGAGTGGACAATTGAATGGTACTATAATATATGTTTTGTTGGTTCATTCATGTTATTACATAATTGATAAATACTTAAGTAACTAAAATTTTTAGTTTGGAAATTCATTTGAGATTGATGCCCGTAGAAGAACATTAGGTGGTTTCTGACTTTTGAATGAAAAATACTATTTTTTTTTCATAGATAAATATACGAATAATTTTTCATCTTTACTTTTTTGAATTTCTTTTTTCACTTTAAAATAAATTTGATCTTTCATCTTGTATTTTATATTCGTTTTGATCTTTTATTTTTTATAAATGTTGTATTTTAGTTGTTGTCACAACAAGAACTATAATATTGTGGTCATTCAAATTCCTTTTAATTACCAATATGTATCCAATATAATATTATTTTAACAAGATATTTATTTAACTCAATAATATATTTGTATTTGAATTTTTTTTTATATATATATTTTGAAACATAAATAAACTCTTTAAAACAAATGACATTTGTTATAGTTTATGTATTTTTATTTCATCTTTATTAAAATTACATATTTAATTTTATGATTGATTAAATATTTGATCTCAATAAGTCATAACAATAACTATACAATTATTTACAAAAGATATAATGAAAAGGATTAAAATATACTAATTATAAAAAATAAATAACTAAAATAAATAAAAATATATATAACAAACTAAAACGAATATCAAATTAAAGATAAAATGATCAAACTTATATTTAAGTTTTTCTAAACCGCAATTTTTTTTTTGTAAGTTAACTAACATTCGATAATCATGATATATTTACTGTTATTAGAATTTGGTCCAATATAAAATAAAATTCATTTTAACTATTTTATATATCCTTTGCCTAAAATAACCTATTTTATATATACTCCTCCAAAAAAAAAACTATATTATATATATATTCATCATTGAAAAACAAAATATCTGTATAGGAATTTGTGGATCAGGTTTGGAGAATATTGTAATATCTCTGACTTTGTAAATACTAAATACGTCAAACTATTGAGAGCATGGAATACAGGTTCAGGAAGTGCTCATACAATATTGAGAAAGACCTCTCATAAATTGCTTTTTGAGAAAGACCAAAATTTTATTTCAGAGATTGCTAAGCATCATTTCTCATTGTTGCGTGTAGGCCACTGAAAATAAGCAGGGTTCCTCTTCATTTCTTATAAAAAAAAATAGATAATTCAATTATTAAAATTTTGGGTGTATAAAAATCCAATTATATAAAATTAATGTCATAATTTTTAAAACATATACATTTATATATTGAAAGTTTTAGTAATGGAAGAAATTAAGATACTAAAAAATTGAGAGGATCTTAATCAACCAAAAACATATATGTATGTGCTTTTTTGTTTTAATACAAAACATTTATATACCCTATAATGCTCTCAAAGACTAATAATAAAGTTTGTTTAGAAAGAATATGGAAGACCTAGCTCAACCGGTAAAATGTTGAAATTGTTAGGTCGAATACTATATTTTAGATTCGAACTTAGAACTTTATAGTTGTGTGCAACTTTCTTTATCATTTTATCTAAGATAAAAAAAAAGTTTAATAAGAAAGAAACCATTTTGCAAAAAACTAATCAATTAATTAATATGTATTGAGTTATGTTTATGAATATATATACCATTCTATATATTAAGCCCGATGAAAGGTATATGTCCTCAACCGTTTAACTATTTAATTGTTGCCCAATTAGACAGTTAAAGTGGTAGAGCTAGAAATTAATATTCAGGGACCTTGATCAAAATACCAATAAAAGTCTTGAATGTATTTAAATTAAATACATCATCAAATCCCTCTTTTAGTAATTTTATGAATCAAATTGACTAATAAAAGACAATTGAAAACTAAACTAACTAGAAAGAGACTTTGAAGACCAAAATGATTAACAAAATATACATTTAACTATATTTTTATGTTAAAATTGCTTAATAATTAACTTATCATATAACCATATAATGATTTACTATATATAATTTAAAGGAACCTATAAAATTTGGGAGACCGTGACACCTATCGGTCCCCCATTTTCCTTCGCCCTTAGTGCTATTTTGAATTACCAATTTCTATGTGTGTTTGTCATTCAATAATCATCGTTAATCTTTATAAATTTTAATAACATATAAAATAATTTTATATCTGTGTCAAATTTATATGTATGACTTATATATTATAAACTTTCAATCTACCAGAAAAAAAATTCAAAAACACTTGGATGAGATGATAGAGGTCTCTTCCATCTTAATCAGTGGTCCTAAGTTCCAATCCAATTTTAAGAATAATGTAGTAAAAAATAAAATAGAGAAAAGATTAAAGAAATTGAAGGAGATCAAGATTAAGATGATTCAAATTTGGAATTTGATATAAGAAAAAAAGAAACCATTTGGCATTTGCAAAACAACAGAGTTGGCTGCTGCTATATATGAACCACGACATTATTTAGTTTAATAATTTATTATTTTTAAATAAAATTTAATATAAATATAGAAAACCGTAATTGTCCTGTATAGTATTGTTCAACTTTTTTTTTCAATTTTTTTTTCTGAATTCACGTAGCATTATTTTTTAACACAGATATAAGTTTATCTTATTAACCACTTAGAGTTAATTCATCACAAAAATATAATTTATTAACTAATTATTTAACATAATAATAAAATAAGTGAAGTGTTAGATTAATTATTTAATTAATAAACTATGAATTGACATCAAACATTTATTGAAAATTATTATTAAATATAAATTATGATATATTGTTAATAAACACTAATTAATTGAAGAAATATGTCAAAAAACTAATTAATTATTATGTATCGAACTATATTTCTCAATATACCGTGATGGGTTGAACTATTCTATTAAGTCCAATGAGATGTTTCTACTCTTAACCGTTTAGCTATTTAATCATTTTCTCAATAGACAACTTATCTATTGTTGTGAATGCTGAAAATCATATACTACAATGAATGTTGTTCACTGCTCATTCAAACTAACTCTTGAATTCAAAAAGGATACCGTCCAATACATTCTTATTCTATACACATGTCGTAATTTGTTCTGGTAACACCCCAAATTTCTTATTAATATATTGTAATAATATTAAAATAAGTTTTGTGATGCAATAATTTTCTACTTATTTGCCACTTATTTGTCATTATGTGTTCGTCTAAATGATTTATATTTAAATTATTAATATTAAATATATTTGATTTTTTTTAAATAATATATATAATAAAACAAGATGTTAACGAGTGTATTGTTACACTAAACCTTCTATCCATGGACACAAGTCACTACTATACCAAGCGCCACACACATAAAATAAAGAAAATAAAATATCCAATTCTTGTAGTACTAATGTCATGAAGAAATCGATCGGCAATGTTTACTTGAGTATATTTTGATATCTTTATAAATTTTTCTATCATATTGTTTTGAAGTTAAATTTAGACAACGCGAGAACTTGATCATATTGATTAATTTGATGAGTTGCTTATGAAATTAACATAAACTATAATAGTTATTTTGAAACTGTCGCGACTCATACTAGTCTTCATCATATAATTTTTATTATTCTATTTTCTTATTCTCAATACTTACGGATTCACATCTTTCATGTGTAAATCACCTATTAACTTTTATTATTATTAATTTTTTATCTATTAAAAACATCCTATCTCCATTTCAATAGGTGCATAACAAAATCAAATTTAAATTGATTGACTTTAAATGAAGGAGAAACAAGTAGCTGCCACCAATAACGTATTTATTTGTTCATATCAATTTATATAAGAGCAATGATATTTGAACACAATATTAAACACAAATACAAACACAAATACTTGTGACTCCCACACAATCTTTCTCTTCATTAAATTTCCCCATTTTTTTACTTTTGTTTTTTGTGTCTCTCTTTTTTCAGTATTTTTTTTTTGTCTTCCTCTACAAAAATAAACACATTCATCTTCCATTTTTTTTTTCCCATAATTCCTCCTTTTTCGTTTTATTTACTGATTTTAATCAAATATTTGATGAAGTAACTTGAACAACTTTATCTCCTCACTTGCAAGGTAACTAGTACATTGTTTTGCTTAGACATGAATTTTTGGATTCATACACGTTTTCTGGGTTCATACCTGGTTTTTCTGCTTCTGGTTAATACTATAAACATTATTGGTTAATGAAGTACAATAGGTGGTTAATGACTATTTTTATCTAAAAATTAGGGTTGTGAACTATTAATCAATCATGTTAATTATTTTTGTCTAAAATATTTAAGTTTCATCACTTTTAATCAATGATGTTAATCAGATTTGAATTGTTAAGTTTTATATTATGTGATTAGTAGTGTTTTAATTCTGGGTCTTTCTGATTTTTTGTTTCTGGTTAATATGGTTAATTCCTTGCACAACTTGGTTAATGAATTTAAACATAATGGTCATTCTTATCATATAAAATATAAATCTGATTAATGGCTTA
Organism: Cicer arietinum; assembly: GCF_000331145.2. Taxonomy (NCBI): domain Eukaryota; kingdom Viridiplantae; phylum Streptophyta; class Magnoliopsida; order Fabales; family Fabaceae; genus Cicer; species Cicer arietinum. The sequence goes on along the minus strand of NC_021163.2, from coordinate 49,134,689 downwards.
AAGAAACATGGTTAATGTTGTGAACAACTTGGTTAATGAATTCGAACTGAAAACTTGGGCATTCTAATCAAACAAGATATAAATCTGGTTAATGACTTAAAACACAATGGTTAATTCCTTGCACAACTTGGTTAATGGATTTGAACATAAAGTTCATGAAAGCAGAAAGAAAGAAACTCAAAATTTCATACATTTTTGTTCATACATATTTGTTCATAAAAGAAAGAAAGAAATAAAGTTCATTTATATTTGTTCATAAAAGCATAAAGAAGGAATAATACAAGCAAAAAGTGTGTGGGAATTAGATGAATTAGAAACAGAGGAACCTGAAGAAGCCAACTTATGCTTAATGACAGATACTGAAGACAATGAGGTAATAAATTATGAACCATGTCTTTTATGTGAACAAATTGAAAAAGATTTTGATAGCTTACTTAATGATTCAAATCTGCTTGTTAAAAAATGTAGCTCTTTAAAGGATAAAGTTTTAAAAGATAAAAAGGAAAAAGAGAAAGCTCAGGTTATGATTGATGAAATAAAAAAACATCATTCATAACATGTAGGAATCTCATTTTAAGGAAAATAATGAATCTGAAAATCAAGAACGTTTTTCAACGAAAACGGAGAATGTTCTCCTTAAAACTGAAAATAAACTTCTTAGAAATGACTTGTCAAATTTTATTAAAGCTACTTAAACCTTTCAAAACATCATGGGATCTCAAGTGAGAATATTTGATAAAGTTGGTTTTGGTTTTGATAAAACTCAAAAAATGAAGAAGCAAAAATAGAAACCCTAAATCAATAACTAAAAATCCTAATGATTTAGAGAAATAAACTTACAATAAAAATATCCAACAAGCGACAACGAGAGCAACGACAACGAGCGAACAAACAGATGCAACTAGCGAACGGATGGATGCAGCGAGCGAGCGAACGGCTGAAATCGGATGCAACCTCTCGCGAGCGACAACGAGGAAGATGGAGAAACGAAGAGAAGAAGATGGAGAAGCTTTTAGGCTCTCGGTGGAGAAGAAGATGGAGAAACAAAGAGAGAAAATGGAGAAGAGAGAAAGAGATTCTGAGGAATAGAAATAAAATTATTAAAATGACTTAAATGTCCCTTAAGTATGTATATGTCCTTAAATATGTATACGTATACAATATATTTGTTTGTATTTGTGTTTAAAGTTGTGTTTAAATAACATTTTTCTTTATATAAACACATGTCAGTATCAGTAAGATAAAACAATAAATATTTCTATCACAATATCTTTTACAATTTTAAGACAACGTAACATATATTTTACTTATTTTCATTCTAATTATAATTTTTTTTAATTTGCCTTACATCCAAAGACTTTAGTTTATTTTAATTATCTTTTTTAATTATGAATTAAAATTGTCCATAATATTCATTAAGTTGTAAATAACTACATGTGATATTTTGTTTACCTATTTAAAAATCCAATATTTCATATATATCATATGTATTTAGCATTTTCTGAATGTGTTGGTTTTAAATAAATAAAAAGTGTGACCATGTGTTCGTTTTAAATAAATAAAAAGTGTGACCATGTTAATATATAGGTTTTATATTATAAGCATATTAATACATAATTCGTTTGTATTTGATTCTTGTGTTGTCTTATTACCTTCTCAGATTATTAGAGACGACGATTGACAAAGACACCATACATTAAATGAGTAAATCGAATTTATTGGGAGAAATCTTCAATCGAAGTAAGGGGTGAGATAAAGTTTGATTTCATGAGTATAATATAACGTGAGATGAACGAGAATGTCGTAACTACCTGAGATTCATCTAGTACTTACTACATTAGCTCGAACTCTATTGAGTAATAATTAATTAAAAATATATGAATGGTAACTGTGAGACTTAAAATATATGTTAGAAACCTATAGAATTGTTGTGAATTAATTTATGTCAAAATTGCATGATATTTAATTGTTATAAACTCATATGGTAATTGTTATTGTATGGATGATGTGTATTTTAGTGTTCTTGTTTACTTGAATGAAATTATGACTTTAATTTATGGAACTACTTGTTCGATTTCCTACTTTGTGATTGATTGAACTTGATTGTTCCTTGTGATTGGTGTTCACAAAATGTGGAGATTGATATTGACTGATATATATAATGATGTAAATTCCAATGAATATTGTTGAACGACGGATATATAGATAGACGTAAATTTTGATGATTAGTGTTAGTCCATACTAAGAGTTGTCGAGTTGCGATCATCGTAAAAGTATGAGCTAGACATTGGAGATTTTTGAAGTGAGGATTATTTTGTCATCATACAGGGAGGGTCTGACAATCCCAATAATTTCAGGGAAGTACAACTGAATGAGCCTAATCGTGGAGGGTTACGATCGAATCGTAAGGTAAGACTGATAGATCTTATGGGTGTCTCTAGTGGGGAATTTCTAATCAGATTAATGGGTTATTCCCTTAGGTTGGGAGCTATTGTGAAAAACATGAGTACTCCGACTGTTGCGCATATGTGTCTTAGGTCGAGTCAAGGGGATCTATAAGGACATGGCCATTCAAGAGTTGTTTGTCCATTCGTATGGTGGTATAGTATCAAGCCTCCTAACCAAGTACTTTAGAGTGGAATGATGTCAAATGATGAAGAAATATAGAGTATAAGACATGCATCACAATGCATCTTTGTGATTGTTTTATGTTGATTGATTTGGATAAACTTTGATATTATGTTCTTTAAGATTTTGAATGCTATGTTATGATATGATATGATATTATACCAATTTGATTCAATGTGTGTTCTTCTCATCTATCTTATACTATTACATGATTTTGAAACTCACTCTCTTCGTTGCTTGTGTTTGACTGGTTTGGTCTTGCATTTGCGAAATTACAGCTATTACACGGTAGAAAGTCTTGAAGTACATGTTTGGATGAAGCTCGCTATGATATGTGATATTAAAAATGAGATTTATAAATTTTATTTTACTCATTTAATTAGCAAAACTTTATTAGGCTTAAATTAAGAAATTATAGTTAAATTCAATTTATTAAGATTGTACTTTTTTACTTGAGAAATTAAGTTTAAAGTGTCCCATAATGTTTTTTGAGAAATGTGACATCCTAAATCACTTGTAAAAGCTTTTATTTCCTTGGAAAAAAATTTATTTAACTGCTACGAATTCTTTAAAAAAAATCTAGTATAAATTATTATATATAATATTTTGCAGTTTAAGGTGTCACAATAGCTATCATGTTAAAAATTTCATCTTGAAGTATATAATTATCTCATTTACCACTTGGAGTACCTCATTAATAAAAGAATTGAGAGAAAGTCAAACTAAGCCATTTGAGTGAGAATGAAAAACCATTCAATTGATCTAAATTCGGTTACACATTTGCTATATATACAACTCATACAATGGTCCCACATTAGTAAGGGGATTTCTTGGAAGCAAATACCTTGGGATTGTACCTTAATTCTAAAAACTTTGTTAGTACAAAGGCGCACCTAAGAGGAGGGGTGAATTAGATGTTTAGAAATATTCTAATTTTTAGAGAGTTTGTGAATTATTTTTTTGATTAGGATTATTTTATAGAAAAACTTGTAAATGACAGAAAAATAAAGAACACAACGATTTATTCTAGTTCCTCTTTCAAACCAAGGGTACATCCAGTACTCTGGCACACCACAAGAGATTTTCTACTATTATTGGAATAAGTACAAGTTTAACTCTAAGACATCTGTTTCAAAATTCTAACAATATGCCTAAGATAGCACACCACCATCCTAGTTTACAACATTTGAAGAAAGTACACCATTTTCCTCAATTTACACAATAACTTGAATAATTTTACAATAATGATTTTGACTGAAATCAAGAAGGTATAACAGTTGATGTTTTCTTGTACAATGATAATAGACTAATATAATTTCAAGTACAATAGAGAATATTTCTCAATAATATGACAATGTAAAACATGTACTTCAAATATGAAAGTATGACTTTGAATAATTCACAAAATATAAAACATATATGTAGTCGAATACAACCTTGACTTTTGTCGAAAACGTGATTTTCAAACATTGTTCATGTAATTTGATACTTTGAAAAGTCTTTTGATGCATATGCTAGAGTTAAGATGAAGTAATCAAGGTTCTCATGTGCATTTGAAATATAGTAATATTAGATTGCATCATGTACCTTAAAATATAAGACTTCTAGCTCATTGATAATGGTTGATTTGATGTTGACTTCTCTTAGCATCTTTGAACTTGCAACTTGATCATTTTACTTGGTCTTTGTCTTCATCAAAAATATGACAAAACCTTATTGTTGTTGAAACTTCAAAGAGTTGATCTTTTTTATTTTTCCCCCTTAATGCATGATTACTCCCCCTTTGATTTTGAGTTCTTTCAATCATGTTTTGAAAGTTTGAAAACATATAAATTCTTTAACAACAACAACATACCAATTTTCTCCCCCTTTTGACATGATCAAAAAGGAAGAAAAAAACAATAGACAAATATTCCAAGCATACAAAGTATATAGGGAATAAAAACATATCACAAGGTAGGGAATATAACATCAAAAACATAGTTAAAAGTTAAACATGTCTAAGTCATACATCAACAATTTTAAGAATTTTAAAGAGAATAACATAAACTACAACAACAAACTACATGTTATCATCTATTGGGTTTTGGATTTGGTCAATCTTGAGGGACAAGCCATTTAGTTCATTCAACAGAAACTCATGGTTCTGAGCAAGGGTTGTCTCAATGTTTTGGAATCATTTGTTAATCGATATGTCCATAGTTTAAAATTGTTCAGTGATGAAGGTTTGAATGGAATTGAGCTTGTCCATGACCATGCGATTTGAAACGTGATCATCGTCCGATGCCATTTCTTCTGCTTCTTCTTCATCCTTGGCAGCTATAGATGATTGTCCAAGATCACTTTTGTGAACATGAGCCTGAAGTTGCTCGCTCCACACAATCTTCATATTGGGCAGCACATTCAAGTCCAACATATTTTCTTTTGAAGGTGTATACATTACTTCACCATATTTTGGAGTGATCAACTTTTTATCCGAGTAGTAAGTTCTAAATTGGTCGATTTCTTCGATTGAAAGAAGTAATATGGACAAGTTTGCAACATTGTCATTTTTGGGAACCTCGTTTATGTGCATCCATGGTAAAGTTTGAAGAAGATGAAGTTTTCAGATTTGGGAAATTTTTTGGGGATTTGGGGTTTTGATTTTGAGTTGGGAGTAATCTTAGATGCAATTGATGATAGTGTATAGATTTGATAATGTTTGCATGTAAGTTTGGATGAAGTTTTGGAGTAATGGAAGTGGATGAGAAGCTGGATTCGGCTACTGAGTTTTAAGAAAATGACCTAAAAAACGTGAAAACACACACACACACATATATATATGGAAAAATTTGAATATATATTCGACTGCATTTTGGTTGTAGTCGAATACATAATTTTCTGGAAACGTGTATCCGACTACGATGAAAAAAAAAATTAAGTCAAATTTTTACTAAAAGACAATATTTAAAAGACATAATTATGTTGAGAAAGCACATATTCATACATCAAAGATTCAATTCTATCAAGCGAAGATTCAAGATTTTGAAAAGAAGTGACTTTCAAAGTATCAATACCTTGTATTAGAGATCATTTTCGTGTAGAATGCCAAGTTCTCTTTGTATATTCTAGAATGGATCTTTAGGAAAAGGCTTCATGAAGATATTTGCTAGTTAATTATGTATATCCACAAATGTAACTTCAACATTTCCCTTGAGCACATGATCTCGCAGAAAGTGATGGCGTATGTCAATATGTTTGGTTCGAGAATGCATGACTGAGTTCTTTGTCATATTGATAGCATTGGTATTTTCGCATCTTAGAGGGATGCATCCGAGATAAAGTCCATAGTCACATAACTGTTGCTTGAGCCATAGAATTTGTACACATCAATTGTTTGCTTTTTACAGAACCATGACACTAATGCATTACCTAAGATATGACAAGTGTCGCTTGTGATTTTTTGATCTGTTTTACATCCTGCATAATCAAAATTAGCATAACCAACAAGATTGCATATACTGCCTTTTGGATACCATAAGCCAATATTGGTTGTTCCTTTCAAATATTTCATTATGTATTTCACTGCTCGAAGATCTGATTCCTTAGGATCTGCCTAAAACCTTGCACATAAACAGTCACTGAACATAATATATGGCCGGCTGACCGTTAAATATAAAAGAGAACCAATCATTCTTCAATATTTTGATATATCTATTTATTTACCAGTTTCATCTTTGTCTACGTAAGTTTCAGAACTCATAGAAGTTGCACTTTCTTTACTACTATCCATCTCAAACCTATGTAATAGTTCCTTATAGTACTTTGCTTGATTGATGAAAATTTCATTTGTGAGTTGCTTGATTTGAAGTCCAAGGAAATAATTTAACTTACCCATCATAGTCATTTCAAATTCTCCTTGCATCATTAATGAGAATTCTTCACATATTATATTATTGGTTGATCCAAATATGATATCGTCAACGTAGATTTGAACAAGTAAAGTGTGATTGGAACGCCCCAAATTTTTTGATCCAAAAATTACTTAAAAATATTAGTTTTCTTTTAAAAATAACTATAATTTTTTTTAGAAGTAGTTCATCATGTAATAATTTGAAGATGCGTTTGAAAATGACTTGATATTTTTTTTTTGTAAAAGAATGTAATGCAATTTACTAAAATATTATTTATTAATTTGTTTGCAAAATTAATATTCCAGTTATTAGATTAATATTCATTTATACTCCAAAATAAAATAAAGTCTCTTTAAGTGAAATTTAAAATAAGCAAGGTTGACTGAAATTAATTAGATTCAATTATCTACCAGCAAATGAAATCTCACTTCCGCATTTCTATTAAAAGTTAATAATGAAAAGTAAATAACTTTACAATGTACGACAAAGTTTTTAGTAATACAAAATATTATTTTTAAAGTAAAGGTCTTAATTTCCCACGCGCGTGCACCAATCAAACATCATTCATACAACTTTTGAGATCATTAGTACCTAAATATTGGTGTAAGGGGTCAGTTCATCCCACAACAAAAATTAAACCAAATAATAAATTAACAACCATAAAATATGAATATAAAATCATTTCGTCATAAAAGATTTAAAGAAATTGGTTATTTAATAGTTTTCAAAGATGTATTAAAAGTCATAAAATGTATCTAAATAAATCAAGTAGCAACCTTAGAGCAAATAATTAGATCAAAATAAAAATAACAATAGAATATATGCAAGTTATGCATGCTCCTAAATATATATGATCCAGATATAACCAGCCACACAGACGTCCACACAGAAGTCACCCATACCAATGGGGAAAAATTAAATCAGCCACACAGGCGTCCACAAAGATGCGTATGATATGTTATGAAATGATAATGATGCTCAAAGGTACATGTCACCACTCACTTAGATAATCACACAAATCACCAGCCACTTAGGCAACCACAAAGATAACATTATTTAAAACTCAAATCACCAGCCACTTAGGCAACCACAAAGATAACAATATTTAAAACACAAACCACCAACCATACCACTTAGACAACCACACATATAAAATATTAAAAACACAAATCACTAGCCACTTAGGCAACCACAAAGATAACAAATATTTAAAACACAAACCACCAACCATACCACTTAGACAACCACACATATAAAATATTAAAAACACAAATCACTAGCCACTTAGGCAACCACAAAGATAACAAATATTTAAAACACAAATCACCAACCACTTAAGCAACCACAAAGATAACAATATTTAAAACACAAACCACCAACCATACCACTTAGACAACCACACATATAAAATATTAAAAACACAAATCACTAGCCACTTAGGCAACCACAAAGATATCACTATTTAAAACACAATTAGGCAACCACAAATATAAAATATTCAAGATAAAATTTTAATCACATATGACATCAAAAGTTTTATTCTCATGGACGCTTCCAATCAAGAGTCAATAAATTTGTTATCCCAAATATATAACACACAAACACGTGAATAAATGTCTTACAGTCGTAACTTTCATTTTATAACCTATAAAATTGGATTAATAACGTGTTATTGATAGAACTCAAAACTCAAATAACGAATAACACATACAAATATAAATTTTATTTCTTCTACTATAAATTTTCTCCGATTAATTGTTATTTAGTCATACAAATCAAGGTTTGCCTTTAAACACGTCATAAAAATCAACTTAATCATCTTATCATAATTAAAATTAAAACTTTTCACCAATTCCCCCAAGACTCATATAGATTTCTTAAAAATCAAAACTTTGAAACAAAATAGCACATAAATCGAAACTTTAAATAAAAGATATCTTAAAAAATATTACTCATGAGATCATAATAAAAATCATAACTTTATAATTAAGTACACATAAACGACACAAAAATAATAACATTACATAAAATATATGATATCAAACATATTACTCATGTTATAAATAATAAAAATCGAAATTTTATAATTAAGTTTATCAAAGCAAACATATTACTCACAAAAACATAACATTATAGTTAAATTCTTTAAGGCAAACATAAATCAATATTTTTCTTTTAAGACATCAAGACATATATCAATATCTTACAAACTATTAATTTAATATCTAGCCTAACATTGCATGGGGAAAAGCCCTTACCTTAGGCGCTTTCTTTCTTAACACCTCTAAATTTGCACGAGAAACAGCTTATGAGGCAGTAATGAATTCAACACCGCTATATATTGGAATTTACGACTCATAAAATTATTTTGAGAGTGTACGAATGACAAATAGGTGTGACAACCAGATGTCTAATGGAAATGTATGAACATATAAGCTATTTACGTTGCACTATTACCATTGATTTCTTGTCTAAAATTGAAGTGCACTTAATTCCAACATTATACTACCAATAATTACTATTTCTTTAATTTTATTAGGTTGTTACAAAGCCAATTGAAATTTATATGTATGAGTTAATTTGAATTAACTAATAGAGTTCACCATATATTGAAGGGTGTCACACACTAATTTTAATTAAATAAATAAATTAGAGATTGCTACATCACCCTTTTAATTTTTTTATCTAATAGTTACGAAACCAAAAATTTCGTAGAATTATTTTTGTAGACAATTATAATAAAATTATAATTTTAGTTTAAAAGAGATGAATGAATGAGATACAAAAAAGACAATAGTCTTTTTGTGTCCCCTCTTAATTGCACAAAAAACTTATAATTAAATTTATAATCTTCCTTTAAAAAATAAATTAAGGGTGTTTAAAATGAATTAATGCACATTATGTCAAGAAAACACCATGAATTGTCATAAAATCTTGTTATAAAGGAGAGTAAAAGAATGAGTCAAGTCACTAATTTTTGTTTTTATAGGATGGACCAAAAATATTTTCAAAACACTTATACATAAAGGTTGGTTTCACTAACTCTATAATATCTCCTAAAATAAATACTTATTTGGTCGCAAATAAAACTAACAAACAATATAACTTATATAAATTCTAATTTAATTAAATAATTCAACTGATATTTTATCAACTAAAATAAATCAAGCAAGACAAGAATACCACTTAGACATGCAAATATAAAACAAACATATCTAACACATCAATTTCATGATTATCGAAACTAATCAAATAAAAAAATATCCATTTATGAAATAATGACATCATAAATAGTCCCCATGTAATTGTCACGTCAAAATAATTAAATAAAAATGAAGATTATAATTATTTAGGTAGAATAGAGTGTGATAAAATTTAATACAATTTATTTACACATAGAATAATCATTAGTTTAATAATAGCAATTACTAAAAAGATAATATATAATATATATTAAATTTTGGGGTGTTACAGTGATCGTTAGTCCTTTTAATGAATAATGTCTTATCAACTTTACCCTTTTCAAATCCTCGTTCACATAGAAAGTTACTTAGCCTATCATACCAAGCTCTTGGAGCTTGTTTCAAACCATAAAGGGCTTTCTTTAATTGAAGACATGTGAAGGATTCTTGAAGTCTTCAAAGTCGGGTGGCTGTTTGACATACACTTCCTCATTAATGTAGCCATTAAGAAAAGCACTTTTGATATCCATATGAAATAATTCAAAATCCATAGAGCAAGCAAAATCAAGTAATAATCGGATTGCTTCTAAGCTTGTTACCGGAGCAAATGTTTCATCAAAGTCGATCCATTCTTCTTGGTTGTATCCTTGAGCAACCAACATTGCCTTGTTTCGAACAACTATACCATTTTCATCTAGTTTAGTCTTAAACACCCATTTGGTACCAACGATGTGTTTATTTCTAGGACTTGGAACAAGTTCCCACACATTGTTTCATTCAAATTGGTTTAGTTCTTCTTGCATGTCAAGTATCCATTGATCGTCCTTAAATGCTTTACCTACCTTAGAAGGTTCTATTTGAGCGACAAATGCCATATTCAAACAAGCATTTTGGAGTTTGAGCCTTGTAGTAACTCATTTGTTGATATCACCTATAATGTTGTCAATGGGGTGATCTCGATGAGTTCTCCATTCTTGAGGAAGATCATTATGTTGATCTTGCTGCTCAATACTGACTTCATTCTTTTGAATTGATTGATCAACTTGATTGTCTTTGCTCACATCATCATTTATAAAATCGTCATCATTACAAGAGATATTTTTATCCTCTTTCAAGGGGTTAGATTCATCAAATGATACATGCATAGATTCTTCTACTAACAAAGTTCTCTTATTTGAAATTCTAAAGCTTTACTATATACGGAATAGCCAATAAAGATACCTTCATCGACTTTCTCATCGAATTTTCCAAGATTTTCCTTACCATATTCAGCACAAAGCATTTAAACCCAAATATGTGAAAATGATAGATGTTTGGCTTTTTACCTTTATAGAGTTCATATGGAGTTTTCTTTAGGATTGGTCAAATTATTACTCGGTTAGAGACATAACTAGTTGTACTTACAACATCTGCTCAAAAGTATTTTGGTAAACTTGAGTCGCTTAGCATGATCCTTGCAAGTTCTACCAATGATCTATTTTTCTCTCAACAACTTCATTTTGTTGAGGTGTTCTTGGTGCAGAAAAGTTATGGAAGATTTCATTTTCTTCACAATACTCTACAAAAGAAGCATTTTGAAATACTCCTCAATGATCACTTCTTATTGATACAATTTTGGTTGTTTGTTCATTTTGGACTAGTTTGGCATAATTTTTAAATGCTTTAAAAGTTTAATTTTTATTTTCCAAAAATAAGGTCCAAGTGAACCTTGAGAAATCATCAACAGATACTAGTCCATATGAATTTCCACCAAGACTTTTAGTTCTTGGTGGACCAAACAAGTCCATATGTATCCATTGAAGTGGTCTTGAAGTTGATACAATATTCTTAGGTTTGAAGGAAACCTTAGTTTGCTTACCCTTTTGACAAGCATCACATAATTTTTCCTTAATGAATTTCATCTTTGATAAGCCTACAACAAGTTCATGCTTGACTAACTTGTTTAAATGATCCATATGGATATGTGCAAATCTTATATGCCATAGCCATGCATCATTGTTGTCACTTACCATAAGTCATTTCATTCTCAAGGATAAATCATCAAGATTAATTATAAAAATATTTTTAAAATGCTTGACAACAAAATGGATTTCATTTGATACCTTATTTTAGATAATGCATTCATCTTTGTTGAAATATATTTTGTAACCCTTGTCACAAAGCTGGCTAATGCTAATAAGATTGTATTTTAATCTTTCAACATATAGAACATCTTCAATTGAAGGAGATGGGGTTGTACCAACCTTTCCAATGTCCAAAATTTTACCCTTGTTGTTATCTTCATAGATCACATAGTCTTTTGATTCAAGAGTAAGTGCTGAAAATTTTATTTTGTCATCAGTCATGCGTTTTGAACATCCGATATCCAAGTACCATATATTAGAGGTACTTTGTATGCATTCCTCTTCTTTTTCGTCGAATTGGTGTGATACCATCAAACAACATTTTCACATTCGTCACTTTCCGAATATGAGGATGAACTGACTTCATTGTCCTCCCATGCTATATAGGCCTTTTTGAATTCATTCATCTTGAGAGAACTTTTCATGACAATATTTGGAAACTCCACTTTTATGTGTTCTTTCTTGTCACACTCAAAAGAAGTGAAGTTTTAATTTGTAGAGGAGACATCCTTCTTCTTGAAAGTTTTCCTTTTCTTAAAAGTTATATTGTTTTGAAGGAACTTACCAAATTTCTTTACTAGGAAGGTGATGTTCTCATCTTCATCTGAGTTCTCATCATTTATCTGTTCTCTTGACTCTGTTTTCAAGGAAATGCTCTTTGGCTTCTTTTCTACTCTTCCAAGTTCAATCTCATGTTCTTGTAGTTTTCCGAAAAGTGTAGAAAGAGACAACTTTGGACGAATTTTGTTTTCAGCAATTGTTGTTACTTTAGGTTGCCACGCTCTTGTTAATGATCTTAGAACTTTAAGGTTCGATTCATCAATAGTGAAGATCTTCCCAAGCGTCGCTAAGTGATTGGTCAAATGAGAAAATATTTTCTGCAAGTCCAGAATAGGTTCTCTGGGCTGCATACAAAACAATTAATGTTCTGCAGATAAGGTACTAAGTTTAGAATGTTTTACCGCTACAATTCATTCATGAGTTATTTCAAGTGTATCGTATTTCTTTGGCAGTTTTGCAATGAAACACACAGAAGAATTCGTCCATTCTAAGTTTCAATTGTAACATATTTTTGGCCTTTTGTCAAACAACACTTTCCTTTTGTCATCATCTGTCCATGAAGCTTTTATCTATATTTCATCTTTATTGTTAATGACTGTCTTTGGGACAAGGTGGTTTATTACTACTACTACTACCATCTCTAAAAATTGGTTGTGCGGAAGCCATGAATAAGGACCAAGGAACAAATTTCTAGAACCTGCTCTGATACCAAATGTTAGTACAGAGGCGCACCTAAGAGGGGGGTGAATTAGGTGTTTATAAATTTTCTAGTTTTTAGAGAGTTAGTGGATTATTTTTCTAATTAGGGTTAGTGTATAGAAAAACTTGTAAATGACAGAAAAATAAAGAACACATCGTTTTACCCTAATTCCTCTTTCAAATGAAGGGTACATCCAATTCTCTTTTACACCACAAGAGATTTTCCATTATTGTTAGAATATGAACAAGTCTAACTCTAAGACTTCTGTTACAAGCTTCTAACAATCTGCTTAAGATAGCACACCATTATCCTAGTTTACAATACTTGAAAAAAGTACACCACTTTCCTCAATTTACACAATAAGATTTTACAACAATGATTTTGACTGAAATCAAAAGGGTATAACAATTGATGCTTTCTTGTACAATTATAACAGTCTAGTATAATTTCAAGTACAACAGAGAACCTTTCTCAATGATATGACAATGTAAAGCATGTACTTGAAAATTGTTCAATGTTGTTCTAGTATTCTTCTTAAGGTTCTTAAGTTAAATATGAAATTATGAGGTATTTATACTCCCAAGACATCACTTCATATCAATGACAATCGTTCCTAGAAGTTTGATGAACATATGCAATGATTCAAATTGAATTAGAACTGAAAAATTTCATTGATTCGCAATTATATTCGACTACAGCCTAAGTGTAGTCGAATACACATCTGTAACGTTCAGATTTATTTCAAAATTTCTAGCTTGTATTCAAATAAAAATCCTTGTACTTGAATATAGATGACTGCATTTTGTCACCGACTTGATTTTGTATTCGACTGCAACAAAAGTGCAGTTTTAGTTACTGACTTAGTATTTGTATTTAGCTACAACATCCTGTAGTCGAATACATATGTGCAGTTTTTGATACTGACTTGGGTTTGTATTCGGCTACAATATGATGTAGTCGAATATAGATGTGCATTTTTTGGTATTGACTTCATTTGTATTCGGCTATACATATATGTAGTCGAATACAACCTTGACTTTTGTCAAAAACTTGATTTTCAAACATTGTTCATGTAGTTTGACACTTTGAAAAGTATTTTGATGCATATGTTAGAGTTTAAATGAAATAATCAAGGTTCTCATGTGCATTTAAAATGTAGTAGTATTAGATTGCATCATGTACCTTAAAATATAAGACTTCTAGCTCATTGATAATGGTTGACTTGATGTTGACTTCTTCTTAGCTTCTTTGAACTTGTAACTTGATCATTTTATTTGGTCTTTGTCATCATAAAAAATATGGATAGTATTGTTTATTTACAAACTTGATAGTGGACAAAGGCTTAATCAAAGCATCAATAATCCGATCCATGGCAGGCACATGATGAACATGAAGAGACTTAGTCACAACTTTCTCATGCATAAAGAGGATGTATAGTTCAAGTTGCTTGGTCTTCACATGAAAAATGGGATTGTTAGCAACAATACAACACTCAAATTATTATGACAAAGAAGAACAAGAGTATGAGTATGAATCTATAGCTCAAATAAAAGGGACTAAAACCACATGAGTTTTGAAGTGGCATGAGTCATACTTCAGTATGCTGCTTTAGTAGTCAAACGTGGAACTAGAGGTTGCTTTTAGGAGCTTCATCAAACCAAGTTAGGACCAAGAAAAATGAAGGAACTTGAAGTAGAACACATGCCATCAGGACCACTAACCTAATTTGATTCACTATAAGCCTTTAAGGACAATTTACAATCAGGAATAACATTGTATTAAGAGACTATAGTGAGAAGTGCCTTGAAGATACCTCAAAATTCGCTTCACAACCTACCTATGAATCTCCATATGAGAGGATGAAAACTAGAAAACCTTATTAACACTTAAGGAAAGCTCATTATGTGTGAGTGTCACATATTGCAAAACACCAACAATAGATAGATAGAGGAACTGATCTGCTTGAGTGTCTGATCCATGCATGTTGAGTACTATCAATGTAAGACCCATAATTTTAAAGTACCTTTTATGTATTTTTGGTATATTTTGGATTTTGGCTCGGAGGCTTTTAAGCCAAAGTTAATAATATTTTGGAGTTTTATAATCAAAAAGATATTTCGATGCCAATTAGAATTTCCCGTCGATAAATAAATTGAATTTAACTGCGGTAAATACTTTACGGTTAATTTAAGGCGTTTCGGGTGAAACGGTAATTTAATAAATATCTAGATTTTGAGATATTTGTTAAGCTATATTTATTTTATATATATGTTTGCTTGGAGGGAAAAAGAAAGGAAAACTAGAAGGAAGGAAAAGGAAAAGAAAATAGTATATAAAGGAAGGAAGGAAAAAGGAAGAAAGGAAAAACAAAGGAAAGAAATAGAAAGGAAGGAAAACCCAAATTTTCCATCTCCTTCCTCAGACAACCAACCGTGAAACCAAAATTCCATCCTTCTCCATTTCTCGTTTTCGTTGCTTCCTTTTCTTCAAAGCTAGTGACCCAAGGTTGGGTGAGGGTTAGACCAAGGTTTTCGTAACTCCACTCTTCCTCTTTGAGTCGAAAACGAAGAAAAACGGTTTTTGAGATCTAAACACAAACCCCTCCGTTTCTCCTAGATCCAAACCTCATTCCTCGAAGAGATAGAAGGGAAAGTTGCTCACCTCCGTGCTACGGTGCTAGTGCACTAATTTGGAAGCGGCGTTGCGAGCGGAGATTTTACCGGAATTTCTCGCGGAACCGGAAACACTCGATAAAGCTAACTTTGAGGTAAGGGCTCCTTCCAAACTTCTAGCTTGCATTAGGGACTTATCTGTAGTTGTGTGGGAAGGAAATTGTTAGGGTTAAATGTATCGATTCGGGGAAAAACGAAACTAGTGCGTTATGGGTAAAAACCTTAGAGTTAGGTTTTGTTTATAGTGATGAATGTTTCGTGGTAAATGAATTTGAATGTCATTGTGTATGATTATGGGTAAATGAAACTTGATGTTTGTTAATTGGTGTGGTTGTTGTGAATTATGGTTTGAATGTGAAAGTATGTTTGAATTTGTTTCTGTGGAATTTGAAAACCATTAGAGTTAAACGAGTATTAAAAATGGGGAATCTTTTAATACCTCGGTTTGCTTAATGTGTATTTGAGGGAAATGCTTAAGTTAACTGGGCGTTGAGAATGGGGAATCTCTTAATGTCTCGGTTACTTAACTATCGTTTTTGAAAATCGTTTCGGTAAATGAGTATTAAGAATGGGGAATCTCTTAATATGACTGTTTGCTTAACGTTTTGTTTTGAAAATCATTAAGTTAAATCGGTATTAAGAACGGGGAATCTCTTAATGACTTATTTAATTAATGTTGTTTGAAAGTCGTTTAAGTTAAATGGGTATTAAAAATGGGGAATCTTTTAATACCTCAGTTTACTTAATGTG
>NC_021163.2:49107351-49116356 GCF_000331145.2 Cicer arietinum | reverse complement strand
AAAAAAAAAAAAAAAAAAAAAAAAAAAAAAAAAAAAAAAAAAAAAAAAAAAAAAAAAAAAAAAAAAAAAAAAAAATATACCCTCGCTTTGAAAAACGGGGTGTTACAA
Source organism: Cicer arietinum (assembly GCF_000331145.2). Classification (NCBI taxonomy): domain Eukaryota; kingdom Viridiplantae; phylum Streptophyta; class Magnoliopsida; order Fabales; family Fabaceae; genus Cicer; species Cicer arietinum. The sequence continues at coordinate 49,116,248 of NC_021163.2, read as the reverse complement.
TCAAAATCATTCATGTTAGCCTTGTGAAGAAGATGTCTAATGTACTTTGACTAAGTAAGGAGCATGTAACATTTGTTGAGATACTTGACCTCAATGGCAAGAAAATAGTCAGGTTTATCGAGATGCTTGAGAGAAAAGTTTTCATTTAGCTTGTGAATAATATTAGAAATGGGAGAGAAGGATGGATCGGTAACAAGCATGTCATCAGCGTAAATCAAGACATAACAAAGGAACTGCATGATGAGAGTAAACAAATAAAGAATGATCACATTTGTTGGCTATAAAACCAAACTAGACCAAAGCATAAGACTGTAAAACCAAGCCATGCAGGCCCATTTAAGGCCATATAGGACCAATTCAATTTACAAACCAAAGACTTCTCTTGAGCTTCAAAACTAGGGGTTGTACCATATATACCTCCTCATGTAAAATTCCATTCACAAAGGCATTGTTAATATTATTTTGTTGATTATCTCATTTATGAGTGAGAGCAAGAGTTAAAAGCACACGAATATTAGTAGGTTTGAGAACTAGGGAAAATATTTCATTAAAATCAAAATTAGGTTCTAACTGAACCTCGTGGAAACCAACCTTGTCTTATACTTATTAATAGAACCATCAGGGTTCTCCTTCTTTCTGAAAACCCATTCACCACCTATGGCACACTTGTGTGGAGGAAAAGGAACTAAGGATAACATAACATTATACGGTAAGACATTGTATTCAGGCTTCATGGTATCAAATCAATGGGGTTGAGCAATAGTTAATTAATAGTGTGAGGTTTAACATTAGTAAAAAACATTGATGGTTTTAACTTGCCTGTTTGAGTATGAGTGACCATTGGATGTGTTTTACGCATTGACTTGTTGTTGGTCTTAAGAAGAGGATCGGGTGCAACGGAATAGGTTGGATAATAGGATTAAAGGATAAAGGCAAAAGTGTGAGAGTGTAGTGTGGCTGAACTTCCATGGCTAATGTGATTATGAGATAAGTTTGGGAGTGTGGAACTAGAAAAGGACTATAACATGGGGGATGATAAGGAATCAAGACTTGGGTCATGTAGGTGCAAGGGTAGGAAAAGAACCCTAGCGATAAAATGAGGGTTCAACCAACATGGGGATAATACTAGGAAAGGTAGTGACAAGTTGTGACATTGCATTAGCAGATGGAACTAGGTCTTAGTAAGGAAATACAAACTTATTAAAAATGTCATCTTTTGATATGAAGATTCTACAATCGCTATTGATACATTTGTGGCCTTTGTGACTTGGAGAGTTCCCCAAACACACTCAGTGTTGGTCAAGAAATACAAAAAATAGGAGATTTGAATTGTATTTATAGTTTTTGTAAATATTTTGAATGGCTTAACATTGAAGTGATAAAATAGAAATAGAACAAATAAATCAACAATTTTATCCTTGTTCACTACTATAATCGGACCCTTCCTTTGAAGGCTTTAATCTACTATGATCAAAACTTACACTTGAAAACTTGGATATTCACAATGATTGTACCGTCAAGTTTAATCTACTATGATAAAAAATTGTCAATCTTCTCACCTCCACCTTTGTACTGTCAAGTTGTTGACGAAAAGGTAGCCTTTATCGGACTAAGTTTACAAGTTCTAACAAATATTCTCAACTTTCAGCTTAGGGTTTTCAACCCATTGAAGAACACAATCAGCCACTCATGAGCTTGGTTACATAGAAAGAGTATTTGTGGATTTCATAATTTTCTCTCTAACTAGAGTGTGTTTGTAATATAAGCTTTCATATTTTTCTTGTGATAGTGATTCAGCAAGTGTACTGAATCGTTGCAAATAATAATAAAACGGTAGTAACGAGTGTTGAACTCAAAGATTGCGATTTACTATTGAATTATATTTAATTACTAAAATTGAACAAAAAGTTTCCAAATTGATTGAAGTAATATTTAAAATTAACAACTGTAATAAAATTGATCCTTTATAATGAGAAAAATGTCAGGGATGAGTTTCACTTCGAATCTAACCTTGGTGTCTAATTTGATCCTAGTTATTGAATTCATTTATTGAATTATTACTGAATTCTCTTTATTATTCTTGCTCTAATGTCTTAGTGACAGAACCTTTAATTCCAAAGTAACCCCTAATTCTTTAGTGGATTTTGTTGAGACAAAATCTCTCAAATGATTTTAATGATAACAAAATTACTTAAGAGATTATGATTATGGTTAATGACTAACATGTGCTCTTGAGTGTATTCATTTAAGATAATAGGTTATTAATTATTAAGGCAAAAAGAAGGAAAAAGTGATTTTGGCCTGAGGATGGGAAACCCTCGTGAGGATGGAAATTGCTGCAAGCGCGAGGATGGAAATTGCTGCAAGTTGAAAAACTCCAGATCTGGACAATCTGATTTCTCACCAGAATAATTGTGTTTATTCAAATGTATAACAATGTCAAACATGAATAAACAAAGCATTCAAAAGTAAGAGTCAAAAGGTCAAAAGAAAAAGGTGAATATGGCTAGATCTAGTATGTAAAGGAAAGGCTAGCAAAAGTGAAAGCAACCTATCAAGCATGTGCAAAGGTCAAAATCTGACCATTTAATGGGCTTGCACGTTTTAATTCATAAGGAAGTCAAGTTAGCAAAAGGCAACTTGAAACAAGCCAAAAATGGAAGATCACATGTTGCTGCCAGATCTGATCCTCGGACTGAGTATGACAGTCCTATGTCATAAAGTGGTTTTTTTTCTCTTGTCCACATCACCTCAAAAGATGAAGCCAACCTAGACCTTAAAGACTTCGAAAAATGCAGCTCAGAAACAGCCTTGCACTCTGATTAAAGAGAAAAAGCAAGGACATGTCAAGATCAAAGCTATGATGCGTGAGGATGGGTTCTGCCTAAGCCTAACAAGCTGAGTGGCAGTTCTGTAATTTTGATGAAAACCTTGGATCCTTTGAAAATGAGCTCCAACGGTCATCAAAGGCTTGGATCTCTATAAAATGCATACAAGCTCTCCATTGGAAGACACACAACACACTTGCATAAAAAGATCAAGCATCTTAAAGCTTTCAAGAAGCAAATCACATCCTCCCTTATTACTTTCTTTGATCCTACACTATATCTTTGTATATCTTTTGAGAAAGTATTAAGTATCAATCACTCTCATTCTACTTTGTAATTTCCTAGTGAGTGAAGCTTGGAAATATTTGGAAATTGATTGTAAGCTTGGTGAAGCTTGATAATACACGGTTGTAATCATCCTCGGGTTGAGGATTGATCTGTTTTGAAAGTTAGTGAAATCTCACAAGGGTGTGAGGACTGGACGTAGCCATCTTTGGGTGAACCAGTATAAAATTGTGTGTCTGTCCCTCATATTCTGCTCCTATCTTTTTTGCTCAGCTTAGATCTAACGATTTAAAAATCCCATCCTCGAGCTAGCCATCCTCAGAGAGAGGATAGTTTTTAAAAACCACTTCAAATATTTTTAACAGCAAAATCCCTATTCAACCCCCCCTTCTAGTGATATTTAGCTACAACAATTGGCATCAGAGCAAGGTTCTCTAAAAAATACACCTAACAGTGTAAGAGAAAAAGATCCAAAAAGAAATATGTCAAAAGCTAAGTACATCCCTGAAGGAGGATCATCCAGCCGACCTCCCTACTTGGATGGTACAGATTACTATCATTGGAAAGGCAAGATGAGGCTATTTCTCATATCACAAGACAACAACATGTGGTCTGTGGTGGAAAATGGAGATCATGTCATCAGGACCAACAACGCAGATGCAACCTCCGATGAGAAACCTCAAGCACAATGGACGGCTGATGAAAATGCAAAGGTACTCCTAAACTCTAAAGCTCATTTATTTCTAACGTGTGCTTTGTGCAGGGAAGAGTATGACAGAGTTGAAGAATGCAAAAACGCTAAAGAGCTATGGGATACTCTAAGAATTCATCATGAAGGATCAAGTCATGTAAAAGAAGCAAGGATAGATATGAGAGTAAGGGATTTCGAACTATTCGAAATGAAGGAGGATGAAACCATTGATGAAATGTTCTCAAGGTTAACCATCATATTGAATAACTTGAGATCTCTTGGAAAAGTATACTCCGTTCAAGAAAGGATAAGAAAAATTCTAAGGAGTCTACCAAAAGAATGGAGACCAAGGGTAACTGCCATTACAGAAGCAAGAGATTTGACCAACATGAAATTAGAAGATTTGGTAGGAACTCTAAGAGCTCATGAACCATTGTTATTGGCTGATAAACCAAACAAAAAGGGAAGAATGATTGCTCTAAAAACCAGCCAAACAGAAAGCTCCAAGAAGAATGAAGATGTCATAACAAAGGAAAGCGCAGAGTATCCTCTGTCTGAGGATGAGGATGACCTCGTTCTGATTTCCAGAAAAATCCAGAGGATGCTAAACAGAAGAGGACAGAATAGAGGACCTCCTCAAAAAGAAAAAATTGACAAGAGTCAAATAACTTGTTATGGATGCAACAAGATGGGACACTATAAAACTGAGTGTCCTCTCAACAAAAGGAACTCTAGAAAATTCCCATACAAAAACAAATCCATGATGATCACTTGGGATGATAGTGATGAGTAATCCTCAGAGCAAGAAAAGGAAGAAGAGGCCAACCTATGTCTCATGACAAAATCAGAAAATGACAAGGTAAGTATTTCTGATCTATGTCCAAATTGTGAAAAATTAGAAGTTGAATTTGATAGCCTTTTAAATGACTCATACACTTTATCTCAAAAATGCATGTTTCAAAAAACCCAACTTGTTGAGATAAAGAAACAAAATGAAGAGCTACAGAAAAAGAATGATGAATATGTTAAAATCATTCAAGAGTTGCAGCAATCTCACTTTCAAAATTCTGAGAAACAAAAAATTCTTGAAACGCATCCTCCTGACGAGGATACAGAAAAGGAAATTTTGAAAACTGAGGTTATGGAACTAAAAAATGATATTTCCAACTTTGTCAAATCTACAGAAACATTTCAAAAGATAATGGGGTCCCAATCTGGAATATTTGACAAGGCTGGAATTGGTTTTAAAAGCTCTCAAAAACAAAAATTATATGAAAACTTTTTCTTGCCTAAAAAACGAGAGGATAGGCCTAAATGCACCTTTTGCAAAAAACTTGGGCATACTTCCAAAATCTGTCATGCTAAGAAGAAAGCTAACAATGAAAAGGCAGCATGCTCATTCTGTGGTAAACATGGGCACCATGATTCTATTTGCCATCATAAAAGGAATATCCTCAAAAGAGGAAAAACTAACCAACAAGGACCCAAAGCTATATGGGTACCTAAGTCTCTTTTAAACTCTAAAACAGGTTCATCCTCTAATCAACAAAAGAAAGCCTTGGTACTTGGACAGTGGTTGCTCAAGGCATATGACGGGAGATAAGCACTGCTTCATATCATTGGAGATAAATGATGGAGGATCAGTCACATTTGGTAATAATGATAAAGCTCAAATAAAAGGAACAGGTATTATTGGTAAGAATAATTCTGCAAAAATTGAAAATGTTCAATATGTGGATGGCTTGAAACATAACTTGCTAAGCATTAGTCAACTGTGCGATAGTGGTTTTGAAGTTATTTTTAAGCCAACTCTATGTGAGGTTAAACACTCATCCTCGGGTAGAGTTTTCTTTTCCGGTTTTAGAAAAAAGAATTTATATGAACTTTATCTTGATGATTTACCTACTGAATCTTGTTTTGTTTCCATTGAAAAAGATAAATGGATTTGGCACAAACGAGCCGGTCACACAAGCTTAAACACTATTTCTAAATTAGCAAATTTAGAATTAGTAAAAGGTCTTCCAAAAATTAATTTTGAAAAAGACAAAGTTTGTGAAGCTTGTGTGAAAGGAAAACAAGTTAAAAGTAGTTTTCACTCTAAAAACTTTGTTTCAACAAATCATCCTCTTGAACTCATTCACATTGATCTCTTTGGTCCTATCAAAACTCCAAGTCTTAGTGGAAAAAGATATGGCTTTGTACTTGTTGATGATTTTTCCCGTTTTACTTGGGTTCTATTTTTAAAACACAAAGATGAAGCCTTTGAGGCATTCCACCATTTTTGCAAAAAGATTCAAAATGAAAAAGGTTCAAAAATTGTCTCGGTGAGAAGTGACCATGGAGGTGAATTTGAAAATGAATCTTTTAAAAATCTTTGTGAAGAAAATGGTATTTCTCACAACTTTTCTTGTCCAAGAACTCCCCAACAAAATGGGGTTGTTGAAAGGAAAAATAGAACTTTACAAGAAATGGCTAGAACTATTTTAAATGAAGCCAACATTGAAAAATATTTTTGGGCCGAAGCCATTAATACCGCTTGTTATATTTCAAATCGTACATCCATTAGAAAAATTTTGAACAAAACTCCATATGAATTATGGAAAGGGAGAAAACCAAATATTTCCTATTTTCACATATTTGGGTGTTATTGCTACATTCTAAATAATAAAGAAAATTTGGGAAAGTTTGATCCAAAATCCGATAAAGGAATTTTTCTAGGATACTCCACAACGTCAAAAGGTTATAGAATATATAATCTTAGGACTCAAACTGTGGAGGAATCCATGCATGTTATTTTTGATGAGTTTGATGACTTGTGTTTAGAGAAAAAGGATAAGGATGAAGAAGATGAAAATACATCCTCACAAGTACCCGGTCCTCACGCAGAGGATGAGTCTGATCCAACCTCTCAACAACTTCCAAGAGGATGGAAAACAGTCACGCATCATCCTCTAGATCTAGTCATTGGGAATACTGAAGATGGTGTGAGAACCAGAAACTCTCTAAGGGAAAATACTTCCAACATGGCCATGATATCACAAGTTGAACCCAAGACAATTGATCAAGCTATTGGTGACAAATCATGGGTTGAAGCTATGATGGAAGAACTCTCACAATTTGAAAGAAACAAGGTATGGAATCTTGTACCCCATCCTCTGGACAAATCGGTGATTGGAACTAAATGGATATTTAGAAACAAACTAAATGAGGATGGAGAAGTCATTAGAAATAAAGCAAGACTAGTGGCACAAGGGTACAACCAACAAGAAGGAATAGATTATGATGAAACGTTTGCACCCGTAGCAAGACTTGAAGCAATAAGAATCCTCTTAGCTTATGCTACTCATAAAGGTATAAAACTATTCCAAATGGATGTGAAAAGTGCCTTTTTGAATGGGTTCTTAAATGAAGAAGTGTATGTTCATCAACCTCCTGGGTTTGAGGATGAAAAACGACCAAACCATGTGTTCAAACTCTCTAAAGCTCTTTACGGTTTAAAGCAAGCTCCTAGAGCTTGGTATGAGAGGTTAAGTTCTTTTCTAAAAGAAAATGGATTCATTAGAGGACAGATTGATACTACTCTTTTCAAGAAAACACTTGAAAAATATTTATTGATTGTTCAAATATATGTCGATGACATTATATTTGGATCCACAAATGAAAAAATATGTGAAGAATTCTCAAATCTCATGCAAAGCGAGTTTGAGATGAGTATGATGGGGGAATTAAAATTCTTCCTTGGTTTACAAATCAAACAACGAGAGGATGGTATTTTTATCTCACAAGAAAAATACACCAAGGATTTGCTCAAAAAATACAACATGAGTTCTGCCAAGAGTATGGGAACTCCAATGCACCCATCCTCCTCACTCCACAAAGATGATGAAGGAACTCCTATTTCTGAAAAGGAATACAGAGGGATGATAGGATCCTTGTTGTATTTAACAGCAAGTAGACCGGACATAGTCTTTGCAGTCGGTCTTTGTGCAAGGTTTCAATCCTCTCCTAAAGAATCTCATCTCACAGCTGTAAAAAGGATTTTTAGATACCTTGTTGGTACTATAAATCTGGGAATTTGGTACAAGAAAATGTTCCATCTTGACCTTATAGCTTATTGTGATGCCGACTACGCGGGAGACAAAGTTGAAAGAAAAAGCACAAGTGGTGCTTGCCAATTTCTTGGTAAATCCTTAATAAGTTGGTCATGCAAAAAGCAAAGTACCATTGCTCTTTCAACCACTGAAGCAGAGTATGTATCAGCCACTCAATGTTGCTCACAACTGCTCTGGATAAAAAATCAGCTTGAAGATTATTCGCTAAGGTACGCAAAAATTCCCATCCTCTGTGATAATACAAGTGCAATAAATCTTTCTAAAAATCCCATTCAACATTCTAGAGCTAAGCACATTGAAATTAAACATCATTTTATAAGAGATCATGTGCAAAAAGGGGATTTAGAACTGATTTTTATTGACACTGAAAATCAATTAGCAGATATCTTTACCAAACCTCTCCAAGAGGATAGGTTCAAAAAGATCTTGGATGAACTTTCAATTATTAATTTGTCTAAAGTTAATTGATTTATCTTGTGATGCTCTTTATTTTTTTATTATTATTATTTTTTATTATTTATATTTTTTATAAAAATCTGTTGCTTTTTAAATATTTACATTTTTAGTTAGGCTTGAGAGGTTAGGAAAACCATCAGAGGACGGAATGTCCAGTTTAGTGAAACGCTCCCTGACGTGGCAGCCTAGAGAAAAGTGGCACGCCTTTTTATGCCATTGGACAGCACGCGTGGCGCATGCCACTGTATCTCACGCCATGCATTAAATGCATTTACGGCCATGTGACTCATCCATCAAATCCATCATCTCCCTAGCTGCCTAGGCATACGGCGCATTTAATTTTCCTGTCTCCTAACGTCTTTTCACGATTCCTCACGTTCTCTCACGGTTACTCACACGTTCTCTCTGCTCATCTCCCATCCTCGTCTTTATGTTTCTCATCCTCTTCATTTTCACTCACAAACTTTTTACCCAGAAAACATTTCATCGCTCAACAGTTTCTTCCCTCACCTTCCTGCATCAATG
>NC_021163.2:49106602-49106874 GCF_000331145.2 Cicer arietinum | reverse complement strand
TGGCAAAACAAGTCTGCAGTAAATGGAAAAATTATTGACCTTGTTGATATTAAACAAGGAGGGTTCAACATTGAAGAAATGTTTGAACAACTTGGCTGGACCTCATTCTTCAAAATCAATGAACCACAGTACCCACGTCTAGTAAGGGCCTTCTATGTCGTTTCAAAAGGATATAAAGGCATGTCAAATTTCAGTATGGTACTGAAAGGGGTTCATATGGAAATTAATCCCACCACTTTATGTCAAATACTTGATATACGTGATGAAGGAGC
>NC_021163.2:49088761-49104373 GCF_000331145.2 Cicer arietinum | reverse complement strand
GGTTCTGCCTAAGCCTAACAAGCTGAGTGGCAGTTCTGTAATTTTGATGAAAACCTTGGATCCTTTGAAAATGAGCTCCAACGGTCATCAAAGGCTTGGATCTCTATAAAATGCATACAAGCTCTCCATTGGAAGACACACAACACACTTGCATAAAAAGATCAAGCATCTTAAAGCTTTCAAGAAGCAAATCACATCCTCCCTTATTACTTTCTTTGATCCTACACTATATCTTTGTATATCTTTTGAGAAAGTATTAAGTATCAATCACTCTCATTCTACTTTGTAATTTCCTAGTGAGTGAAGCTTGGAAATATTTGGAAATTGATTGTAAGCTTGGTGAAGCTTGATAATACACAGTTGTAATCATCCTCGGATTGAGGATTAATCTGTTTTGAAAGTTAGTGAAATCTCACAAGGGTGTGAGGACTGGACGTAGCCATCTTTGGGTGAACCAGTATAAAATTGTGTGTGTGTCCCTCATATTTTGCTCCTACTTTTTTACTCAGCTTAGATCTAACGTTTTAAAAATTCCATCCTCGAGCTATCCATCCTCAGCAAGAGGATAGTTTTTAAAACACTTAAAAATTGTTTTTAACAGCAAAATCCCTATTCAACCCCCCTTCTAGTGATATTTAGCTACAACAGATTTAAGATTAGAATTAAGCCTTACCGTACATAAATTCTCTTTTTAAACTATTGCCTTTGCAACTAATTTAATTGGTTTCATGACCTGCATCTCTCCCTAGACTACAAATTCTTGAATTTCTCATCTCAAGCATTCGTAAAGTCCACTTCCGTTTCAAAATACAAATCGTAGAACATTTTAATGTTGATCAAGCAATAAAAAGCATTAAGCACAGAGATGAGTAAAATAATTCAATAAACTCATTCATATAACTAGAAATCAAATCAGAAAAATAAGGGTTTCATCTTGTTACACTCATCCCTAACAAATAGGGTTTAGTTACTCAAGAAAGAGACAAAAAAGATAGAGATTAGAGAAGAATTACAAGAAAGGTTCATGAATGATTCTTGATAAAACTACTCAAATGGTGTTAGAAACGATCGTCTTTGAGTTTCTATGCTAGGGCACAAGTCTCCCCACTTCCCAATAGTCAAAAAGATCCCTAAAAAGTGAAAAATTGTGTTTTTAAGGAATGATGTCGCGTCCAAGCACCCCAGGCGTAGAAAACACGCTTCAGACGTGCGCTGGCAGTGTTGAAAGGCAAGAAATGCGCCTCAGGCGCGGCTGTTGCGCTTTAGGTGCACAACATCTGTTGTATGGCTTATACTTCATTTTTCTTCTCTTTCGAGTCTGAATTTGGTTATGGTGTCTTCATCAAAGTTGTAGCTATGGATCTTAGCGTTCATTTTCACTTGGTTTGACTCTAATTGAACATCTACAACTCCAGATAAGGCTGAAATACTCCACATAGGTCATGTTGATTTTTCACCAAAATTCAGCATTGCACTAAAACAAAGTAACAACGCAAAACTAAGAAAAATATCTACTTAATCAAGCAAATAAGAACATAAACATTTAATTAAATCAAAGAACTGAAATCAACAAAATATATCAAATAACTCCTTAAATTAACTAATGGTTAAAGATAAATAAGATTAAAATCAATGAAAAATATGCATATGATGAAGAGTCATCATCTTACTCAACACTTAGATAAATTTGACAATTTTTCTAACTCAGTGTTTTTGCTTGCTGATTTGAGATTAGTTTACCTTGAATGAAGGTTGTAAGTTGTTGTGATCGTGTATGTTTGAATTAAGAATTAGGTTCTATTTATAGAAGCCTTTGCAGCATTGCCTTTTTCCTTCAAAGTATGGTTGAATGTTCTTCAAGGAATGACCTTGTGTCCTTCATGGTATAGTATGTTTGTCCTTCAGCATGGTGCTTCATTGTCTTCATTGTATGGTCGATTTGAATGCGGAATTTTCCAAGTCTTTTTGACCCATCACCAGAGGATATATTCTATCCAACATATTAATTATGGTTTTGGAAATGCACACTTAAATGAAACATTAGTGTCTAAAATTGTTCACATAAACTAATTTTGTTATCGTCAAAACAAGTAGGATCTTTTGTACTTTAAACTTATTTTGATCTCACACTCAACACTTCTAAGTTGGAATTTATGTTGGTTATAATGTCGAAGGAAAAGAAAGAAGCCACATCCAAAGTTTCTAAAAGTCTAGTAATTAGAAATGGTCTTGAATAAAGCAAAGTAAGAAGATACACATTGGGAAGGGATGGTGAAGGAAATCTATTTTTAATAGGAAAAACAGCGGTGAAACTATGGTCCCAAAATTGAAAGGGAATCTTAGCATGAGCTAAGGTGAGGCCCATGTCCACAATGTGTTTGTGTTTTCTCTCAACTATACCATTTTGGTGATATGTGTGGGGGAAAGCTAACATTGAATAATGCCCAATTCATTTTTAAAACTTAGTAAAAGGTCTGTATTCACCATCCATGTCAAATTGGATTGACTTAATAGTTGTACAAAATTAGGTTTTGACTAGAGTAAACAACAATTTGAAAGCATTGGGAAATTCATACTTACTTTTGTAGATAGTATGTCCAAGGGAATTTGGTACAAGAATCAATAAAACAATATAGTAAGAATACCCATAAAAGGAGGGAGAAGGAGGAGGGCCCCATAAGTAAGTGTGAATCAGCTCAAAGGGAACATTATGAGAATTAGGAAAAGCAGGAGCATGCGGTGTGGTGAAATTCAAAGTAAACTTTATTATCATGTGTAGACTTAGAAACAAAAATTATGTTTTCAGTTATTGATATAACATGAAGCAACCATTCAAATTTAAGTTATCATTAGGATGTAATGTAGAATAAAAAGTGGATGTACCAATTGAATTAATAGACAAACCTTGTGCATTTCCCATGTGAAATAGGGAGAAGCCTCCATAGGGTTGACCTTGAAAGATATCTAAGAAATCATTAGTCAATTGATGAGTTGCATTCGAGTTTGGAAACCATGGTTTAGAAAGAGCAATGCCATGAAAACTTGTAAGGGGTTGTGTAGCTAGGTATGAAGTGCGCCCAATGTGATGAAAAATGCTTGTTGTTGTGAATGAGTAAGAGCAGGATTAGGGGACACGAATGCATTAGGGCTTATTGTAGACTGAGGAATGAAAGGTTTCTAAGTAAATGATTGATCAAACATATACCAGTAGTCATGAGCATCATGACCGTATTTTCCACACCACTAGCAAGTAGGTCGATCATGTCCTTTAACATAGTAGCCATGTCCCCTACCTCTTGATCTAAAGAAGTAGTAGAGGCTGAAGAATGGGAAGATTGAACAAGATTTTCTTATGCATGGAGTGCTGCAAGTTTAGGTCTGAATTTATCTAATTGAGCTTCCTAAACCAAGAGTAAGCCCTCAAATTCATACACTTATGAAGCATCACAAGCACATATATAGAAATTTAATGTTATCCTTTCTTGATGTTCTTAAACTCCCAACGAAATTGACACATCTTTGCTTTTAAATGCAATTGAATGTATTTGTGAATCATGCCATAAACTTTGAATGAATGCTTACAACTGATTGTGTGAGGAACAATTGTCTTAAAAATCATGGAGAAAAGCTAGGTGAAAAGAAGTTGATCTTGAACTATCCACTTTTCATACTTTGAACTGACTTTGAGAGGAATTTCGAGATTTGCGATGAAACAATGCAATTTGTGCTAATTACTCGTTAAGCTTGTTGATTCCATAGGAGAAAATTATTTTCATCAAGCTTAATCGATAACTTTGGAGCAAAATGAACCTGAGGTTTTGAAGAATTGTTAGCAATTCCAAATAGTGGAGTAACAATGTGTTCCGATATAGGTTGGGGAACAGTCTCATTTTGAGATTCCTCCATGGAAGAGGCTTCAAGGAAAACAAAGAAGATATGAGGAGGAGAAGTAGTGGTTCCATAGAAGCAAAAGACTAAGCATGGTTCCATAGGAAGGAGGAACAATTGTCTTAAAAATCATGGAGAGAAGCTAGGTAAAAAGAAGTTGATCTTGAACTATCCACTTTTCATACTTTGAATTGACTTTGAGAGGAATTTCGAGATTTGCGATGAAACAATGCAATTTGTGCTAATTACTTGTTAAGCTTGTTGATTCCATAGGAGAAAATTATTGTCATCAACCTTAATCCATAACTTTGGAGCAAAAGGAACCTGAGATTTTGATGAATTGTTAGCAATTCCAAATAGTGGAGTAACAATGTGTTCCAATATAAGTTGGGGAACAGTCTCATTTTGAGATTCCTCCATGGAAGAGGCTCCAAGGAAAACAAAGAAGATATAAGTTGAAGAAGCAGTGGTTCCATAAGAGCGAAAGACTAAGCTCCATTGAATGTTTTAAATTTTAATACTCTTAATAGTTGGTTTTAAATTTTTTTAATAATTATATTTCTTATGAGAATGTTGAAGGTGCTAGAAAATATAAGAGAGGAAGGAAGGGGGTTGAATTGTGTTTACAGTTTCAAAAACTAATATTTTGTTACAAAAATTGTTCTTTATCAAAACATTCAATTTACTATTAAAAGAGATTTAGAGGGAACAAGATTGAATCATAAAAAAAACTAAATTGCGATGGAGAGAACTATTTAAACTTCAACATTCACCACTTTGAAATGTCATAGAGAGAACTTTTGGCATTTTTTAGATTTCCAATAATAGCCAGTTCCACTAAACCACCTTATTCATTTGAAGTAACTAAAGACAAAATACTTGCTTGTTGTATACTACATAACTTTTTAATGGGTGTGGACATTGATGAAGGCTTAATCGCTGAACTTGATCGTGAATTGCTTCAAAATTACATAGATAGATCGCAAACACAACAACATGATGAAGACTATCGACTAGGACCCCTTCTAAGGGACAGCGTTACAACTGAAATGTGGAATGTGTATGAAGCTTAATGTAGTTGTGTCATGTTTTTGAGTAAACGTAGTTTATCGGTTTAACTCAATGTAGACAATGTGTTTGTATTGATTTTATTTTATATGATGTTTTGAAAAGGTAGAGATTTTATACATTATCATGGACTTGATTCATTTAACAATATTATGGATTAATATTTAATGTAAATATGATGTGCATTGTACTATCTTCTTTCTTTTGAAACCAAATGTATTTATAGGTTGAAAAATGGAAAAGAACAAAGGTCAAAGTGTTGAACCTAGACAAGCTAGTAAGGAAATCTTAAGGTGGACTAATGATATGAATCAATTATTATTGAATGCTTTGATGGATGAGGCCAATAAAGGGAACAAGTATGATAGTGCATGGACAACAAAAACATACTTTAATATTGTAGATGTTTTTTGGTCTATTGTTTCTCCAACCATGACAAAGCAACATATAAAAAATAAGATGAAAACTTTGAAATATCATTTTGCTAAATCATATGATTTATTTGGTAGATTAAGTGGATTTTCATGGGATACAATAACTATGCAGTTTCGTGCTAAGGAGGAAATGTGGTAAGATCTTATAAAAGCGATTATTTTTTCATTTCATTTAGTAGTTATGTTAGACTGTTAATTTTATTTACTACAAAGTAGATAATGCTAAGTTTCTAACTTATAGTGTGATTAATGATAGGAAAAACCACATGTTGCCAAGTGGAACACCATGCAAATCAAGCATTATGATAGTTTCAAGGAGATTTTTTGATTAGATTGAGTTTTAGGTCGAATATCATCAATTTCTAAGTTGCGAAACAATCGTTGGGAAAAGGAAAGGGAAAAGGAAAAAATAAAGGGAAAAGGAAAAGGAAAATGTTGATCTAAATGACTCAATTGACGATGGCTACATTGCTGACCAACATACTGGTATATTTGATGAAGGGCGAGAAGAGTCTCCCATTGTTGACTCCTATAGTCCAACTTTTGACAATCATGCCCGTTTATAGGTACATCTAGTTCTCTTAGAAGAAAGCGTAAGGCTTCGATGAATGATTATGTGGAGGCTCAGTTGGAGAGAATGATGAGTGACATTGGACTTGTAGTAGAGGGATATAGTAAGGGTAATTGCACTTCTGATCAATTGAATGATGTGGCTAAGCAACAAATAGAAATATTTGAACGACAGGTCGCAACTATTGAGAAGCGCAACAAAATCTTGCAGAATAGTACACCTCGAGGTTATACAAGAGCAGATGTATGAAATATGTTGTCTGAGCTTCCTCTGCTATAACAATTTCGTTCCCAATGTTATGAATTTCTTTGCAATGAAAACAAAAAGAAGGAACTAATTTGTGGTGTGACTCTTGACATGCGCCTGCAAGTTCTCTATAAAATAGTGAATGCTTCGTGGCACCATTGAAGTTATTTGGTGTCTTTAGTGTTATATATCTTAATTATCTATGCCTCTAGTTCTTTTTCTGTATATGTACTAAGCACACATTTGGTATCTTGTGTTTTGTAGTATATCAAGTATTTTTTGAAATAAATAGATAGTAAGGATGAAATATGTAATATACCACATTAGCCAATGGACAGTAGATGCCATTAAGATGGTATAGTGATAATGTGTTAGGCATGCAAGTTATTTTTATTGATCAGATGCCAAACATGACATTTCTTATGTTTTAAAAGACTTATGAAAATTTGAACTTATCATGTCGAGAAGGATAAATTCTTTAAGTAAATTGTTGCGACTTAAAATTTTCACCAGATACCCAAAATCATAAACACTATTAAAAGTGAGGCAAAAACCGATTTATTCAACACGAGTCCAAATGTCAAAATCAATTTATTGAAACAGACATAATTTTCTCTGTGAATAATATTGTGGTGACTTGACTATGAAGAACATCAATTGAATATCAATTTTGAAGATCAGACTTAGCATTGAAATCGGAAAAATTGAATTCCCAAATGTAGCGGTGGTCGGTTTTGAAATGACGGAAATTGTCATTAGCATAGGTTAAAGTTAAACTGACTTCGTCAGCATTGGCCTTGTGGTTTTTGTATTGATCTTCGGTTCATATTTGCTAAGGTGATACAGTTTGATGGTATTCACATTGAGTTTGCGAATAATTTAGGGAAACTTCGTATTCATTGAGACGTAAGGATAGTTACCAACAACATCATAGATTAGATGAAAATAATATTCTAAAGTGAAATCCCAAATTTTCTTGATCAAAATTGGTGGGTTTGAACAATAATCTTGATGACATTTTGGAATACTATGTAATCAGAAGAAGAATGAGAAAGAAAGAGAAAAAACGCTCTCAAAGTAAAGAAAACTTTATTAATTAGTTTGGGATCTGAAGTGATGAGAAGAGGTTATAAGGATTAGTTTTATAGTATACTTTGGAAAACTTGATTAGCTTGCTTGAAAATTGGGAACTTCAATTGATGGGGATGCGATGAGTTAGTATTTATATAACGTCATTTCTTGGTGTCCAAGTTCTTAAACAACAGTATTGATTTTTTTTTTAACATATATATTTGATTTGATTCAGTTGTGATTATCAACACAAATATTTATTTTTATTGTCAAAACAAAAATATGTCTTTCTGAAAGATATCATAAAAAATATGATCCACTGTAAACAAACTGATGTAGCTAAATATCATTAGAAGCGGGGTTGAAGAGGGATTTTGCTGCTTAAAAATAATTTTCTCGTGTTTTAGATACTATTCTCTTAGAGATGATGGAAACTCGAGGATGGTTGTTTAAATATTAAATTAGAGTTGAGCAAAAGAAAGAGATAAATGTTAAGAATGACACACACAACTTTTTATACTGGTTCACTCAATGAAGGCTACGTTCAGTCCTCACACACTTGTGAGATTTCACTAATGTTCAAACATATCAACCTCCCACAGAGGATGATTACACTTTGTGTATTCTTTAGCCTCACCAAGCTAACAATCAAGTTTCAACTATTTCCAAGTGTAACTCACGTGGAAATTACAGAGTGATATGAATGTGATTGTTTCTCTTTTCTTAAACACTTTCTAAATGGATATTTCAAAGATCTAATGAAGGATTGTAGAAAGTATAAAGAGATGATGAATATTGCTCTTGATAGCTTTGAGATATTTGATCTTTTTATGCAATGTTGTTGTGTATTTGATAATAAAGAGCTCCTTGCGTTTCATAGAGACATTGAGATGATATTTAATCAAAAAGTCCAAGGTGTTTCCTTATAATTATGAAACTGTCATCCAGCTTTCATTTGACTAATGCAGTATGTCCTCCTGTACGAGATTCAATATACCTAGGACTTTGGACATGTGTTGTCCTTTTCTTTTTTCCTTTCTTTAAGGCATGTAAAGGCTTCACATGAAGTCCTTTTCTCTTTCCTTTCTTTAAGACATGTGAAGGCTTCTATTTGTGGCTTGTTTGTTGTTGCCTTTTTGTAAATTGACTCTATATTGTTTTCAATCATACAAGAATGATATATAGGTCTGCATTTAGCCTTTGCACATGATATGATGGGTTGCTTTCCAAGATATTGACCATAGACCCATCCTAGTGTAGTCATTCCTCGTACCTTTCTTTTGCCATCTTGCTTCTTTATTTCAAAAACATTATTTATTCATTCTTTAATATTGTTTTGCTTTTATTTAATGAATAAAACAATTTGTTTCAATGAGGATGAGTATTCTGTAGATTTGAAGAACCATCCTCTTACGAGGTCATCCTCTCGAATTCCAATCCTCCAGATTTGAATCAGATTTTTCTCCTTTTTGTCTTAATGATTAATAATCTGTTTTCTTATATGAATACACTCAAAAGCACAGATTAGTCATTAACCACAATCATAATCTTTTAAATTATTTTGTTATCATTAAAACCATTTGAGAGAGATTTTGTCTCAACAATCTCCCATTTTTTGATGATGACAAAATTCTTTGGATTATGATTTTTGTAATATGTAAGGAAGAAATAATTAAACTCCCCCTCAATCGTACAAGTAATAATTTTGAAAAAATATTCCTTTTAACATTTGAAGTAAAAGCAATTTTTTTTTTTTTTTGAAATTATGCAATATTGAGGTAAATTGAACTTTCATTAATACTAAACATAATTAATTAAGTAAGATCCAACAACTTAAGCAATATAACAAAAGGTTCAGAAGTTCCCACATAATTTCAAAATGTTAACACAAGTATACGACCAACATATGACAAAAAAGTTTCACATAATCTTACTCCCCCAGAATTAAGTCATCAACAAAAAGTAGTAAAATTAAAACAGAGTCATTCAGCGGAAGATAAATCGTTAGAAGATGATGATGAAGAGTTTGGAACATAGGATGACTGGGCCGGAAGCATAGGAGGGCGATCATCAGCAGCAACAGATGGAACCAAATGTTTGGTGACCCATTCAAGAATGAGGCCACACTGAGCAATTGTGGTTTGGAAGTGAGAGAAATTAGCTAGCAATTTCTTTTGATCCTTCCTAATGGTCTTTAGTAGCTGAAAATGCTTGTTGTTCAGATTGCCAGCTAATTTCTTGTTGGGCTTTGATTCATCACTCGCACTTTTATGGTACGAGCTCCCAGCTTTTTCTTTTGAAGAATTATCAAATTATGTAGCTAAGAGGGAATCAAAAGAGCCAAAATGCCCAGGAACCTCTAGAAGAGGTTGGGACTGTTCTTCTAAATTTGGGCCATAATTAAAAGGTGCATTATTTGGAGAAATAGGAGAGGAGTTCAAACTTACTTGATTTGGAAATGAGGATGTTTCAGCCGGCATGTTCCCAGGAGGGCTCTTTGAAGAATGGTGGTCATAAGATATATTCAAATTAAAAAATAGGGCTTCACCATCCTCTGCACGTGGTAGAGGATTTTCTTCAAAATCATCCTCAACTGAAGGAGCAGCAGTATGTGTTGAGGGATTTTTACTAAGTTTGGAGATTGAGGAAGAGTGGAGTCAGCCGAGTCAAATGAGGGAGTAGGAGTGCGAGCAGTAAGAATAGATGGTGGAGAAACAGTAACTTGAGGAGGTGTATCCTTGATAGGTTCAGGTTGTGGATTTGGAGATGGATAACAAGAAGTCTTCTTCTTCTTTGAAGTTGTTTGTGGGGTTCTTGAAGTTGGGGTTTGTTCAAGAAGATCAATTCTGATTTGTTTCACATTTTCATAGAGAAGGAGTTGTTAAACTGAACACACAGTTCATCATCAAGAGGTACTTTGAAAATTTTAAACACTTTGGTCAGGATCATCCCATAGGGAGTTGATCGACCTAAGACAGCGACATTCAACATGAAGCTAAAAATTATATTTCCCAAATGAAGAGCTGTTCTAGTCAATAGATGATGGATAATCTGAATATCAAGCTCGATTACCTTTTCAAAACATCCTGCCCTAGGCACTATAGAGTGAACACATATGTTGTGAAGAACACGACATAGAGGGTGAAGGTTTGAAGCAACGAGAGGTTTAGGGGGATTTATCAAAATATTTTGAATGATAGAGGTTCGAGTGATTTTATATTGTGCATACCACGTTTCAGAAAAGCAGTAATCCCCTGCATCTTGAAGGTCAAGGATTTGGCATAATGTGGTGGGATTGACTTCCAAATGAACTCATATGAGTATGAAGCTAAAACCAGAGCTTCTTTTAGAGCCATTACACGCAGCATAGAAAGCTTTCACGAGGCGCGGGTATTGTGGTTCATTTATCCTAAAGAAATAAGTCCACCCTAGTTGATCAAAAATTTCTTCGACATTGAAACCACCTTGTTTCAAGTCATTAAGTTCAATGTGTTTTCCATTGACTACAGATTTATTTTGCCATTTGGAGATATAATTTGTCTCTAAATCTGGAGAATCAAAAAGAGGAACAGTAGAAGTTGTTTTGGATGAAGATGAACGTGATTTTTTGGAATGAGGTTGTTTTTTAGACCTTTTTGGAGTGGATTTTTCAGATGATGATTTAGGGATGGATGTCGCAGATGTGATTTCCTTAAAATCATCCTATCAGCTACATGGATAGTGTTGTCCTGAGGAACCTTTTTCTTTGAAGTGACAGCCCCAGACACAATTATGGAGGATCTCCTAATCGGTGTAGAGGCAATGGTGTGTGAAGAGGAGAGGTTTTTGGATTTTGGAGTAGGAGGTTGAGAAGGTGCATGAGGAGGAGAGGCAATATTGTGATCTTTTTCTTAATCATCAGACTTAGAGCTTCAATAATTGTGAAAATTCTTTTATGGACCAAGAGATGAGATTTTATGTTTGGCAGTATGTTTGATGCGTGCCATTTTGGAAGATGAACAAAGAAAGTTTGAGAAGAAGGTGGGTTTTTGAAAACTGATAGAAGAGAAAAAAAACGATTAAGGCGTGGAGAAGAGAGAGAAAGAAAAAAAATTAAAAGAGAAAGAGAAAAAAAAATTAAATGAGAGAGAGAAAACATTAAATGAGAGAGAGAGAGAGAGAGCCGTTTGATTGAGGCGTGATGATTATGACTAGGGTAGGTTACAGGAATCATGATGACTGTCATTTAATGTAGTATGCGCATTAAATGTGAGATGAGAAGTATGAGAGGCGTGCCACCAGGCGGACCAATGGGAAACGTGAGGCATGCGCAGGCCTTGTCTGATGTGACAAGAGGGAGTTTCACCAAAAAGGACGTTGAGTTTACAGTTGGTTTTCCTATCCTCTGACCCTTAGGCTCTTGTGACGGGATTTGATTTGATATTGCCTTAAGAATATTTTGACTAAACATTAAAATAAAAAAATTAAAAAAAAAACAGAGATAAGAAGAATTAAAACATTTAAACAACTTTGGAAAAATTTAAGATGGAGAGTTCTTCTAAGATAAATTTGAATCGATCCTCCTAGAGAGGTTTGGTAAAAATATCAGCCAATTGATTTTCAGTATCAATGAAAATTAATTCTATATCCCCTTTTTGAACATGATCTCTTATAAAATGATATTTAATTTCAATATGCTTAGATCTTGAATGTTGTATGGGATTTTTAGAAAGATTAATGGCACTTGTATTATCACAGAGGATGAGAATTTTTGCGTACCATAGAGAGTAATCCTCTAGTTGATTCTTTATCCACAGTAATTGTGAGCAGCATTGTGCAACTGATACATATTCAGCCTCTGTAGTTGATAAAGCAATGGTACATTGTTTTTTGCATGACCAACTTATTAGAGATTTACCAAGAAATTGGCAAGCTCCACTTGTGCTATTCCTTTCAACTTTGTCTCCTGCATAGTCAGCATCACAATAAGTTGTGAGGTCAAGATTTGAACATTTCTTGTACCAAATTCTCAGATCGATCGTCCCTACAAGATATCTAAAAATCCTTTTTACTGCAGTGAGATGAGATTCTTTAGGAGAGGATTGAAATCTTGCACAAAGACCGATTACAAAAACTATGTCCGGTCTACTGGCTGTTAAATACAGCAAGGATCCAATCATCCCTTTATACTCTTTTTCAGATATTGGAGTTCTTTCATCGTCCTTGAGTAGTATGGAGGATAGGTGCATAGGAGTTCCCATACTCTTGGCATAACTCATATTATATTTTTTGTGTAAATCCTTAGTGTATTTTTCTTGAAAGATGAATATGCCAGTTTCTAGTTGTTTGATTTGCAAACCCAGAAATAACTTTAGTTCTCCCATCATACTCATCTCAAACTCACTTTGCATCAGATTGGAGAATTCTTCACACATGATTTCATTTGTGGACCCAAATATTATGTCATCAACATATATTTGTACAATTAACAGATCCTCTTTAAGAGTTTTCTTAAAAAGTGTAGTATCAATTTGTCCTCTTACAAATCCATTTTCTTTTAGAAAAGAACTTAATTTCTCATACCAAGCTCGAGGAGCTTGCTTTAATTCATACAGAGCTTTTGAGAGTTTGAACACATGATTGGGCTTTTTTTCATCTTCAAACCCAGGAGGTTGGTGAACATATACCTCCTCATTTAAGAACCCATTCAAAAAGGCACTTTTGACATCCATTTGGAATAGTTTGATACCTTTATGAGTAGCATAAGCTAAAAGGATTCTTATTGCTTCAACTCTTGCTACGGGTGCAAAGGTTTTATCATAATCAATTCCTTCTTGTTGGTTGTAACCTTGTGCCACTAATCTTGCTTTATTTCTAATGACTTCTCCATCCTCATTCAGTTTGTTTCTGAATATCCGTTTAGTTCCAATGATAGATTTTTCCAGAGGACGGGGCACAAGATTCCACACTTTGTTTCTTTCAAAATGTGAAAGCTCCTCCATCATAGCTTCAACCCATGATTTGTCACCAATAGTTTTGGGTTCAACTTGGGATATCATGGCCATGTTGATAATATTTTCCCTTAGAGAATTTCTTCTTCTAACACCATCGGTAGTATTCCCAATGATTAGATCAGGAGGATGATGCGTGACAATTTTCCATCCTCTTAGAGGTTGCTGAGCGGTTGGATCAGAATCATCCTCTTCATTTGGACTGGGTGTTTGAGGGGATGAATGTTCATATTCTTCATATTTATCCATATTTTCTAAACACAAGTCATCAAAAACAACATGCATGGATTTCTCCACAGTTTGAGTCCTAAGATTATATATTTTATAACCTTTAGACGTTGTAGAGTATCCTAGAAAAATACCTTTATCAGATTTTGGGTCAAATTTTCCCAAATTTTCTTTATTATTTAGAATGTAGCAATTACATCCAAATATATGAAAATATGAAATATTTGGTTTTCGGCCCTTCCATAGTTCATATGGAGTTTTGTTTAAATATTTTCTAATGGATGCACGATTTGAAATATAACAAGCAGTGTTAATAGCTTCGGCCCAAAAGTATTTTTCAATGTTGGCTTCATTTAAAGTAGTTCTAGCCATTTCTTGTAATGTTCTATTTTTTCTTTCAACAACACCATTTGTTGGGGTGTTCTTGGACAAGAAAAATTGTGAGAAATACCATTTTTTTCAAAAAGATTTTTAAAGGATTCATTTTCGAATTCACCTCCATGGTCATTTTTCACTGAGACAATTTTTGAACCTTTTTCATTTTGAATCTTTTTGCAAAAATGGTGGAATGCCTCAAAAGTTTCATCTTTGTGTTTTAAAAATAAAATCCATGTAAAACGAGAGAAATCATCAATAATAACAAAACCATATATTTTTCCACTAAGACATGGAGTTTTGATATGACCAAAAAGGTCAATGTGAATAAGTTCAAGAGGATGTTTTGGTGAAACAATATTTTTTGAGTGAAAGCTACTTTTAACTTGTTTTCCTTTAACACAAGCTTCACAAACTTTGTCTTTCTCAAAATTAATTTTTGGAAGACCTTTAACTAATTTTAACTTTGATAAATTAGAAATAGTTTTTAAGCTTGTATGACCAACTCTTTTGTGCCAAATCCATTTATCGTTATCAATGGATACAAAACAAGATTCAGTAGGTAAATCATCCAGATAAAGTTCATATAAATTCTTTTTTCTAAAACCGGAGAAGAAAACTCTACCTGAGGATGAATGTTTAACCTCGCATAGAGTAGGCTTAAAAATAATTTCAAATCCGTTATCACATAATTGACTAATGCTTAGTAAGTTATGTTTTAAACCATCCACATATTGAACATTTTCAATTTTAGCAGCATTATTTTTACCAATAATACATGTACCTTTTATTTGAGCTTTATCATTGTTACCAAACGTGACTGATCCTCCATCCTTTATCTCTAAGGAAATAAAGCAGTGCTTATCCCCTGTCATATGCCTTGAGCAACCACTGTCCAAGTACCAAGGCTTTCTTTTGTTGATCAGAGGATGAACATGTGTTAGAGTTTAAAATTAACTTAGGTACCCAAATAGTATTGGGTCCTTGTTTGTTAGTTTTTCCTCTTGTGAGGAATTTTCTTTTGTGATAACAAATAGAATCATGGTGCCCATGTTTACCACAGAATGAACATCCTTTCTTTAAATTGTCAGCTTTCTTCATAGCATGACAAATTTTGAAAGTATGCCCAAGTTTCTTGCAAAAAGTGCATTTTGGCTTATCCTCTTGTTTTTTAGGTAAGAAAAAATTTTCATACAATTCTTATTTTTGAGAACTTTTAAAACCAATACCAGCTTTGTCAAATATTCCAGCTTGAGATCCCATTATCTTTTGAAATGTTTCAGTAGATTTAACAAAGTTGGTAATGTAATTTTTTAGTTCTTCAACCTCTACTTTTAAAATTTCTTTTTCTGTGTCCTCTTCTGGAGGATGAATTCTGACATTCTTTTTATTTAATAAAGTTTGTTGCTTAGATAGTTTCTCATGAGACAGCTGCAAATCTAAAATGATTTTTTCATATTTTTCATTCTTAGCTTGAAGTTCCTCATTGAGTTTCTTTATTTCATAAAGTTTATTTTTGAAAAAACCACATTTATGAGATAAAGTGTTTGAGTCATTTAAAAGATTGTCAAATTCAATTTCTAACTATTCACAAGAAGGACATAGTTCTGAAATACTTACTTTTTCAGTTTCTGATTTTGCAATGAGACATAGGTTGGCTTCTTCTTCCTTCTCTTGCTCAGAGGATGACCCGTCACTGTCATCCCAAGTAATCATCATGGATTTGTTTTTGTAGGGGAAT
>NC_021163.2:49082148-49088737 GCF_000331145.2 Cicer arietinum | reverse complement strand
GAAATCTTCTTGAGTTCCTTTTGTTGAGAGGACACTCAATTTTGTAATGTCTCATCTTGTTGCATCCAAAACAAGTTATCTGACTTTTGTCAGTTTTTTCTTTTTGAGGGGATCTTCTATCATGTCCTCTTCGATTTATCATCCTCTAAATTCTTCTGGAAATCAGAGCGAGTTCATCCTTTTCCTCGGATAGAGGATACTCTGAGCTTTCCTTTTTCATGACATCTTCAGTCTTCTTAGAGTATGAACTTTCTATTTGACTTGTTTTTAGAGCAATCATTTTTCCTTTTCTGTTTGGTTTGTCAGCCAGCAATAATGGTTCATGAGCTCTTAGAGTACCAACTAAATCTTCCAATTTCATGTTGGCCAAGTCTCTTGCTTCTGCAATGGCAGTCACCATTGACCTCCATTCTTTTGGTAAACTCCTTAGGAATTTTCTTATCCTTTCTTGAATGGAGTATACCTTTCCAAGAAATCTCAAGTTGTTTAATATGATTGTTAACCTTGAGAACATTTCATTAATGGTTTCCTCTTCCTTCATTTCGAATAGTTTGAAATCTCTTACTCCAATGTCAATTCTTGCTTTCTTACACATGACTTATTCCCTCATGATGGATCCTTAGAGTGTCACAGAGCTCCTTAGCGCTTTTGCACTCTTCGACTCTATCATATTCTTCCATGCTCAAAGCACACATTAGAAATAAATGAGCTTTAGAGTTTAGGAGTACCTTTGCATTTTCATCAGCTGTCCATTGTGCTTGAGGTTTCTCATCGGAGGTTGCATCTATGCTGTTGGTTCTGATGACGTGATCCCCATTTTCAACCACAGACCACATGTTCTTGTCTTGTGATATGAGAAATAGTCTCATCTTACCTTTCCAGTGGTAGTAATTTGTGCAATCAAAATATGGAGGTCGGTTGGATGATCTTCCTTCAAGAATATACTTAGCTTTTGATATTTTTCTTTTTGCATCTTTTTCTCTTACATTGTTAGATGTAATTCTCTAGAGAACCTTGCTCTGATGCCAATTGATGTAGCTAAATATCACTAGAAGGGGGGTTGAATAGGGATTTTGTTGCTTAAAAATAATTTTCTCATGTTTTGGATATTATCCTCTCAGAGAGGATAAGAACTCGAGGATGGTTGTTTAAATGTTAAATCAGAGCTGAGCAAAAGAAAGAGGTACATGTTAAGAATGACACACACAACTTTTTATATTGGTTCACCCAATGAAGGCTACGTCCAGTCCTCACACACTTGTGAGATTTCACTAATGTTCAAACAGATCAACCTCTCACAGAGGATGATTAAACTTTGTGTATTCTTTAGCCTCACCGAGCTAACAATCAAGTTTAAACTATTTCCAAGTGTAACTCACGTGGAAATTACAAAGTGATATGAATGTGATTGTTTCTCTTTTCTTAAACACTTTCTAAATGGATATGTCAAAGATCTAATAAAGGATTGTAGAAAGTATAAAGAGAGGATGAATATTGCTCTTGATAGCTTTGAGATACTTGACTTTTTTATGCAATGTTGTTGTGTATTTGATAATAAAGAGCTCCCTGCATTTTATAGAGACATTGAGATGATATTTTCAAGTGGCAAAAGTTTTATGACCGTTGGGCACTTTAATCAAAAAGTCCAAGGTTTTCCTTATAATTACAAAACTGCCATCCAACTTTCATTTGACTAATGCAGTATGTCCTCCTGTACGAGGTTCAGTATACCTAGGACTTTGGACATGTGTTGTCCTTTTCTTTTTCCTTTATTTAAGGCATGTAAAAGCTTCACGTGAAGTCCTTTTATCTTTCCTTTCTTTAAGACATGTGAAGGCTTCTATTTGTGGCTTGTTTGTTGTTGCCTTTTTGTAAATTGACTCTATATTGTTTTCAAACATACAAGAATGATATATAGGTCTGCATTTAGCCTTTACCCATGATATGATGGGTTGCTTTCAAAGATGTTGGGTTGCTTTCCAAGATATTGACCATAGACCCATCCTAGTGTAGTCATTCCTCGTACCTTTCTTTTGCCATCTTGTTTCTTTATTTCAAAAGCATTATTTATTCATTCTTTAATATTGTTTTGCTTTTATTTAATGAATAAAACAATTTGTTTCAACGAGAATGAGTATTCTACAGATTTGAAGAACCATCCTCTTACGAGGTCATCCTCTCGAATTTCAATTCTCCAAATTTGAATAAGATTTTTCTCCTTTTTGTCTTAATGATTAATAACCGGCTTTCTTATATGAATACACTCAAAAGCACGGATTAGTCATTAACCACAATCATAATCTTTTAAATAATTTTGTTATCATTAAAACTATTTGAGAGAGATTTTGTCTCAAGACAAACTATATTTGTTTTTCTTTTATAATATTAATGACTTTAGTGTTATGTAATTTGTAGAGTATAGATATAACTTCCTATATTATTTGAAATTTTTTATGAGCATAGTTTAAAACCCATATTCTACAAAACTACCCCTATTTTGTGACCATATTTTTTATGATAAAGTCTTGCTTATAAAAGCATCAAGCCAAATCAAAAAATTACAAACCAATAAATTTATCTTAAAACCTCCATAAACTCCGCTAAGTTGGTTAAAATCATACTACGCCTTTGTTCAAATTAAACAAAATGCATCCTTTCCCCCTCCAATCCAGCATTAATATCATAGTATAATAAATCAACAAAGCGTCTTTATTGTAACTTGTGATCCAAGGTTAAAACTCCACTATCAACAACAATTATTTTTCCCATATAATTCTAACCAAAATATAGACTAAATACCACTTGTGGTCCCTTAACTTAATTTCAGTTAATGTTTTAGTTTGTAAGTACAGAAGTGCGCCTAAGAGGGGGTGGGGTGAATTAGGTGTTAGTAAATTTTCTTGTTTTTAGTGATATGGTAGTTGAATTTTCTGAGTTAACATAATGTCTACTAATAGTAAGGTGCAGTAAATAAATGAACACAATAGATTTATCCTGGTTCCCCTTATAACCAAGGGTACGTCCAGTCCTCTTGCACACCACAAGAGATTGATCCACTAATTGTCAGAAAATGTACAACTCCCACCTTGGGATTCTTGCTACAAACTTCTAACAAAACTTTTAAGATAGCACACCACTATCTTA
Organism: Cicer arietinum; assembly: GCF_000331145.2. Lineage (NCBI taxonomy): Eukaryota > Viridiplantae > Streptophyta > Magnoliopsida > Fabales > Fabaceae > Cicer > Cicer arietinum. Next base: position 49,085,593 of record NC_021163.2, on the reverse strand, counting down.
GATTAGACTACTTTTAAGAAAGTATTACTTTCTTTTACAAGTGATACAATATGATTTGAATAAGAATAAGGAGAGGTATATTGATAAACAATCCAATAACAATTCAAGTACTTGAGAACCTTTCTGAATGATATGAAAATGAAATGCAAGTACTTTGTAAAAAATCAGAATTTTGTTCAAAGTTGTTCAGGGTATTGATTCAAGGATTGTGTGTTGTTTGATCTGAAGTTATGGGGTATTTATACTCCATAAACATCTCTTCAGATTTGTGGCCATTGACCCAAGAGGTTTGATGAAAGAATACAATGATTTGGAGTCATCCCCGATCTGAAAAATTGTATTGCTTCCAGTTGTATTCGATTACAGGATGTGCGTATTCGAATACACCTCTTTGTAACGTTCAAAAATATTCAAAAATTACACCTTGTATTCGAATATACATGTGTGTAGTCGAATACATATTAGTGAAAATTTGCCACTGACTTACTTTGTATTCGACTACAGAAGGTTGTAGTCGAATACAGATATGAGGATTTTGGCCACTAACTTACTTTGTATTCGACTACATAAGGTTGTAGTCGAATACAGATATGAGGATTTTGGCCACTGACTTGATGTGTATTCGACTACACATAGTCGTAGTCGAATACATCTTTGAGATTTTTGCTTCTAACTTGCTTTGTATTCGAATACAAGATGTTGTAGTCGAATACACTTATGTATTTTGTCAAAAATATGATTTTTAAGACTTTGTTAATGTTGTTTTGACTTTTGAAAATACTTTAAATGCATATGTAAATATGACTTGGTCTCATGTAATTGAAATATTGGTTTGTATCATATACCTTTACATTTTATTTGAAGTTTATTAATGAAGATATTTGATCTTCTTTCTGATCTTGTTGTATTGACCATAATTGTTGATCTTTGTCTTAATCAAAAACATGTAGTTTTACATTCTCCCCCTTTTTGATTATGACAAAATGTTATTGTTGTGGAGAGATTGTGTAATTCGAACCATTGCTCCCCCGTAGTATATGCTTACTCCCCGTTGTATGTGATTAATTGAAAGATTGTTTGAGAACCTACAAGATGTGTAAGGCAACAACAATACCAAATTTTCTCCCTCTTTTGACATGATCAAAAAGAAGGAAAAATATAGAGACATATATATGCAAGAATATGCACACAAGTAAAAGTAAAAGTAGTACACATAATAAAAAATTAACATAACGAAGGATGAAGGCAAGTTCAATTAAGTACAGTAAAATAGTCAACATGTGTTTAACAAAGTTCAATTTAGTACTTAAAGCATACCATAAGACAAACTACAAGTTAAGACATGAAACAAACTACAAATCATAATAGAATCCTAGTGTCGATCAAAATATGTTGGAATGTGAAAATGATCAAGTTTGTCAGATAAACTACTAATGTCTTGAGATAACTCGTCATGGTTGCGAGCAATAGTAGTTTCAATTATCTGGAAGCGAGTGTTGACAGAAGTGGTCAGATTTTCGAATTGAGTTTGAAAGAAGGTTTGGAAAGAGTCAAGGTGAGCCATGAGCATTTGATTGGAGATATAATCATCATCAGAGACTGTATCCTCGTCATCTTCATCAGCCTGGGCAGCCGCATTTGAGGGTCCAACAGTGTCTTCTTGAGCAGCATCAGATGGTTGATCATAATCACCTTTATGCACAAAAGAGTCAAGTTGATCATTCCATACTATCCGCATGCTAGGCAGGACGCCCAAATCCAGCATATTTTCTTTTGTGGGTGTATACATGACTTCATCAGAGAAATACACCCCAAAGTGTTCTAAAATCCGGGAAACTTCCTTCGCATATGGTAAGCCAATTGCCTCTCGGGATCCAAACATGACAGATTTCACAAAGTATGCCCAATTTAGTTGACAACCTTCATATATGAAATTCATAATTTGTAATTCAAACTCCGTAATTTGGGAGTAATTTTCAACCTTCGGAACCAGAATGTAGCTAAGGAAATAGTGCAAAAGGCGATTATCAACGGTAAGATTTCCCACTATATACCGTTGCTGGGCATATTTGGAATCAGCCTGAGTCCGCTTTTGTTCCATTGTGCGTCTGTCAAACCGACATAGGGCAACATACGCATCATACTTATAGATATCAGCCTATTCACATAAGTTGTCGGGACAAAACTTTTGACCGTTAAAGGGAATGTTCAGAATTTCGCCTATAGTTTTGGTATTTAACCGAATGGTTTTACCCTTAACTCGAGATACCAGCATTTTTCCATCTTGGATGAGATTGCAATAATAAACCCTAACTAAGTCAGGATAGACAGGACCTTTGTACTTACCTCGATTGAAGATTTCGTCCAATGAATCTGATATGCTAGAGTCGTTTCTTCGTTAGTCGTCGTCTCTAATAATCCGTGAGAGAATTATAGCCACACAACCACCAAATACAAATAAATTACTTACCAAATATAGTTAAATAAATAAGTGAATTAATAAATCATCTACTATTTGTAATACAACTCAAAAATATATTTAGTACTATATATGTTTATGATTATATTAATATAAAAAGAAATGTTATTTAAAATAAATGAAAAATAACATAATTATATATTACTAAATAAATATAGTGTGTATGATTTTGATATTATAATATTCTAACAATATTATAATATTTTAATGTAGTATGCAAGGTTGTGTGAATGGGTAACTGAGTGAAAGGAGGATGGACGAGATTTTGGGAGAGGAGAGGAGAGGCTACGGCTGTGCATTCGAATACCAAATGTAAAATAACCCTAAAATGTGAAACAGCTTTTATATCTGGGCAAAAACGCGAAGGTGTATTCGAATACACATTGTTCTGGGAACGTGTATTCGACTACACATAAGTTGTATTTGAATACAAGAATTTCTGAAAAAGTATGTATTTGAATACAGACATTTGTATTCGACTACATATGCAAATTTTTGCTTAAAAACTAAATTTTTATGGACATCTCAACATGTAATGCACAACTTCATATATCAAGAACCAATAATCATCAAAGAATTTTATTTTTAATAACTTTAAGATGTAATGCACAAATTTAAGAGAGATGACAGACTATGTGTATCATGCAATTTCATAGATCATTTTCATTTAAAATACCAAGTTCTCATCGGATCTTATAAAATGAGTCCTTAGGTAAAGGTTTTGTAAAGATATCAGCTAATTGATTGTGTGTATCAACAAATGTTACCTCAACATTACCTTTCATCACATGATCGCGTAGAAAGTGATGACGTATATCGATGTGTTTAGTTCGAGAGTGCATGATTGGATTCTTTGAGATGTTTATTGCACTTGTGTTGTCACATCTTAGGGGAATGCATCCGAGATCAACTCCATAGTCATGTAATTGCTGTTTGAGCCAGAGAATCTGGGCACAACAACTTCCT
>NC_021163.2:49077775-49081294 GCF_000331145.2 Cicer arietinum | reverse complement strand
CCATGCTCAAGTTGTTTGATGTGAAGTCCAAGAAAATAGTTTAACTTTCCCATCATGGACATTTAAAATTCTCCTTGCATTATAGAAGAGAATTCTTCACATATATCATTGTTGGTTGATCCAAATATTATATCATCAACATAGATTTGGACCAATAAGGTGTGACCATTATCTCTTTTGACAAATAATGTTTTATCGACTTTCCCTTTTTCAAATCCTCATTCACATAAAAAGGTGCTTAATCTATCATACCAAGCTCTTGGAGCTTGTTTTAGACCACAAAGAGCCTTTTTTAGTTTGTAAACATGTGAGAGATTTTTGGAATCTTCAAAACCAGGTGGCTGTTTGACATAGACTTCTTCATTTATATATCCATTGAGAAATGCACTCTTCACATCCATTTGATATAACTCAAAGTGCATGGAACAAGCATACGCAAGTAGTAAACGTATTTCTTCGAATCTTGCTACCGGAGCAAATGTTTCGTCAAAATCTATCCCTTCCTCTGGATTGTATCCTCGAGCGACCAATCTAGCTTTGTTGCGGACAACTATGCCATTCTCATCAAGTTTATTTTTAAACACCTATTTTGTACCAATGATGTGTTTATTTCCAGGATTAAGAACAAGTTCCCATACTTGGCTTCTTTCAAATTGATTGAGTTCTTCTTGCATGGCAAGTATTCATTGATCATCTTTAAGTGCTTCACCAATTTTGGAGGGTTCTATTTGAGAAATAAATGCCATGTTTAAGCAAGCATCTTGTAGTTTTAATCTTGTTGTGACTCCTTTATTTATATCACCTATGATGTTATCAATAGTATGATATCTATGGGTTCTCCATTCTTTAGGAAGATCATCATTTTGTCTTTCAATGTTGACTTCGCTTTCTTGACCTGGTTGGTCAGTTTGATGGTTTTTGTTTGTATCATCGCTTTCAAAAACATCATCATCACAAGAAATAATATTTTCCTCTTTTATAGGGTTAGTTTCATCAAAAGTTACATGCATTGATTCTTCGACAAATAAAGTTCTTTTATTGAAAATTCTAAATGCTTTACTAGATAAAGAGTAACCGATAAATATACCTTCATCAGCTTTTTCATCAAATTTTCCAATGTTATCTTTACCGTTGTTTAACACAAAACACTTACATCCAAAAATGTGGAAGTGAGAGATGTTGGGTTTTCTTCCTTTGTAGAGTTCATACGGAGTTTTCTTAAGAATTGGCCGAATGATTACCCGGTTGGAAACATAGCATGATGTGTTTACAACATCTGCCCAAAAATATTTCGGTAGGTTTGAGTTGCTTAGCATAGTTCTTGCAAGCTCTATCAAGGATCTGTTCTTTCTCTCAACAACCCCATTTTTTTGTGGTGTCCTTGGTGCAGAAAAATTGTGAAAAATGCCATTTTCTTCACAAAATTCTTCAAATGAAGTATTTTGAAATTCCCTTCCATGATCACTTCTAATTGATACAATTTTGGCAGATTGTTCGTTTTGGACTAGCTTGGCATAGTTTTTAAATGCCTTAAAAGCTTCATTTTTATTTGCCAAGAATAAGGTCCAAGTGAACCTTGAGTAGTCATCAACAATCACTAGTCCATATGAGTTTCCACCAAGACTTTTGGTTCTTGATGGACCAAACAAGTCCATATGTATCAATTGTAGTGGTCTAGAGGTTGAAATGATATTTTTAGGTTTGAAAGAACTTTTTGTTTGTTTACCTTTTTGACATGCGTCACACAATTTATCCTTTACAAATTTTATTTTTGGTAAGCCTACAACAAGATCATGCTTAACCAATTTGTTTAAATGATCCATGTGAATATGAGCAAATCTCTTATGCCATAGCCAAGCATCATTATTGTCGCTTACCAAAAGACATTTCATTTTTAAGGATAAATCATCAAGATTAAGTATAAAGATGTTTTTGAAACGTTTACCGATAAATTGTATTTCATTTGTAGCTTCATGTTGGATGATTTATTCATCTTTGTTGAAGGCTATCTTGTATCCTTTATCGCAAAGCTGACTAATGCTTATGAGATTGTGTTTTAGACCTTCAACATATAGTACATCTTCAATTGAAGGGGATGAGGTTGTGCCAACTTTTCCAATGCCTAAAATTTTTCCTTTGTTGTTGTCTCCATAGACCACATATCCCTTTGATTCAAGAGTCAATGCTGAAAATTTTGTTATATCACCCGTCATGTGTTTAGAGCATCCACTATCTAAGTACCACATATTTGAGGTACTTTTTGTACATACCTGCAATATTAAGATCAAATTTTATTAGGTACCCAATGTGCTTTGGGTCCTTGATGGTTAGTACTTTTCTCTATCCACACATAATGCCCTTTTGGAATACTAATCTTTCTAACATGACAAGTATTAGGGGTGTGACCCTTGAGACCACAATAAGAACAAGTACGAGTATATCTATTTTTAAAAGCATGTGTATGAGATTTTCTATGAATTATCTTCTCTTTATAAAGGTGATCCTTTTTCACAGTTATAATCTTTTCTTGATTGGATTGATTACTTGCTTTGACAAAAATGGTCTTATTCAAATTTGGTTTATCAAATTTTGAGTACCCAAGACCACTTTTGTCATTTGAGTATCTTTGCATATTTAAAACATTTTCCAAGCCTATTTTTCCTTTTTCGTATCGTTCAATTACTCTATTTAATTGAACAATTTTGAAGGAGAGGGAATCACATTTATTGCATGCAAAATTTTGTTTTAGTTTCTCAGAATTCTTTTCCATAGTGTCAACTTTTTCTTGAAGACTTGAGATTTGTCTCTTTTTGTTGACACTAGTTTGAACAGATTTTTGCATTCAATAAGTAGTTCCTTGATGGCGTTTTGAGCCTCATTATATTCTAGAATCAATTCACTATTAGTTTTATAAAGATGAGAGAAGTCTTTGTTACTAACCTCTTCTTTGTTATCTGATTGATGTGATGCCATCAATGCAACATTAGCGCATTCTTCACTTTCTGATCCTGAAGATGAACTTACTTCGTTGTCTTCCCAAGCTATGTATGCCTTCTTGAAGTCTTTCTTTTTTGTGGCATTTTTCTTAATAAGGTTTGGACAATCCGCCTTGATATGTCCTTGTTTTCCGCATTCAAAGCAAGTGAAGTTTTGATTTGAAGTAGAACTATCTTTCTTCCTAAAAAGTTTCCTTTTGAAAGTTCTGTCATTTTTAAGAAACTTACCAAATTTTTTAACAAGGAACGTAATATTTTCATCTTCATCTGAATTTTCGTCTTTTATTTGTTCTCTTGATTCGGTCTTTAGAGCAATGTTTTTGGTCTTCTTTTCTTGACTTTTATTTTGTTCTAACCTTCCAAGTTCGATTTCGTGTTCTTGGAGTTTTCCAAAAAGTGCAGAAAGGGACATCTTTGATAGGCTTTTCTTTTCAGAAATTGTCGTTACTTTAGGTTGCCATGCCCTTGTTAATGATCTCAGAACTTTAAGGTTCAATTCATCATTAGTGAAGGTTTTTCCAAG
>NC_021163.2:49058781-49077058 GCF_000331145.2 Cicer arietinum | reverse complement strand
TTTTAAGAAAGTATTACTTTCTTTTACAAGTGATGCAATATGATTTGAATAAGAATAAGGAGAGGTATATTGATAAACAATCCAATAACAATTCAAGTACTTGAGAACCTTTCTGAATGATATGAAAATGAAATGCAAGTACTTTGTATAAAATCAAAATTTTGTTCAAAGTTGTTCAGGGTATTGATTCAAGGATTGTTGTTGTTTGATCTGAAGTTATGGGGTATTTATACTCCATAAACATCTCTTCAGATTCGTGGCCATTGACCCAAGAGGTTTGATGAAAGAATACAATGATTTGGAGCCATTCCCGATCTGAAAAATTGTATTGCTTCCAGTTGTATTCGAATACACCTCTTTGTAACGTTTAAAAATATTCAAAAATTACACCTTGTATTCGAATACACATGTGTGTAGTCGAATACAGATTAGTGAAAATTTGCCACTGACTTACTTTGTATTCGACTACAGAAGGTTGTAGTCGAATACAGATATGAGGATTTTGGCCACTGACTTACTTTGTATTCGACTACAGAAAGTTGTAGTCGAATACAGATATGAGGATTTTGGCCACTGACTTGATGTATATTCGACTACACATAGTCGTAGTCGAATACATCTTTGAGATTTTTGCTTCTGACTTGCTTTGTATTCGAATACAAGATGTTGTATTCGAATACACTTATGTATTTTGTCAAAAATATGATTTTTAAGACTTTGTTAATGTTGTTTTGACTTTTGAAAATACTTTAAATGCATATGTAAATATGACTTGTTCTCATGTAATTGAAATATTGGTTTGTATCATATACCTTTACACTTTATTTGAAGCTTATTAATGACAATTTGATATTTTATGTTTTAAAATGTCAACAATATTATCCTTATTTTTTGAAAAAATTCAAAAAATTCATAAAAAATTTCAAACAGAACTCATAAAACTAATTATCATCCTCAATATAATGTAATTTCATCAAATTCATAACTTAAATCTTTAAATAGACTCATATTTTCATCTCCAACAACACCAAATAAAAAATGACAAATATGAGTTTATTTAAAGATTTGAGGTACGAATTTGATTAAATTTGTTTTATATTACAAAATAGAATTAATTTTATGGATTTTGTTTGAAAATTTTGATGAATTTTTGAATTTTTATAAAAAAAAAGGATAACATTGTTGATATTTTAAAACATAAAAGATTAAATTTTTACTTAAAATTAAAATAAATGACCGAATCGAGAAAAAAAGATTAAAAACTAAAACGTGAACTGAAATTAAGTTAATGGATCGCAAGTAGTATTTAGCCCCAAAATATATTACTAAACTACGAAATTTGTGCTTTTTGATCGAATATAGCAATTAAATGTTAATGTTATATTAAATGTTAATGCTATATGTTTTTATATGGAAAAGGGAGCCAATATGTGACATTTCCACGTTCAAGACAAACTATAGTCATAAAAAATTCCAAATTAATATAGGAAATTATATCTATACTCTACAAGTTACATAATACTAAAGTCACTAATATAATAAAGAAAAACAATAAAGTCATTAAATAATCTATTATAGAAAAGTTGACGTCAAAAACAATCTATCATAAAAAAAATCATTAAATAATCCAATAATGTTATAATGCTTATTGAACATATATAGAATTATTTGAGGGTCTATTTATGAGAGAAAAATAAATAATCAATTTAATAATTAAGAATTAAATGCATTTTTTTTTCTCTGTATTTCTCTGTCAGACATGGGCCATCAAATACTTAAAGAATTCCAACCCCTATTGAACATAGAATTGTCAAAATGTGCTAATCTAAAAGGACCGGCCGTAAAAAATATAATATTTAAGTATCAAATTTTCAACCTGAATTATATGAAAACTTTTTATCCTGAACACATAAAATCGAAATGTTACGAGTTAGCCCGATTAGACTCGGATAGTCTACATAACCGCACATTAGTAATATATTTATCTGAATTTAAATTCAACTACAATTAATTATTAAGTGCAGAAGTAATTAACAAATATATTAGTATTTCGTGGTTATTTTACTAATAATTAATAATCTAATGAACTATATATATATGTGTGTGTGGACGCGCACATATTATATATTTATGAAAAATAGTTAAATATTTTCTATTAATAATTATATAATATCTTTTTTATTAATTATTGAGCTTTATTTTTTATTTATGTTTCTAGTATTAACTTTAAATTATTTGTATCACAATTTTAAATTTAATTATGTGAATAAAGAATGCTTTTAGGTTCATTTTATTTTTGTTTTGAGGTTAAATTAGTTAGTTGAAAAAATATATTTTTGGCTTCAATATATCATTGGTCTATATATGTACTTAGTTAATATGCACTTTTTTTATTTTATGCTTTGTAAATTTTTTAGTTTGATTTTTGTCTTCGTAAATACTTTTTTTATTTTAGTTTTTGTTTTAGTTGTTGCAAAATTGGTGTCTGCAATTCTTTATATTGCTTATAATTGAGAGACTAAAATCAAAACATTGTATATATTACAGAGGCTCATTTCAAGAAAATTTTAAAGAGACTAAAACAAATGAGTAAGGATTAAAAACAAACAAAAACATATATGCAAAGACCAAAATCAAACAAAGAAAGTTGCAGGGACAAAAAAAAGAACACAAACTTACAAAAATTAAATATATATTTAAGTCTATATTTTTTATTTTAATGAAAGTAATTTAGTTAAAAATAAAGTATTTGGACCACTCCGAAAGCTTGTAGTCTGCTTGGGACGGGTCTCGGTTAATAAATTTGTGATCCATATTTAATAAGGGATTTTTAACCTAGCCCAAAAAGGTATGTTACTTAGTTGCGATAACCTGATACGAACCTCGTAGTCTGTTTTGACACCTCTAATTGTATGTATATACTATATAATAATATCTTTAAAAAATTTAAATCTTAATCCTTTTTAATGTTTGTCAGGCCAAAATGTCTATGATTTATCTTAATCCCCGAAGGTATAGTCCAATGTTACGGGTTAGAACGTTAGTTGTAGCAATATGTCAGATCGACTAATTGGAGCCTATGGCTTAGCCTATAGCACGCCTAGGTCAGGTCAGTCTTTTTATATAACCCAAGCCAAACCATTTTTTAAAAGTTTATTCAGTTAAATATTTCAGACTTTAAACCACTTAAAAAAAATTTAAGGTCTAGGAGACCAGACAACTTAATTAAATATAAATCAATTCTTTTATTATAATTATTCTTACAATATTAAGTTTTGTGCTTTGTTTAAAATATAAATTTGACAACATTTTATGTAATTTAAACATAATGATTTATATCAATTTTTATCATATTTTAAAGTATTATTATAAAATATAATTGAAATAGAATGCCATATAATATTATATTCTTTAAAATTTCATGTTAGATATTAAAGTATAACTTAAATACGTTGACATATTAACTTGTTATTCTATTTACAAAAGCTTACATTACTCACCATTTGAATGACGTAGACTTTCGTAAAAAAATTGTGAAGTAAGCTTTAAACAGGCTTCCAAGCCTTGTCGACGTTGAAAAATGTCAAATCAGACATTAAAAATTGGTCTATGACTAATAGTAAGTCAGACTCAGACATAAAATTTTTAAAGTAGGTCAAATTTAATTCTCGTAAAACTTAACTTGACATAGCATATTTCCACCTCAACCTATTACTAACAAATTCTCTTTTTCTTTAACTAATTTCTAACCAATAACATTTATTTATTAAAAAGAAATCTATTTGAATCTAAATCATTTTTAATGATTTGGTCTGTTGGTATATTCTTAATCTTATACATCTAACTAATTTATTATGCTTTAATTTAATTTCCACCCAGTATTTAACTATAAAGATTTAGAGATCCCTTTAATATACTTTCAAATAATATTGTGATTGTAGTTAGAATTTTCAGTGACTTGAGATATGGACTGAAGAATGCAAATCAGATCGTTTAAGTTTAATCTGCGTATCTCCCCATATATAAGAAAATAAACACTCACCACTGTATTTACGGGATTTGAGTTTTTTAAACAACAATGATATATCTACACCTCATAATCTCCAATAATCTTTCAACATTTTTTTTTAATTTCTATCTCTATTTTTCTATCACATAATCAACCTAACACATCATTATCTTTATTTCTTTCTTTCTCAAAGTGTATACACTCGTTGGAAAATGTCTGCATATTTCCCTCCTTTGTGAACTCAAAAGTAAGCACTACTTAGAGAAGCAAAAGTAAATTCGTGAAAAGAATAATCACACCAAGAATTTTTATGTGAAAAATCCTCTTGGAAAAACCACATGACCTAATTAAATAAAATATCTCCACTATTGAAAAATAGGCTTATAAGTTTTAAACAACTCTCTTGACATAAGAGGATCTCTCAATTTCACCTAACATGGATGGTATATAATATCTCTCAACTTTCATCAAACTACAATGGAAATAAGACTTTCTTTCTTGCTGTTTTCAATTTTGATTTATTCTCTTGGATGAGATGATGAAACACCTACAAATCCTCTAATTTATAGGAAAAGAATGTGGCTTAGAAACTCTCGGTGAGATTGTAGATATCCGATGCATCTCAACTTTGAAAAGAATGTGACTTGTTAGTTTGAAATGTCTAGTTAATAGAACACGCACCGGTTTAGTATTGTTTAATATCCTTTCAATTATTGTCCAAATAAAGGATCATTTGTAAATAATTTATTGATATATTCTTTTAAGAATTGCTGTTAAATAAGAAACTATAAGGAGTCACCATGAGTAAATTTGTCTTTATACAATACGCCTAATATAAGATAGAATGTCAGAAGGAATCTCAATCCACGTATTGGCCCAAAATTTGTTAGCCTAACTTTGTTCTTGATATTTAGCCACCAAAAGTTATGGGCCAAATAAGCCCAAGGCCTTATGAACAAGTCTGCCATCTGTTTTCAAAGTAACATCTATTTCTTAGCCAAAAAACTAAATCACCCTTATTAGCTAATTAAATATTTCATACAGTTAAAAATAGTATCATATTTCACCTAATTCTTCTCTTATCGTAAAAATAGTACTCAGTGATTTAATAATTCATATTTAATAGGATTACTAAGACTATTTGTTCTTCTCCTTTACAAAGTTAGCCAAATTCACTTAATCATGCCAAAGTGGAGTGGAGCTCATTTAAAAAAGATAAATCTTGGATTTCCATTAAATTTGCAAAACTAATCAATAATTCGATATGAAATAATATCATTTTACTATGGAGTTATTTGGTCTAAATATCATTAGGTCTTTCATTTGAAAACAATTTCATGGAATTTTTTTTACTAATATAAAATAGAAGACATATTAATATGAAAAATCTTGAATTGTAATTTTTTTACTAATAATAATTGTTGTTTTCTTTGATCATGACCTAATTGCTTTGGCGTCATTGTTCGAAGGTTTTCTGGAAGGATATGAATGAATTTATTTTTTCAAACTCTTCTAATTTGTACATGAATTTCTAGATTAAAATTCAATATCATGTTCATTTGATTGTTAAAGAGACAAGTAAACCCCCAATATTTTTCGAAAGCAAAAATACGAGTACTAAGACTACTTGAAAAGCGCACTTATTTGACTATTATAACGGGAACGTTGATGGTGCCTTCCAACCTATAACTCGAAATTCCTCTTTTGGTGGGCTCATTCGCGATGAAAATGGAAATTATTGCACTAGTTACTATGGCAATTTAGACATTAGAAATGTTAGTTTTGTTTATGCTTGACTCTTCTTCATGGTATTAGTGTGGCTCGAAATGTAGTCTTAAAAAAGGTCATAATTGAAAGTAATTGTAAGCGTCTAATTAACATGATCAGATGTGTGTTTTCTATCCCATTAGATCTCCAACATTTCTTGATCTAATACCACATATTTATATTTGGTATGAAAAAGGATAAACATTCTATCCAAATAAAAAACAAAAAAACAAGACTTTCATTGACAATGATACAATCATAATCCATCGTGAAACAACACAACTATTCACAAAAAATTTCAATTGTATACCTTCCAAACGTATACTTTCAAACATGTTTGATTCCAAAAGAAAAAGGTTTGTATTTTCAAAAATAACTATCTACCATTTTTCAAATCATTTTGATGGTGAAAATTTAAGTATTAAATTTATTCATGTTATAGGTAAACTTAAAACTAACAATCATGCATCAAAATAAATTTAAATGCAAATTTTGTAAACTATCATAATCAAATAAAATGAACATTCAAACTTATATCATGGTTGCATATATTTGAAACACATGTATATAATTGTGTAACTTTCACCATGGTCATGAATAAATAATTTTGCGAGTGTTCATCTCTTTTTAAAATTGCAGTTATTAGTTAATTACAAATAAATCGAAATTCGAACCAGTAGGTTGTTGGATCTTTTGTTGGGGGTATGTTGCAAATCTTGAACAAGAAGATGATGAAATTGACGACGATGAAAGTTGCAAACATAAATTCTAAAACGTGTATATCACACTAAGTTTTAGGTTCGATTCGCTCCATCAATCTATATATATTGGATACAAACGGGTTAACCGGAAAATCTCTTTCACGATACTTTGGAATCTTTTGAGTGAATTGCACATTCACATCAAGTCTATCGATCAATGATAGTTTACATAATAAAGTTCATTCATTTACTCTCATGCACTTGAAAAAAGAAGAAATGATTCAGAAATACATATAACATAAAAATAAAATAAAAATATGTCTCTAAAGTGTCTCTATTTATAGAGAAACTCATATCAATTGGTGAGAAAAAAAAAACAACTATTGAAAAATATTGTAACATTTGATAACTTAAAAGATGCATTGGTTTTAATTAAACTTCTCATTGTAATAATTCTTGACCAAGTGATATATTAAATTATTTAATTTTACTACATTAATATAACTATTAAAAAAATTTAAATATATTTTGAAAATTGCCTTCACAACTAACACTTGAGACTTTGTAAAAAACAAACAACGTGGACTAATAAAAAAAGAATATATAAATCAATTAGGCAAAAACAAATATTTATTCATTGTCTTATTAACTTTTTTATTTTGATTTACAAACCTTAGAAACATTCCAAAGATTTTATCTTTTGCTAATTTAGCTCTCAAAACCTAGGAAGTTTCCCATCGGACAACAAAATTGATTTTCCAATTTCGGACCACGGAAAACAGAACCAAGGGTAAACGGTAAAACATCGAAATGGAATCATGTAATAATGTATAATAAATATTTGGCCACGTGAGGGTTAAAATTCATATATAATTAAGTTATGTTACCCAAAAAAAAAAAGAGTAATATATAAGTCATAAGATTACCACTTTTGGTCCAAGTATCATCGTGCGATTTCAATTAGACCACATATAATCAATTGCCAAAAAAAGTTTATTTCCCTCCAAAGTTGGACACGAAAACGTTGGCGAAGAGTTTAATATTATACATTTCAAATGTTTATATTTGATTCAATTCAATTCTACAAATCCCACCAACTTAATAAGGCTCTTTCGCTCCTTCCTTTCACTTTCCTTTATAAAATATTGCAATTAATTTTATTTTTATTTTTATTTTTAAATTCCCTTTTGAACAAGTTAATTTTGGTACATCACTCCTTTTCTCACCAACGTGCTATCGTTTTTGTATTGTTGACGAACAATAATGAGAATACTATTATTTTAGTTTTTTTAAAGTATAGGATTGTTATTTGGTTTTTGATTCAATAAAAAATTTAAATTAACATTACAATCATTAAAATATTAGTCAATTAGTTTATAATGTTATAACGGTTGTACATTATTTTAATAATAAATCATATTTTTTTAAAATTTTATCATAATAAATTGTATCTTTTAAAAATTATAATTTAAAAATTAAATTAGATTTTTTTAAAAATCAAAATAATAACATCTTATATTTTTAGAGATCAAAATAATAGTCACGGGACAAACCTATAGACTTGCTTGCTTGGCCACCTGTTTTGAACAACACTATCTAGATAGAAAAGTTTGATAGCATATGACTATCATTTTCGAAGTTACTTAAGAAAAGCATACCGCACATCATATAGGTTGGTCAAAAATTAAAAGAAATGTTGTCGCCGGAATGGAACCAGATCTTGCTTAATTCATTAACAAAAAATAAATTGGAAGTTTGGTTAGACTTTTAGTAGGATGGCAATTGAATTCATAAATTATGAGCAAGTAAAAAATATCCACAATATCGTAATATATACTTTTTTTTTATGTTTGATGTTTTTATTTGGCTAGATTTATTAATTAATTTTTAATTCAGTTGTAATTTTTTTATCATTTATTATTTTTTTATAGTCAAAATTACGAGTAGCGGATATATGGATGAACACTTAGCTCCGTTTCATGGACATAATAAGAGACGGAAAATTAATAAGTTATCATATTATGTTTGAATTCAATGTTTGAATAACCAACATGATGTGATAAGTTAATATAGAAATTTATCATATGATCATATTTCTTTAGTTAAAATTTTTATCATGAATATGAACTGAGTTAGAAATAAACAAGATATGATTAAAAAAACAGTAATTTACTCAATTACCCTTATAAAATATAATTTAAAATATAAATATAAAAATAATTTATAAAATATAATCTAAAATATAAAAATATAAATCTAATAAAATATAAATATAAAAATAATTAATAGAATTTGATCTTAAACTTAAAAAGGAAATATTAATAATTAATTTAAAAAATGTTTATAATTTTATCACAATGATAGTTTTGTCTTTTTATATAATTTAATAAATTAGTACTCAAAATTATAAAAATATGAAATTAATTGAAATTTAAAAATAAATATAATTTGTTTACAAAGATATTTATGTCATTTACATATAATATATATCATATCTTTACTTATATTATAACAAATAAAATAGAATTATTTAATTACTTGTAATATTATTTAAATTTAAATTATTTATTTAGTAGTGTCAATATAGTATTATTTTATATTATTTAAATTTTTAGTATTTTTTTGTTAATTTATAATATTTAAAATATAATAGGTTAATTTTTTTAAAAATTAATATGTAATTATTCACAATGACAATCTTATTATTTAAATATAAAATATATTATATTGATGAGATGCATCGTCAAATACAAAACAAAATAAAATGTTATTATCATATTAATTATCAAGTATGTATATAATAATATTTATCTTTAGTATTTTATTATATTATATCTTATATTTATCCAATTTTATATGATATTTTGTCTTTATCATATCATACACATCAAATCACCTCTCAATGTTTAGAGATATGCAAATGCACTTAAAATTATTGTTTATGTGGGACAAATTCAAGTACAAACATACTTTTAATGCAGGTATAAGGATGAACACTATATCATCCTGTCCAGAAGCTATGCCGATTATCATCCCTATCTTTTAGTGACAATTTATTTAAGTAAATAACTCACTCTATCATAACGTAAATGATTTTAATTGTTGATAAACAATTAAGGCAAATTTATGTGTAATTTTTTATCTTATTTAGTTGTAATAGTTTTCTCTTTTATATTTTTGTAAATAAATTAGTGCTTCAAACATATAAAAGTTGATTTTTGTTTTTTTTTTAAATGTTGATCTGTCAAGCTACATCATATTATTTTTTAATAAATTTTTCAAAAAAAAATTTTCAAAAAATAAAAATTAATAAATCTATCATCCTCATCACCTATATTAGATTATCGTTACGTTCATTATCTTCTTATTCTTAAAATTCCAAAAATAATCAATACTAAAAAAAAAATAAATAAATAAACCTTAAATATATCAAATTCATCAAAAACCAAATCACAAAAAAAAAAAAATAAATTAAATAATCATATATAGCTTGATATATCAATTAAAGAAAAATTAAATAATAAACAAGTGAAGTAACTCAAATTGCTTTCATCACGATCACTATTTTACTTTAGCAAAGAAAGAAAAATAACACGATATATAATTATTAAGCATAGAATTCGTCCAAACATTCTGGAGGCATTTGGTAATACTTTACGTTTTGAGAGAAGCTAACTAAGTTGCTGATACTTTAATTAAATATGGGTTAATTATTAGTAAACTCGAATAGAAGAATTTTTTAGATTTAGACTTGTCCTTCTTTTTATTTCTAACGCTCAAAGATGGTTGATAAAGATAGCAAGAAACTAAAGAAAAGGAACACTCAAAGATATTTTGGTGCCTAAGACTTCGAGCAATTTACCCAAATTTCATCACTCTAATCAAACTTTATTGCTTTCAATTCACTTATTTCATAACAGATTAAAAATGAATTATCATAGTGTTCTTCAATATGGTATTGAATTCACTATATATATAATACATCAAAAATAAAAATGTAACTAACTAGTTAGAACACTAGAAAAACAGTTAGTTTTCTAAAACGGTCTAACTAACTAAAAGTTTTATCATAAAAGTTGTTAAGTCATTTATTGACTAGACCAGTAAGCCACTCCTTATAATTCTATTTAAGAAAACAAAAAAGTCAATTATTATTATTAAGACTACAAAGAATACTTAAATACCTGATATTACATCGGAGATCTAACCAATATTTTTTAATAATATTTTTTGATTTAGTGAAATTCAATAAACTTTAATAACAAGATGATTAACATAATCCTTCACGTTGAATTCCACCTTCATATTAAAGTACAACATACATATGGAGAATCTATGTCTAACTTAACTAACATACATCTAAACTTTTAATTTCTTTTTAATTTTGATGAAAATAACTTTTTTTGTTAATGAAAATAGTACTATTAATTATGTTTCAATTAACTTTGAGATTATTCAAACTTAATACTTTGTTATACAATATTAAACTTTTATTAGTGAACTAATACATCTTAAGTATAACTAATATACATCAAACTAAAACATTTAAATATCATATTTTTAATGTTATTATTATAATTATAACGAAAACCGGTACACAAACAAATCATCATGTAAGAGAATTTATCAAACAAGTACTAAACTCATATTTTGTAGTTTATATGTTGATTATCTTTTATCAATGAGATTATTAATTATTTTATTCTCTGATCAATTAAATGGAGTCAAATTTGAATGAAATCCTTTAAGCACTACTGTTAATAAGTGGTAGCTATGATGTTCCTATCTTAAGAAAATTACTAATGCTTTGAGACATTGTTGCCAAAGAAGTTTCAAATTTGTTGCCAAAGAAGTTTCAAATTTTTGCACATGATGACAAATTATTCGATTTTTTTAAAATAAACAATTTACTTTATTTTATAAAATTAACTTTTAAATAACAAATCAAATGTAAATAATATAGATACACTATAATCAATTATGAATTTGCTAGAATATAACCCATGATTTTTTTTTTATTTAACACTTCATTTTACTTTAGAAAATCCAAATTAAAAAAAAAAAAGAAAAAGTAGCAAAAATTCATATGGAAATCACGTGTGAACAACTTAAAACAATTCAAGACTTGACCACTTATAATCTGAATTTCTCAAGTATAAGCTTAAAAACAAACAAACGGTTATCACAATCAATTTAGACGTTTTTTTGACAAGTCAAACAATTTAGACATGATTCATGAAAATTCCATATTTTTCACCTTTACAATAAAACACAACCAAAAGCTTTTTCTTTTGACAGGAACTGAAGGGAAAAGCTACACACTTATATAATAATAAAATAGTTATGCAAGTAAATCGCTTAAATTAATCAAACTAAATTACCATTGAAATTGGAAATATTCTACCACATTAGTCTCTTGAATCGATTAATTTAGTGACTAAAATTGCTCAAAGAAATAACAAAATTTAATATTTTTAATTTAAATCATTTTTAAAACCAAAAGTCCCAACCCTACAAATTGAAAAGTACTAAATTAGTGATTTTCACTCAACGTTCAACCTATAAGGTGATGGTCATGTATATTGACTTTAAGATATTATATAATAAATAAACAACTTAAATAAAAAAAAGTTACTCAATTAATTTAATATAACATCTAGTAGCAAAACCAACATGCTATCTTTCTTTTGCAACTGTAAATCAATGTGGTATAATACAAGTAGTGGCGAAGCTTGAAGAAATATTTTGAGGTATTAAATTTTTAAAATTTAATTGATAAATTAAACATAGTATTTTATTGTATATTAGAGTTTTAAAATTAAATATATTACTTTAAAGTTACATATATTTAGGAGAGAAAGAGTTATTAGTTTAATATATTGATTTGATTTGTATCTTTGGAGAAGAAAAAAAATATAAATAAAAAAAAAATTAGTTTTGGTTTAGTTTTTATAATTTTTCTCACAAAATTAGCTCAAACTGATGAATAGCATGTTAATTTGGTTATGCTGAATCAAATTGACATTAATAAAAATTAAGATACTTTTAAAACTACTATGAGAAAAATAATATGTAAATTATTAAAAAATCTTTAAATGCAACTAATATTCAAGATAACGCTACTTATATAAGCTAATGATTTTATATAGATATTGGTGATCAATTTTAAATAGAACTGAAATCATACTCAAATCAACAAACATTGATTTTATGTGGTTCATAAATTGAACTCGGTATTTTTTTTTTTTTAGTTTATCAAATCATTGGTTTGATTTTTATATCTCTAGATAAAACTCAATATTTACGATTGAAATTAAAGTTAAAATATGTAGTGAATTTTTCTAATTAGTATTTTTAAAATTATTTTATAAATTATTTTCATTAAAAAAATTATTGAAGATATTGAGGTGGCCATGCCCACCCTATGTCTAGACAAAGCTCCGCCAGCACATACAAGTGATAGATATGTTTTGGTCTCTTAGCAATTTGGTCTAGGTTGGATACCTTATTAGTGCATATAGAGAAACAAATGGTGAAGAGATTAAGTATTTAATAAATCTGAATTACTTTGAAGTATTAATATCTATCATTACATAATTAGTTTAATATCAAAAAATAATCTATAGTTGCAAAATCCTTATCTCAATAAAAAAATTTAAACAAACACTTAGATAAATAAAAGATTAACATATAGTTTAATTGGCTACAAATTACATATTATCCAATCAAATATTGGTGGAATAGCATAAATTCACCAAGTATTTTGATTATCAGAAGACATCAACAATTGTTCCAAATATTCAGCACCAAGATCTTCAAACACAACCAAATTATCAATCCTAACAACATCCATATCTTGTTTCTTCTTCTTCTTTTCATCCATTTTACGTCTCATGGAATGCTTTCTCTTCAAAGCAACAACAGGGGAACAACACTCATCATCATCATTAGACAACACATAATTCATTTCCATAAGTGATTCCTTAACTTTTTCAACTGGAAAATTAAGTGTTGCAGCTGAACCTTTCATTGAAAAAGCAGCTTGATCATAAGCAAGTGCTGCTGCTTCAGCACTATCAAATGTTCCTAGCCAAACCCTTATGCCATGTCTTGTTGAATCCCTTATCTCCGCCGCGAATTTCCCCCACGGTCGCCGCCGAACGCCGCGGTAGGACTTGTTTTTCTTTGGTGATTCATTTTCATTTGTGATTAGTGTTTTTTGTTGTGATGATGATGTTATCATGCCATATAGAAGCATCTCTTCTGGGTCGTTTTCATTGAAGGGAAGAAATTCGTGGTTTTTTGGATTCAAAGAGAATGAATCTAATGACCCAAATGAAGATTCTTCAAAAAAATTTGATTTTGATAAATTGGGTATGAAGGAACAATCCATTTTAGTGTATGTGTGTGTGAATGAATGACTGTTGAAGACTAAAGAGTAAAGAGAGAAACAGAGTTACTCTGTTTCTTCACAATATTTAGATTGAAATTTGAAACCATAGTTTGTTATATATACCAAATTGGGGGACATTATAATATGGTAAAAGTCACTCCAAGAGCCAATAGGTTAAGAGATTGTGGTTAGCTCAATTGATGTATATATCTTACATTCATGGTACTTAGCATTAGGGTTTTTAATTAGTTACGTAATCACCAATATCTCTTAATCTTTTTGTTTTTAATGGATACTTGCAATACTATATGTCAAAATCAGTCTTATTTAAAATTAACAAAGTGATTAATCTTTTAGTAGCTACTACACATGTGTTAGATTATATTGTTTTGACAAGACATTTAATTTGATCTCCAATTAAAATATTTATTGATTATGTTTTATTTATTTTTGATCGAACTATAATTTAATAAATTTTATTTATAATTTAACAATTGAAATAAATAAAATAATATTGTTTAATAAGATTAATGATAATTTTTTTAATAAATATAAAATTTCACAATTCGAGAATCAAATATATAATAATATTTTTTCTTAAAAGTTTTATCGATGTTGCAATTTAAAAATTTAAACATCAGTAGTCTCTTTTAAGATTCTTGAATTTTAATAAGATGGTTAATATTTACTGTATTTCACATTATAATATTATTTTCAAGAATATTCGTAAAACAATCTATAGAGTAATTATTTAAAAAAAAAAATGTATATAGTAATCAATGATACCATTGGACCTCTGTGTTAATCAAAGAAACACTTTTTACACGTAAGGTTTACAAATTTAATGTAAAAGAAGAATTGATAAAAGAAACACTTTTTGAAGCTTCTCATATAAAATGAAAATTTGAAATAATTTATAAATTTTAGGACTTTAAATCCTTTTCCTGTTGTTTTTCGTGAATTTTATTTCCTTTTTATTTTAATATTAGATTTGAAATGTATTCGTAGAGGAGACAAAATATATATTTGCTAGCTAGTTGTATGGTGAGGCTTTCTTTCACGTTTGACTCTTATTTTCATGAGTTCAGGTTTGACTCTCCCCCTTTCTCGATTTTTCTTATAAAAGTATAAAAGAAGGTTCCACGAAACCCCTAAAGAACGGAATTTTAGGTGCAAGGTGATTAATCACATGGGATTTGTACTTTTTCAATAGAAGAGTAAAAATATAGATGTTTTAAATATTTTACAGCTTCCGTTCTAATTTTTAAAAAGAAATTTAAAAAAAAAATGAAATTTTAATAGCTAAAAAGGGATAAAAACAAATTTAGTTCCTGTAGTTTCAAATTTTTATTTTAATTATTATAAAAAAAATTAATTTTATAATTCGTAAAGATAATTTATTGTATAAAGAAATTACATTTTTAATTCTTAAAAAAAAGTCTATATATAAAATCAAAATAGAAATTAGAAGCACTACAAAAAATTTGAAATATTACGTCATATGCTATGTAACCGTTTCTAAAATACTGTATGTGTTCATACGCTGCGACGGTTCGTGAAACGTTTTTTTTTGCAATTGTCGCCATATTTTGTTACAATTTAGAAATTAAATTTAAAATATCGTAATTTTGTAGATATTAAATATATATTTAATCTAAAATCATCTTTATTTTATTATATTATAAAAAATAAAATTTGAGGCTTTCACCAATTGGAAGCCTTGTGCTATTGGAGAGTTTGTACAACCTAATAGTCAGTCCTGCACAAATACCACTTAAAATTTATACACATAATTTTGAAATTTCAACTTAAATTTCAATAAAAATATTTTGTCTAATCATATCGATATTTATTAATTGAATTACGTCTCATAAATAAATTTATATTTTCTTTATAACAAAAAAATGAAGCATTATAATCATCAAACAAAAAATTATGGTTAAAGACTCTTTTTTTCGTGTAGAAGTTTTTATATAATTTTTGTCACTCAATATATATAAAAAAAAGAAAGAGATCATATATATTTAAAGTTTATCACAAAATTTAACACTTATGATAATTGAGGTTAAAATATATTTACATTTATCTTTTCATTTTTTGACTTTTTTTTTCTACTTCAACTCTCTCTCCTCTCTCATATTTTTAATATTTATATTTTTGATATTTCTCTTTTTATATCTTCATCTTTTATCCTCATTTTCATCTTTTCATGTGATAATTATATATGAATAAGAACTATGTACCTTAGAAAATTATGTAATGAGTCAGCTTGATTCGATTTTCTAGAGGAAAAAATCATAACCAATTAAAAGTATATGGTTTGATTTCTACAATATTTTCTCTCGTAATACAATACAGACTAAACTAATAAATTATAGGTTAATTGGTTTGATTCTATTCAATGTAATTGACATTTATAAATAAAAAAATTATAAAAGAGAATTCTTTTTCACATTATAATTTTTTATATTAAATTATTTTTGATGTGTAACAGGTCAATTTAGTTTGATTTTTTAAAAGAAACAAAAAACTAGAACCAATTAAAAATGTATGCTTTGATTTTGTTATATTCTTATAATATTTTCTCACGAAATCCGCACAAAATCAAATTTATGGGAGATATTTTTTTGTATAAGTCGGACACTGAACAAACGAGTCAATCTCAAAAGATGGCTAACGAATAAAACAAAACAAACGAGTCAATCTCAAAAGATGGCTGACGAATAAAACAAAGTAGTGAAACTCAAAAGATTCATTGAAGGAGACTTAGTTTGAAAAACTATTTTAGCGATTGAAAGTAAAGATCCTAAGTTTGGAAAATGATCGCCAAACTGGAAAATACCTATTGAGCATTGATAATGATAAGAGTACCGACTAGAAGTTACATAGTTGTTATATTCAATTATGTAGCAATTTTGCTAGTTGCTGATGTGGTTTCAAGTTCAGTTATGATCATTTGTTATTTCATGCACCTATATAATGGTGGTGATGTGTAGCCTCATAAACATGATGAATGAGATCGTTTTTCTCCTATGAGTTTTCTCTCAAATGACATACCAATTCTTAGATGGTATCAGAGCGGGTAAATCCCGCTCTGCTTCCGCAATGCATGTACGATTAGGCATTCTTTTCAAATGATGAATTCCTCTTCAATTTACCTTTGATCTAGGTTTTATTTTTCCTTTTTTTTTTTTTCAAATCAAGAAGTTTCTTCACTCCTTTTTCTTCAGTTTTTGTAATCATGGTGAGAAATACAGTTGCAAATGTGAACAATTAGAATTGACATTTAGATCAATCTCTGGATCTGTACTATGTGCATCCATATGAAAATCCGACGAGTATAACGATATCGCCACCGTTGTCCAGTGACAACAATCACGCATGGACGTTGAATATGGATGGGAATAGGTCAGACCGACCGAGAGAGGCCTACAGCCTAGCCTACGTTAGGCCATACCATACTCTTTTTTAAACAGACAAGGCCAATGCTTTATAAAAAATATATTTAGTTAAAAAGGTCAGACTACATGCCACATAATAAGTCTTTTAAACCTATTAGGCCGACCTATTTAAATAAATATAAATAATATTTTTTTACTACTAGAACTTGTTCAATACACTTCGAGCTTGGAAAATTGCAAGGAAGAAATGCCGAAAAAGACATCGGTTAAAAGTGTTGGTATCAGTGACCTTGCAATAAAGAAAATATATCAGTTTTCGTTACCAAATTAATCAGTATCAAGCGCACAGCGGAAATTAAATTTTGAGGCATGCAAAGTTAGCAATATAGAAAATTAAAGAGAGAGAGTTAGAGAAGAAGACACAGAGATTTATCCTGGTTCGGTTGTTCCACAACAACCTACGTCCAGTCCTGAAAATCCAATCGGATTTCAGATTTTCTTCTCCTTCAATAGAAAGAATCAATTACAGATTGTCCAGTTTCCTCCCTGAAACCTATCAATCTCTAATTATATCTTTCCTATTGAATACCCTCTGATCCTTGTAGATACTCGTCAACCTATCACAGAATCACAGTACGACTCTTCCTTGTTGAACACTCTTCACCCAAGAAAGTAGCCACCAGTTTCTAGCTGGCTTTCTATCAACCCTTTGATCCTTGTAGACAATCGGCAGCCTAACACAAAATCAAAGTACGACTCTTTCTTGCTGAGACCTCTCACCCAAGAAAGTAGCCACCAGTTTCTAGCATGCTTTCTATCAACCCTTTGATCCTTGTAGACAATCGGCAGCCTAACACAAAATCAAAGTACGACTCTTTCTTGTTGAGACCTCTCACCCAAGAAAGTAGCCACCAGTTTCTAGCTGGATTTCTAGCGTTCGTTTTGGTTCAAAGATTTATTACAGAAAGAATAAAAGACGTAAAACAAAAGAGTCTTCAATCTTTAT
>NC_021163.2:49025317-49055626 GCF_000331145.2 Cicer arietinum | reverse complement strand
GCAGATCGAGTGAAAAACTGAAGCTTTCTGGAAAACTGGGATGAAGAAATCGATTTTGTCCTTTCCTTTTTATACTTTAACCCTTGTCAATCGATTGCCAAATCGATTGGGTTACCGTTACACCGAATCCTTAATCGATTTCGTAATTATGAAGTCCAACGGCTAGTTAAAAATTCGCAACGGTCATATTCCTAATCGATTCCCAAATCGATTTTCCGTTTTACTAAATCGATGTCCAAATCGATTGTCCCAAATGTTAAAAACTGAACACTGAATCAATCGATTTCCAAATCGATGCTCGGGATTTTTACACAATATTATCCAAGAATCTGAACTCTGGGCTAACCAAATCGATTTCCAAATCGATTTTATAAACATTTTTCATCAAGTAATCGATTTCCAACTCGATTAATCTGGAAACCTTCACTGATAAATACCAAAATCACAAACAAACTTATATCTCACTAGGATCAATGATCCCTAGTTTCATTCTTATGTTCAAAAAACTTTCTTTTGGTAATGCTTTCGTGAAGATATCTGCTAGTTGTTCTGTAGTATTCACATATTCAAGTTTGATGACTCCATTCTGAAAATGATCTCTTATGAAGTGATGCCTTACCTCAATATGTTTTGTCCTTGAATGCATTACTGGGTTCTTTGTTATGCTGATAGCACTGGTGTTGTCACACATGATCGGCACTGTTCCCAAATCAACACCGAAGTCCATTAGGTGCTGTTTCATCCACAAGATTTGAGCACAACAGCTCCCAGCTGCTATGTATTCGGCTTCTGCAGTAGACAAAGCAATACTTGTTTGCTTCTTACTAAACCAGGACACTAGAGAATTACCAAGTAGATGACATGTACCTGAAGTGCTTTTTCTGTCAAGTTTACAACCAGCAAAATCTGAGTATGAATACCCAACTAAAGTACATGTTGAACCTTTTGGATACCACAAACCAAGGTTCTTAGTACCTACTAAGTATCTGAAAATTCTCTTTACTGCAGTGAGATGAGATTCCTTCGGATTCGATTGATACCGTGCACACATGCATACGCTGAACATAATATCGGGTCGGCTTGCTGTAAGGTAGAGCAGAGATCCAATCATACCACGAAATCTGGTTACATCTACAGGCTTACCTAACTCATCTCGGTCTAAGAAATTTCCTTGACTCATGGGTGTATCAATGGACTTAAGCTTATCAAAGTTAAATTTCTTTAACAAATCAGAACAATATTTGGATTGACTAATGAAAATGCCTTGCTTGGTTTGGTTAATTTGAAATCCCAAGAAATATGATAGTTCACCCATCATTGACATTTCAAATTTACCTTTCATCAAGTTTTCAAATTCTTTGCAAAGCTTGTCATTTGTTGATCCAAATATAATGTCATCAACATAAATTTGGACCAGCAAGATGTCATTTTCAATAGTTTTTGTAAAGAGTGTCTTATCAACATTTCCTCTAGAAAAATTTTGTTGAATGAGGAAAGTGCTGAGTTTCTCATACCAAGCTCTTGGAGCTTGTTTCAACCCATAGAGGGCCTTTGAGAGTTTATACACATGGTTAGGAAAATCTGGATTTTCAAAACCTGGTGTTTGGCTCACAAAAACTTCCTCTTGTAGGTCTCCATTAAGAAATGCACTCTTCACATCCATTTGATATAGATTGAAGTCCATGATACATGCATAGGCCAACAAAATCCTTATTGCCTCTAGTCTAGCTACAGGGGCATAGGTCTCATCAAAGTCTATTCCCTCCTCTTGACTATAACCCTTTGCAACTAATCTGGCCTTATTCCTAGTGATCACACCATTCTCATCTAACTTATTTCTGAACACCCACCTAGTTCCTATAACATGCTTACCCTCTGGCCTAGGTACCAAGTTCCACACTTTGTTCCTCTCAAACTGGTTTAACTCCTCTTGCATAGCAAGTATCCACTCACTATCTAAAAGGGCTTCCTTAATGTTCTTAGGTTCAATCTGAGACACAAAGGCTGTGAGGTTACAGAACTCTCTAAGGTTTCCTCTAGTTGACACACCTCTAGAAATGTCACCTATGATGTTGTCTAAGGGGTGGTTTCTATTGAATCTCCATTCCTTAGGTAACTCACTGGTTTCTATAGGTTCTATAGGGTCTGCACTAGTTGGAGGATCAGCTATAGGTTGTTCTAGGGGTTCAGATTCTACAACATCATCCAAAATATCATTAACCTTAGAAGGAGTTTTGTTCAAGTTTTCTGTAAAAGATTCATCAAACTTTACATGAACTGACTCTTCTATGGTTTTTGTTCTTTTGTTGTAGATTCTATAGGCTTTACTAGTTTGGGAGTATCCTAGAAAGATTCCTTCATCTGCCTTAGGGTCAAACTTTCCTAGGTGTTCCTTGCCATTGTTCAAAACAAAGCACTTACAACCAAAAATTCTAAAGTAAGACAGGTTTGGTTTTCTACCCTTGTAAAGCTCATAGGGTGTTTTCTTAAGAAGGGGTCTAATCAGTACTCTATTCACAATATGAGTGGCTGTACTAATTGCATCTGCCCAAAAGTACTTAGGTAGGTTGGAGTCCTTAAGCATGGTCCTAGCTAACTCTTCTAGGGATCTATTTTTCCTCTCCACTACCCCATTCTGCTGTGGTGTCCTAGGGGCTGAATACATGTGGTTGATTCCATTTGATTCACAATAATTTTGAAAAAGATCATTTTGGAATTCACCTCCATGATCACTTTTTATTGAAACAATTTTCAAATCATTCTCATTTTGTACTAAAGCAGCAAACTTTTTGAAAACAGAGAATGTATCACTTTTATGAGCTAAAAAGTAAGTCCATGTGAATCTAGAATAATCATCAACCAGCACATATCCATACAGGTTTCCACCTAAACTCTTAACTTGGGCAGGTCCGAAAAGGTCCATGTGAACTAGTTGTAAAACTCTATTTGTTCTAACCAAATCTATAGAGGGAAACGGAGTCTTAACCAGTTTACTCTTCTCACATGAATCACACAACCTATCCTTAGAAAACTTCCTATTGGGGAGTCCTATTACTAGCTGTTTGCTAACAAGCTTATTCAAGTGATTAATATGAATATGAGCAATGCGTTTATGCCACAACCATGTTTCATCTTGATTTGATAACAAGCAACATACAGCACTTGGTACAGAATTGAAATCCAACATATAGATGTTGTTAATTCTGTCACCAATCAGCTTTATGTTTTTGTCATCTTTATGCTCAATAATGCAAGATTGTGATGAAAAACTTACTTGAAAACCTTTGTCACATAGCTGACTTATGCTTAGCAAGTTATGCTTGAGTCCTTCAACATATAATACATTCTTAATCACTGTTGTTGACTCATTGCCTATATCACCAATTCCAATAATTTTTCCTCTATTGTTGTCTCCATATTTGACAAAACCTCCTTCCTTTAATGTCAAGGACAGAAATTTGGATTTGTCCCCTGTCATGTGCTTCGAACATCCGCTATCCAAATACCATGAGTGCTTAGTGGATGTCAAGCACACCTGCAAAACAAAATCAGAATTTTGTTTTAGGTCCCCAATCTAAATTGGGTCCTGTTTGGTTAGTGTCAAACACAGATTTCTTTGCTTTCCAAATTTGCTTCCATCCCTTATTGGCTAATTTTTTAAACTTGCAATTTGACACAAAATGTCCATTTCTGCAACAGAAATGACACTTGCCATTAAAGGATGAATGGTGATTTGGCTTAGTAAAGATATCATACATATTCTTAGCAATGGCAGATTTCTGACCATGTTTGACACTTCTGGTTTGCATATAACCAATACCATATCTATTTTTATTCCTTTTAACATGCATGTTTGGTGTATATCCTAAACCAGATTTTTCATGAACATGTCTTTGATTGCTAAGTATGACATTCAGTTTATCTTTACTATTAGCAAACTTTAACAAATCAGATTTTAATGATGCAACCGTATGTTCAAGTTCAATGCACTTTGCAGATTTTTCTTGTGAATCCTTTTTCAGTTGTTCACATAAATTTTCAATTTCTTTATGCTCAACATTCACTTGTTCAAGCATTTTCTTTGTGCTTAACAACTGTTTTATGGAGTTCACATAATCATCATGCAATTCATTGAAAGCTTCTTGAAGTTCATCATATGTTGGATTAAATTGTGAACTAACCTCTTTTTCCGATTCTGAATCTGAATTTGCCATGAGACACATATTGGCTTCTTCTTCATCCGAAGAGGCAGAGGATTCATCATTATCGTTCCAAGCAATATACGCCTTCTTTGTTTTGGTGACTGGTTCTTTGCCTTTTGATTTTGCAGCTTTATTTTTGTTCTGCAATTTGTAGCATTCTGACTTTATGTGACCAGTCTTCCCACATTCATAACATGTAATTTGCTTGTTGTCGCTAGTCTTGGAGCTGGATGGTTTTCTGAATTTGTTATCTTTCTTCTTCAGAAATTTCTTAAATTTCTTGACAAGCAGTCCGATTTCTGGTTCTTCATTGTCACTGCTGGATTCATTTGAGCAGCTATCGGATTCAATTTTTGATTGATTTGCTTGAACCTTCAGAGATAAACCTTTCTTTTTCCTACTTTCCATTTCGGATTCATCCAGTCGTTGTAATTCCATTTCATGTTCCCTTAACTTTCCAAATAGTGTTGCTGTCGTCATCTTTGCAAGATCTCTAGACTCAGCTATGGCTGTTATCTTTGGCTGCCATTCTCTGGTTAAACATCTCATAATCTTTCCAATCTGCTGTTCATTATCCACATCTTTTCCTAGTGCATGCAGGTTGTTGACTATGTGTGTGAATCTGGTTTGCAAATCGCTGATTGACTCTTCTTTCTTCATGCTAAATAATTCATATTCGTGCATGAGCGTATTCACACGAGCTCTCTTAACATCAGTAGTACCTTCGTGAGTTTCTTGGAGGATGTCCCACATCTCTTTTGCTGACTTGCAATTGGACACTCTAAAGAACTCTTCTGCACATAGGGCGGACGTGATGATGTTCTTAGCCTTCGCATTGAAACCAACCTTCTTCTTGTCTTCATCGGACCAGTCGGCTCTAGGCTTGATAATCATTGAGTCGTCAGTTCCTGCAATCTTGGGAATGTACGGACCGTTTTCAACAGCATCAAGGATATCTATGCCACTTGCTTCCAGGAATATGAGCATTCTTTGCTTCCAGTACATGTAGGCTGTACCGTTGAAAGCTGGTGGTCGAGCTAACGAAGCGCCTTCTCCCAGAACGTCAGTTGAGGCCATCTTCTTATAAGTTTTACCTCTCAAGAAGTTGGCTCTGATACCAATTGTTGGTATCAGTGACCTCGCAATAAAGAAAATATATCAGTTTTCGTTACCAAATTAATCAGTATCAAGCGCACAGCGGAAATTAAATTTTGAGGCATGCAAAGTTAGCAATATAGAAAATTAAAGAGAGAGAGTTAGAGAAGAAGACACAGAGATTTATCCTGGTTCGGTTGTTCCACAACAACCTACGTCCAGTCCTGAAAATCCAATCGGATTTCAGATTTTCTTCTCCTTCAATAGAAAGAATCAATTACAAAGATTTTCCAGTTTCCTCCCTGAAACCTATCAATCTCTAATTATATCTTTCCTATTGAATACCCTCTGATCCTTGAAGACACTCAGCAGCCTATCACAGAATCAAAGTGCGACTCTTTCTTGTTGAATCCTCTCAACCAAGAAAGTAGCCACCAGTTTCGAGCTGGCTTTTCTTGCGTTCTATTTCGTTCAAAGTTTGATTACAGAAAGAATAAAGATTGTAAAACAAAAGGGTCTTCAATCTTTATGAATGTTGCTCTTCACAAATCTGGATATTCATGGATTGTTCTTGAGCACATTATCATTTCTCTTAGATTGTCAACAAACTGTATTGAGATCTGTAATCACAATTATGAAGTTGTTAGTTTGTTGTTATGAACAGCTAAGAGCGTTGTGAGAAATTATGAAAGTTATGAAAATGTTGTGTTAAAGTTCTAAGAAGTTGTTAGAATAAAGATTGAAAGACATCTTATATAGTTTCTGAAAAACCAACTACGAAATCGATTTCCCAATCGATTTTGTAAAGTTATAAAATGAGCTAAATCGATTTGCCAATCGATTATCGCGATCTTGGTTTTCTTTAATCTTGAAACTATACAAGCTAATCGATTTACCAATCGATTCTTTAAAACAACACTTTTCAGCAGAACATGTCCAGACCTGTATAAATCGATTGCCTAATCGATTTCTGGGAATCTGTTTTGATAAAACTATTTTCAATCGATTACTCAATCGATTTGCCAAACTTCAGAGTTCACTGTGTTTTCAACAAGTTTATTTCAATCGATTTGCCAATCGATTGTTTTCAAAACAGTGGCTCAGGTTTTTGATGTCAATCGATTTGTCAATCGATGTGATTCAAAAAATAGTGACTCAGTTTTAATATCAATCGATTTGCCAATCGATTATTTTCAAAACAGTGGCTCAGCTACTTGTTATCAATCGACTTGTCAATCGATGTGATTCAAAATAGTGATTCAGTTTTAATATCAATCGATTTGCCAATCGATTGGTTTCAAAACAGAGACTCAGCTATTTGACATCAATCGACTTGTCAATCGATTTGGTGGCATGTTCCTGAAAAGTTTTTACCTGGTGTTTAGTTCAATCGATTTCCCAATCGATTGCAACCAAACTTAATCAAAATTGAAAGTGTTAACAATTGATTGTCCAATCGATTGTATTTGTCACAGGTGAGGTCATTTTTCAAATGATATTTTATCAATCGATTTGCCAATCGATTCCCTCAGCACTGGAGTGCCACTGTGACTCATTCAATCGATTTACCAATCGATGTGTTACCATCAGGTTTGATTTGTGAAATGTTCAATCGATTTGCCAATCGATTTGCTCCAAATCAGAGGCTACTGACTTGTGCATTTTTCATTTTTAATTGATCTAATCGATTGCCTAATCGATTGCATTTCACAAACACTTAAGATTTCCTTACACCCTTGTTATGAAATCGATTTCCCAATCGATTTACATATTCAGAATTCAACTTTTGTTGATTTCTTGTGTTCCAAGCTATTTGATCCAAGTGTGTAGGATTTGATTATGGTTCCTGAAATCTTGCTCAATTCAAACATTAGATTTATCATGCATTGTAAGAACATTGTTGAATTATTAATTATGTCAAAATTAGGAATCAAAGGATCAAAATCCAACAATCTCCCCCTTTTTGGCATAATTGACAATTCAACCAAATTGTAACTTGAGCAGTTTCAGATTAACATTTAATTGCATTATAAAATTATTGTTGAATGATCAGATCAGAGCAGAGCATGTATCAGAACATATCAGATCAGATCATATTAATACAACATACATTAATTAACAATTTTTAGAGCATGTATTGACAATATCAGAAAAAAAATCAAAACAATATATAAGCATAAGCAGTTCATCAAGTTATAATTGTTCTCCCCCTTTGTCATTGAAGACAAAAAGGCAGAAAAATAATTTCTCCCCCTATGTTACAGAACATAAGCATTGG
Organism: Cicer arietinum; assembly: GCF_000331145.2. Lineage (NCBI taxonomy): Eukaryota > Viridiplantae > Streptophyta > Magnoliopsida > Fabales > Fabaceae > Cicer > Cicer arietinum. Next base: position 49,048,051 of record NC_021163.2, on the reverse strand, counting down.
GTTTGAAACTATTTAACTTGTGAAAGAAAAACTGTCAACACAATCAAAGCAAGTTATGAACATATCACATGAATGCATAGATAAGGAATAAACTGTCATATTCATTGATTAAAATCACTTGGAATACAGCAAGACATGGCAAAAACAGCAAGAATCCTAAGAACCTATTCTCCTAAGCTAGGCTGGGGCTCACTATCATCTAGGGAAGGGGCTGAGACCGCTGTATTACCCTCAGCAGGTGTCTCCTCTTCGTGAGTCTCAGTGTTAACTAAGGGATCTAGGTTAGGTTCCTCAGCTGCTTGACGTCCGATGTCTGCCACATCTTCAAATGAGAGCTTGATGCCAAGGTGTGTCTGAATCTCATCCACAGATTGAACAACTGCAGTCAAGGAGGCTTGCATAGTCCTTAGACGTGCTTCCACTCTGGACTGAAATTCCAACACTTGAGCATTATGGGCCATCTGAGCTTCAATGAATTCCAAGATTTTATCAACATAAGCAGGAGGAGCAGAGACAGTTTCTGGTTGAGAAGGAGGTGGAGGTGGAGGCTGTGCCGGTTCAGCTGCAGGTTGTGATCTCATCCAAATACCTTGTACCTTTTTCAATTGCATCTGATTCACAATTGATTCTCCAAAAACTAGGGTGGACTTGACAGTTTCTTCATTAACCAAGGACACCTTAAAACGTTTGAGAATCTTAGTGATCAGTTGCGGATACGGTAGCATGAGTTTCGTCTGCGAAGCTTCCAACATATGCCGGAGCACTATCCATGTCCAACTCATCCTTAATTCCTTTGACAACCCCCACAGCAGTAGTATGTCCAACTTTTGAACTACTGCGTGGTTTCCGGATCTGGGCACTAACATGCGTGTCAAAGCATACATCAACATACGATGCTGGACCTTCATTTGACCAATGGGTAGTGAAACCGATTCAACAAACCCATCAACCATCAGGTCTTTGACTGCTGTGTGTCTATCCATTGTCTCTTCCCATCCTTGGTCAGCAGTATCAGCCTCAGAACTACCATCAATGGATTTGCCATAGAAAGGCAATCCTGATAATGTAGAGAAGTCGTCAAAAGTCATAGTAATCTTCTTGCCTTTGACCTGAGTAGTGAAGCCTTCTTCTGTTAATTTGAAGGACGAGTAGAACTCTCTGATTAGCTTAGGATAACAATCAAGCGTAGATGAAAGAAAGTTTTGAAGACCGTGGAATCGAAGATGATTCTGAAACGTGAACTCTACACTGTCAAAATAGGGAAAATCCATTGTCCTAGCTTCATGGATTTTTCTCTTTATAAAATCAGGTGAGATGAATGATTGAAGTTCCTTTTCTTTTGTTGGAGCAGTGACCTTCTTAGCAGGCGGTGAAGATGCGGTTTTCTTCTTTGCTGGGGGTGAAGGAATGACTTGCTTCTTTTTCTTTTGAGCAACCTCTTTCATTGCATCAGCCAACAATTTTTCAGTAGGAGGTTCCTTTCTTTTCTTGGTCTTATCCGGAATAGGTGCAGGAGCTTTTCCTTTGTCCTTTGCAAGAATTTTATGGGTGGGAATTGGAACTCTTTTAGTTAGTGTTTGAGGTGGTGAGGGAGTTTCACTAGTGGAGGATGAAGAAGGTGAGGGTGTGTGTGCCTGAGTTTGCTTTACACGAGCCATGATCACAAAATAATTGATTGAATGTAGGTAGATAGAATGATCACAATATAGTACTTTTTTGTTTTTGTTTTGGATAGAAGTCGAAATGACAATGAAACTAAATAGAATGAATTTTGCTCAATCTACATTTTCTTTATGGACATAAGCTAGAATATCAATTAATGCTAAAACAAATAATGAATTTCGTAGAATGTCAATTACGACTAAAAGAAAAAAAAAATTGTAAAATACCAATTAAGCTAATTATAAAAAAAGAAAAAAAATGTATCACCAAATTATGTGTGTTCTCGAAAAACTTTTACGAATGTTGATCATATTACTCAATCAACAATCTTGCATTGATCAATATCATGTCTTTAGTACTTGTTTCTACTTGATGTATATGTTGAAGATTCATTTAAAATGATCCCTTGTATATTTGGATTAGGAAGATGATGATTGGACTTTCCATAGTGATATTTGTGTTTTGAGATAATGAATGTTGAGTTGGAGATGAAGCACTAGAGTGTTGATGAAGAGATATTATAATCAAGGAGGAAAAAAATGCTTCAATAAAAAATTTCTCAAGAAAATATTGAAATGAAAATAATATAACGAAATAAATATGCTATGATATCATATTATAATTTTTTTTATTTAAATCATTTGATAAAAGAGAAATGGATAAAGGTAAATTGAATATTTTCTATAAATGAGATAATGAATTACATCAATGGTCATATAGACTTATATAGTCAACTAAATAAACAACTAACTAATGTAAAGTAACTAACTAGCTAGTGTAACTAACTAACTAACAAATTTAACTAACTAACCAACTTAGATATCTAACATATAGATGCAAACCAATATGATTGAAGACTTGTTGTTGAGGGCTAGGAACTTCTTCACTTTTCCCTAGCCAAAATAGAGACATTGTCAAAGCTACCACTCACTCCTTGTAAGATTTTCTGAGTTGTTTTGTTAGTTTCTTCTTCTTTAGAATTGATCCCTTTATATAGCATGAATTAAGGTTTAAATATTGTCCCAAATAAATTCTAAGCATAAGTTTCTTACGCAAGGTCAACAAAGGTCTTCACAAAAAATAAACTTTGATAGATACTATTTGGGAATATGACTTTTGAAGCATGATAAATTCAAAAACAAATTTTCAACCAAATCTTCTAGAATAACCATGTGCGAGAATGTCCAGATAGCGCTTGAAAATAATTCTCCTTGAATCTTCTGAGTGTATCTTCCTTATGCGAGGTCAATAAAGATATTCACAAAAAGTAAACCTTGATAGATATGGTTTAAGAATATGATTGTTGAAACTTGATTAATTTTAAAATGAATCTTCAACCAAATCTTCAAGAATAATTTTGTGCGATAATGTCTAGATAACGCTTGAAATAATTCACCTTGAATCTGAAGGTGGAAACACGAGAAATTGTGTTTGACTAAGTTGATAACTTTTTCATTATTTGATTAAACTGGTTCAAACATGATGGTTTACTTGGAGTAGAACCAATAACAAAACTGAGGAGTGGATGAATAAAGTGACACAAGTAATTTATCCTGATTCACCACTAACTTGGCTACATCTAGTCTATTCATTCTAAAGGATTTAGTCCACTAATTCAACAACTTGAATTACAAAACACCTGACCCTCCAAACCAGTCTTCTCAAACAGCCTGACAACCCCAAACTTGTGAGGAATACCCACACACCTTGACTCTACCAGCCAAGTTTTCTCCACACAATCTGACAATCCCAAATTATTGAAGGCACACTAACACTACTCTCAGGTTTGAATGCAAATATTTGGAATTTGAGTAGAAACTTCTAACAAGCTGATTATAACAATGACTATCACACTTTTAGAAGAACACATGAAAAATATTTCTCATTCGAACAAATGCTTATCTCTTTGAACTCTAATATGAATTTGGAATTTTGAGCTTAAGTTCTTCTACTCATTTAGGATTTTTTGATGATTTTCCTCTTCAGCCTTGAGTATCTATTTATAAATAAAATTATGGCTTCAATTTATTCCTTGTTTAATTCTCAATTGTTCGTTCATTACTAGTTTGATCAACAATGATCTTATTCAAAAATAACTATGAACAAAATATTTTTTGACAATATGTTTTTTAGCCAATTGTTTATTTGAGAATCTAATCTAAGCAGTTTTTTGGGATTGATTTTGTTCATATTAAGTTTGTAAATTTTTCAGATTGATACTATTCGTATTTTGTTAAGATTGAGTTTGTAAATTCTTCAGATTTATATTGTTCGTATTTTGGTAAGAGTTCTTTCGCAAACTCTTGAGGTAAAACTTCCTTCCTATTAGTAATAGTTCTTTCGCAAATTCTTGAACTTTTGCAAAACCTCATCTCCTACTTTTGTCATTAGACAAAAAGAGTGAATGGCTGCCAGTCAAAGCATTCCACATAAATCATCTACAAATAATAACATTGAATTGAAAATGACTAGAAAGTCAATACATAATCATTTTATCAAAGCAGAGCATAGACAAGTTTAACTACTAATTCTATTCTACTAGAGACAATATATACATAAACCAGAACATCACTCAGAAATAAAAACCAAGTTTACATTTCTCTTAATAAAATCAAATTCGTCCTCAGCAAGGGGTTTTGTAAACAATTTAGCCCACTGATGATCACTGTCAACAAATTGAATATTTAAAACACTTTTTTGGAAAAAAATTCTAATAAAATTATGTTTAATTTCTATATTTTTTGCCCTAGAATGAAAAATTGGATTATTAGTTAAACAAATTGCTGATGTATTATAACAAAAAATAGGAATATTATTCTCAAACAACTTGTAGTCTTCTATCTGATGTTTCATCCATAACAGTTAAGTGTTGCATTATGTTTCAAAGATGTACTCAACCTCTATTGTTGACATGACAGTGAAGCCTTGTTTCTTGATTGACCAAGAGATCACATTATCATCTAAAAATGTACAGTTTGCATTGGTGCTTTTTCTTTCAAGCTTGTCTCCAGCATAGTCAGCATCACAGTATCCAACTAGCTTATACTCAAATGAAATCTTATAGAGCAAACCTAGGTTAGTAGTGCAGTTTAGGTATCTAAGGATCCTCTTAATAGTTGTTAAGTGAGATTCTTTTGGATCGGCCTAAAACCTAGCACACACGCATACACATTATATAGAATATTCGGTCTAGATGCAGTAAGGTAAAAAAGTGGCACAATCATTCCTCTGTATGTTTTCTTATCAACCTTTTTGTCACATTCATCTTTATCAAGTGAGTAGGTTGTGTGCATTGGTGTGGACATTGAATTGCATCCATCTAGCTTGAAGTTCTTGAGAAGCTCTTTTGTATACTATTATGACGAATACACACCATTTTGACTTTCATGAATATGAAATCCTAAGAAGAACTCCAGTACTCCCATCATACTTATTTGAAAATCTTGTTGCATCAACTTAGCAAATTCTTGGTAGAGGGTTCCATTAGTTGAACCAAAAATAATATCATCTACATAAATCTAAATTATGATAAGGTCATTTTTAATTGATTTCCTAAATAAGTCAGTGCCAACTTACCTTCTTTCAAAATCATTTTTAATTAGAAAATTGCTTAGTCTATAATACCAAGCTCTTGATGCTTTTTTCGACCATGAAAAGATTTTGTTAAGTTTAAAAACATGGTTTGGAAACTCAACATTTTCAAAACCAAGAGGTTGTTTTACATACACTTCTTCATTTATGCAACCATTTTGAAATGCACTTTTCACATCCATTTGATATAGAGTGATATTATTGAAATCAACAAAGGAAAGTAAACTACGTATGGCCTCTAACTTGGCCACCAGAGAAAAATTCCCAATGTAATCAATACCTTATTGTTGACTGTAACTTTGTACAACAAGGCGTGCTTTGTTCCTGACAACCTCTCCCTTTTCATTCAGCTTTCTCATGGATACCCACTTGATTCTAATGAGTTCGATATCCTCTGGTCTGGGTACAAAATCTTAAACATCATTTCTCTTGAATTCGTTGAGTTCCTCTTGCATATCCAAAACCCATCTCTCATCTCTTAGAGCTTCATCAATAGAGGAAGGTTCAATCAATGAGAGCAGACCAAACAGGGAAGTTTCCTTGAGAGTTGATATGGTCTTTAGTGGATCATTGGAGTTCCCAATAGTTAAAGAGTCTGGATGAGATGACTTGTACTTCCATCCAGTTCTAGAATTTGGAGGATCTTGACTTGTTATGACGCATGTCTTATCCTTTGTTATTTTCTTCAATTCCTCTTATTTTTCTATTTTCTCAGGTTTTTCTTCTTTCTATGGTTTTTCTGTTTCCTCTAGTTTTTCTATTTCCTCTAGTTTTTCTATTTCTTCTAGATTTTCAAAGCTTGTAGGAACTTCATGGTAGCTTTGACTTTTTAAGGTCAAGTTGTTTGTCATCAAACTTAACATCTATTGACTCCTCAACGACCAGAGTCTCGCTATTGTATACTTTATAGCTTTAGATCTTCCACAGTATCCTAAGAAGGTTTAATTTTGTGATCGAGGGTCAAACTTTCATGACTAACTTTAGTGTTCAAATGTAACAAACACAACCAAACTGACGAAAATAAGAAATGTTGGAGTTTTTACCTTTCCACAATTCATAAGGAGTCTTACTTAAAATAGGTCTGGTATAGACTTTTCTATGAATCTAACATACAATGTTTACTACCTATGTCCAAAAATGCTTAGCAACATTCATTTCATGCATCATGGTGTGTGTCATTTCTTAAAAAGTACGATTTTTTCTTTCTACAACACCGTTCTATTAAGGTGTTCTAGGAGATGAGAAATTGTGTAAAATACAATTCCATTCACATAAGTTTTCAAAAAGTTTGTTTTCAAACTCGCCTCCATGATCACTATGAATAGTTACTATTAAAAATATTTTTCATTATGAACTTGTTTGAAGAAGATAGTAAATACCTTATGTGACTCATATTTGTGTTTAAGGAACTTAACCAATGTCCAACGGGAATAATCATTAACAATAACAATTCCATATTTTTTTACCACTTACAATGGAAATTTAAACTGGACTAAAAAGATTAATGTGTAAAAGTTCAAGAGGTCTATTTGTGGAAACAATTATTTTTAGGGGGAAAACAATCTTACTAACTATTTCTCATCTCTCTCTTATCTTTCTCTACCCTCCCTTGCCTCTTTCCACCCTACTTTGTTTCTTTTATGTCTTTCTGTTAGCTATATTCTCTCATCTCTAGGTATACTATCCCTATCTCTCTTTCTTCTCTTCCTCTCTTTTCCATCTCCCTTCTCGCTCTTCCTTATATATTACTATGTAGATCTCTAAATTATTTGAGAATTTTTAAATTACTCCTTAAACTAAAAAAAAATGAAATTAAGGCTCTAAACTAATATAACTATTATAGTTAGGTCATTTGGTTAAAGTTTAACTAATGGTTGACTAATGAGAATATAAAATTGATATAAGTTCAAATATTTGATTAAAAAAAAGATTAATAACCTATTTGAAAATTTACAAATAATTTATGGACTTGGTGTATAATTAAATTATTTTTTATTTGACCAAAAAATATAAGAAATTATTTTGTTCAATTTTTTTGCATGTAAGTTTCTCACCTTTGTTAATTACTAATTCAAATTAATAAATGATTGACTGACTCAAGTAGTTAATAAACTTCAATTAAGAATAAATTATATAAGAGAATCTATGTTTAAATCTATACTACAACAACTTTTTATGAAACTTTATTTATTTCTCGACTAAACTCTAAATTAATAAAATTGTATTTTCTTTTTAAATGGATAAAATAAAAAATAACTATTTTCGGACTATAGCATGCTCGAAAACGAAAAGCGATAACAACAATTATGGTAATACTCTTTTTTCCACATTTTTCCCCTCAATTATGTTTTTATTAATAAGGGTTTATCCCAGTAGCATAGTGGGCAGAACTTTACCCAATTTCTATGAATAAAACTTTAATATTTTTGCTTTTATTTTTATAAAATAAAAATATAACTTTTAGTTTTTATAAAATTATTACAAATGTAGTTTTAATTTATGTTGGAATGCAATATATAATTTTGGATAATTTTTTCACATTAATAGGTATAGATTTTGATTACTTTTAACTTTAAATTTTTATATATATAATCTGAGTTTATATAAACTAAAAATAGTTTTTTATTTTATAGAAACTAAAATTAAAAAAAATAAAATTTTATAGAGTAGAGACTGTGAATCTATTCCAAATATGTGTCTACCGAGGATTTCACACGTAAACATTTTTTTTTAATATCAATTCAATTCGTCCATCTTCTCACAAATAAGTAGACAACATTACATTTTCAACAAATAAACGTGAGCCGAATAAAAGAAGAAAGAAATAAATGTTTCACAATAATGTTGACATCTATTTAATTAGTTTCATGCTAAATAAGAAAAAACACTCGTTTTACGTTCTTTAATTGCCAACAAAAAAAATTACCTAACCATCTTGTAACAAAAAACGACCAAAGACAAATCTCTTCTTAGACGTTACCCTACCTGACAAATTATACTCTATAGTTTTAAAAAAGAAATAAATTTGAACCAATAAAAAATAATTGATTTGATTTTAATAATTTTTATCAATGAAATCTGAAACAAATTAAATTGATGAAAAACAAGTTAGTTTGGTTTGATTGTATCGAATTAATATTTTAAAAATTTATTTTAAAAAATTTCAAATAAATTAACTTTTATTTAAATATTATAGATTTTTTATATAATTAAAATAAGTGTATAAACTACAACAAAAAAGATAAGATACAATTATAAAAAACTATATGAATGCAACATATATTTTTTTAAAATAAATATACTAATATAGTATAAAATAAGAGATATAATATAATATAATATGGCTAGATTTAGATTTTCAGAGAATAATTTTAAATTATGTAAAACTAATATTCAAACCAATAAATATTGAACTCGATTAGTTTGATTGATTTAGTTCTATTTAGATTCAAACCAAAACAAACAACAAAAACTAAATTAATTTAATTGGTTTTTTATTTTATTTTTGAATTTATCGGTCTTTAATTTGTTACACCCTTACGTATTAGTTGCATTGGTGCAATTGTTGTATATTTCATATTTATAATTGGTTGTTTTATACATATAATGCGACTAATTTCTCAATCAAACTTTTCCTACTAAATAAATAACAGTTTTCATCAATGAAAAGTGTTAGAATTCCAAAGTTCAAATTCAATGAATATGGTGAAAAAGTAAGGTGTAATGATTATATGAAAATATTTAAACAATTCTTTTGGTATGCTAATCACTTTGAACTTCTTTATACATTGCATCAAATTAAGAATATGACTATTTGGCCTCATGACAATTTTCTCCAATCAACGGAGAAAATACGGGTTTGATTAGTTCTCAACTTACTTCACTTTAACTTGAATATAATTTTTGTTGCAATTAAGGATTCATGTGAAAAGGTTTTAGTACAAAGCATATTTTGGTACAAAAAGATGTAACAATATTTCTATGTGAATGCCAAAATGAAAATGACCCGAGTCACCTAGAATGAAAATTGTCTTTTTTTTTTAATATTTTTTTTGGCGTCGCCTAGCATGAATTTTATCTTCGAAATTAAAGTTTGTTTGTGTATGAGATGAGGAATCGTTATCTATACATAGAACATAGTATACGAGCTTTCAATCACAATTGAAAGTTGATACATTGAATGAGCTCAAGATGCATGCCTATTGAACTTGCTTTCAATTATTTTCAAGATTTTTGGTAATCTTTTTCATATAGTCTTAAATATATAGATACAATCATTTGAGGGGTCTTTCCTATCAAATATAGCCCAATAGTTAATGGGCATCTTTGAAATTTAAGAGTTTACGCTATCCAATCACATCCTTGCGGCTTCTATGGGACAGCCCAATCTACCATTACTATTTTCTTTGGTTACAATCTAGCATTAATATTCCTCTAAAACAAAACAAAAAAAAATTAATTCTCACATGAAAAACTGAGGTAATATAATGGTTAAATAATTTTTTTATTACTTTGTTCAACAACAAAAAATTAGTCTATAAAATTTTAACATTTTATTTTTCGTCTCTTAAAAAAATAGTTTAATTGTGGTTTTTGTCTTTCTATTTTTACCAATTCACATAATTGGTTTCTCTATTTTAAAAATCGACAGTTTTGGTATCTTTTTCAGATGTTTAAACTAAAAAAAAAATGACAATTTGACATATTATATAATGTGCCATGCAATTTTATGATATATAATTATCTAGATACATTAATTATTCATATGTTATTATTAAATTACAAAAATAAAAATAAAAATTGAAGTTGAAAGTTAAAATTATAGGAGTTTATTACGATTTTAAGAGTTTTAATCTTTCTACATCATCATATCATATGTCACGGTATTTAAAGTATGTCACATCATCATTTTTTAGTTAAAAAATCATAACAAGAAACCAAAACTGTCAGATTTTAAAATAGAAGGACCGATTTCATGAATTGGTAAAAATAGAATGATTAAAACTACAATTAAGTAAAAAAATTATTAACTTTTAGTCCCTAATTATTTTCTATTTTTATTTTTGGTATCGACTTTTAAGTCAACTCATGTAATTGAAATGAGTAATTCACAAGGGTTATTTTGTCGTTTAAATATGATATATACTATATCATGTCATTATGAAGTGTTTGCCAACATATGATTGATGAAATAAGGTTATCATGCTTATTATCATATGCATCAAACACATGATATGATAATTAAGTTTTTATGTTATTTACATCACATCATATCCTTAAAGAGTTCTCTATTATATCACATGTCTATATTATTACTTGCGTCAAATAAACCTTTTAATTGTTCAGACAAAATCTCTCTCAAATAGTTTTAATGATAATAATATTAATTAAAAGATTATGATTGAGGTTAATGACTAATCTGTGTTTTGAAGTGTATTCATATAAGAAAACAGGTTATTATTCATTATGGCAAAAAGAAGAAAATTCTGAGTTAAATCTGGAGCATGGAAAATACTGAGGATGGCCTCGCGAGTTGATGAATATTCAAATCTACAGAATACTCCTCCTCGCTGAAATGAATTGTTTTATTATTTAAACAAAGGCAAAATAGTATTAAATAATAAAGTGTTTGTTTCTTTAAGCAAAGGCAAAACTTTATTAAAGAATAAATAAAGAAAAGGAGTATGATGGCAAAAGAAAGGCACGAGAAAGGTTTACACTAGGATGGGTCTATGGTCAACACATTTGAAAAAGCAACCCATCACATCATGTGCAAAGGCTACAAGCAGACCTATAGATCACTCTTGAGTGAATTAAAAACAATATAAAGTCAATCTTCAAAAAGACAACAACAAACAAGCCACAACTGAAAGTCATCACATGTCTTATTGAAAGAAAAGAGAAAAGAACTTCACATAAAGCCTTTACAAGCATTGAATAAAGGAGAACGAAAAGGACATCACATGGTCTTACAAGTCTTTAAGACAGGAAAGAGAAGAGGACAACACATTCCCCAAGTTTCCAAAAAATCTGCAACCTCGTACTTGAGGATGGACTGCATCTGTCCAAGGACAGCTGGATGACAGTTTCCTAATTATAAGAAAAGACCTTGAGCTTTTTGAATTGATTTTCCAGCGGTCATAAAAAGCTTGGCATATGAAGTGAACATCATAAGACTTCTATAAAAGGCAGCAAGCTCTTCTTCATTAAACACACAACACATTGCATTAAAAAGATCAAGAATTTTAAAGCTTTCAAGAAGCAACATCCACCATCTCTTCATACTTTCTACAATCCTACATTAGATATTTGTAAATCCTTTGAGAAAGTATTAAGAATCAATCACTCTCATATCACATTGTAATTTCCACATGAGATACACTTGGAAATATTTGAAACCTGATTGTAAGCTTGGCGAAGCTAAAGAATACATAATTTGTAATCTTAGTGAAATCTCACAAAAGTGTGAGGACTGGACGTAGCCTTCATTGGGTGAACCAGTATAAAAACTGTGTGTGTCATTCTCATATTTTTCTTTCACTCTTTAGCTCAGCTCAAATTTGAAAGTTTGAAAAATCCATCATCGGACTTGCCATCCTCTATGAGAGGACAGTTTTAAAAACACTTGAAAATTATTTTTAATAGCAAAATCCCTATTCAACCCCTCTTCTAGTGATATTTAGCTACATCATTAACAATATTATGGGATTGTAGATTTGTATTATCTATTAAGTGATTTTTGCTCTACTTATGTTCAATCTACAATGTCGTATTGGATTTTGTTTTCAAAAAGATCGTTAATATCACAATCCATTAACACAAAAGTACATTGGTAGATTTATAAAATAAAAATGTCTGATTGAAGGTTTTGAAATAGTTTTACTTCAATCAAATTAGTGAAGAGTGTTAACACTTAATGATTGCACAATTGTTAGAAACACTATAAATAACAAAACTTTCAATAATGAATCAAATCTCTAATGTTGAGAAAGTTGCAAAACAATTTTTTCGCTCAATAGATAATACCAAGATATTGATTCAAAACAGAATTTTCCTAGGTTCTTAATCATTCGTTACTTAAAACATAAAACAGTAAATTCGACATCTAACATCAACATTAACAAAGTAAAAAAAAGAACAAAATTGTCGAACTTAAATGAGTTTACGGAAAAAGAAAATCACACCGCAATTTATACATTTTCCTCTAATTCGTCATTACTTGTATAGTACATCCCGTCCTTATTCAAAAAACAAAAAAAAAAGAGTTTCTTCCTTTATTTTGATTTTGAACGTGTATAAGATTCGTCATCAAATGTTGCAATCAAGTACATTAATTTCTTCCTCCAAAACACTTATGAATCAAATTTTTGAAACAATCCTTCACACATATATGAATTATATCTTCAAGAAGAACACCTCTTAACCTCTTTCAAGATAGTCCATTGAGAAACTATCTCTCTAGCCAAACTACCTCATTGATTTTTGTCAAGGATAGACACTACAACACATATATAACTTCAATTGCAAAAAAAAAAAAAAATTAAATTTGAAAAAATCTTCAATTATTATTATGATCTTGAATGCATGAAATTTTTAGAATAGGTGAAAGTATACTTGTGCTCGAAAACTTTATGATTGTTTATATATGATGCATGAAAAGATTGACAAAACACTATAAAAAAAAAAAAAAAAAAAACCATCATAAAACTATCAAAGCTATGCATGAAGTTTTTGTAACTATCATAATTGTCATAAAACTATCAAAAATCAAGACTACAAGTCTTGTGAATTAATTCACATATGCTATGAGTTGACTCACATGAGTCTTGAAAGAAAAGTTTGAAACCTGCAACAGTTTAAGCCGATTCACACTTCAGTAAGTCGACTCACAAAACATCTCTTTTTGTAGTGAGTTGATTAACAACTTCTATGAGTTGATTAACACATTTGAAACATCTAAAAAGTTAGTTTTTGACAATTCCACAGTTTTCATCCGCTTTAACATTAACTATGTCTTCAATATATGGATGAATTAGAGGAGGGAACTCGTCCAAATATTTTCTAACTTCACTCGTCATATCCCTCTTCACAGTTTTCATCCGCTTTAACATTAACTATGTCTTCAATATATGGATGAATTAGAGGAGGGATCGCGATATACGTCAAATCCCTTCGGCTTTTTGCATTTTTCCCTCTTCACACCACCCTTTGTTTTGATCTTATCTGGTGGTGCACACATTGATGTAGTCTATGGATATGCTATTTCATGCAATTTTCTCTTCAATGACCTACTTCCAACAACATTAAGTGTTTCCCAAATTAAATTCATCTCTGATGTAATGTTTAACTCCGAATCATTTTCCAACTTTTCTTCCTCCCTACCACTATTCATTGTTAATTTCCTCCAATGTATATGAACAGTTGTTGGAACCAAGTTGGTTTTACATTTAGAATTTTAATGTTAACAAAAGTATTTTATGAGAACAATATATTTGACTTCAAAGAGTATGAAAGAAGATATGGTCAAGATTTCTAGAAGATTCGAAGAATATTTGATCAAGATTTATCTACAACAAAATATAAATAGACTCAATCTAAAGAATTTACAAACGCAATATGAACAAAATACGAATAAAATCAATTTAAAGAATTTACAATCTCAATCTAAACAAAAAAAAAAAAGAATATAATCAATTTGAAGATTTTACAAACGCAATCTGAAAAAATACAATTCAAAATTAAACAAGGACTAAATTGAAGCCTAAATTTTAATTATAAATAGATACTCAAGGCTGAAGAAGAAAAGAATTAAAAAACAGAAAAGAGTAGAAAAACTTAAAATTCCAAATTCATATTAGAGTTCAAAGAGAGAAACACTTGTTCAGTTTAGAAATATTCTCTGAGTGTTCTTTTCTTATAGTGTGAGATTTATTATTCCAATCTTTTGTATCCAACCCGATAGTGGTTTAGTTCTTTCTTCAATATGGGTTTGTTAGGTTGTTAGGAGAATACTTGACTTGTAGGGTCAAGGTGGTTAGTTGCTCAAAAGTTTGAGGTTGTCAAGTTGTTTGGGAAGACTGGCTTGGAGGGTTAGGTGTTTTGTAGTTCAAGGTAATTGAATTACTGGAGTAAAACCTTCTGAATGAGGGAACTGGATGTAGCCAAGTTAGTGGTGAATCAAGATAAATTTATGTGTAAAATTATTTATGTTTTTATTATTTGCTACCACTTAATCCGATTGCTTCTTATCCAAGTAATTCATAAAAAAAAAAACCAACCAGGTGTCATCAAATTAGCAAAAAGTTATCAACCTTGTCAAACACAATTCAACCCCCTTCCTCATTCTCGTGTTTGAACCTTCAACATCATCCAATGTGATTGGAACAACATCCAATGAGATTGGAACACCTTCCAACTTGTATCGTGTCAACTCACATGCACAAGGTAATCCATGCGTGTTTCTAAGTATACAACAACACGCAACTTTGTTTTATCGACATAGCTGACTCTCTTGTATTCATGAACAATATTAGCTAAAGCTTTCTTGAATACAACCCAGGTCAAATTCTCATATAATGAATTGTTGTGTATATCCTCTTTACGACCCTTACTTATCTCAAAAGAACCTTTTATCTTTATAATTTGAACTTGAACATGTCATTTATATCATACCATGCTTTACAAAAATTTCATTTACTGTGTTCCAAAAATCTCTTCAATGACCAATTAGCAGACTCAAGCCTAATATTCAAACATAAAAATGGTTTGATATTATTTCAATAAAAATTCTACCATGCATGTTTAATTCTATATAAGTATAAATATAAAACAAAATGCACAGTTATAATGACGTACCTATTAGTCGTAGTATTTCCTAGATGCAACACTCGATTGATTCATGCTTCAAAAAATCTTTCATTGTGAGGAGTCAACCATGTGACTCTGACATAGTCAAAGAAAATAATATTATCGACACCTGATTTCTCAAACATTTGCAAAAGTTCATCGTACTCCTTCTCTTCAGAATAATAAATAATTTTCCTCCACAACTCTAGAATGTGTTCATGCATATCTTTGTTTATTATATATTGTTTGCATTTGGCTCAAACATTTTTGTTGATATAAAATTGACAAAGTAAATTTGTTGAAGATGGAAATACAACTTCAATTGCATTCATTAAAGCAAGTTCTCTATCAGTCACGATGACATGAAGAAATGAGGTATTTGAAACAAACAACTCTTTTAACTTCTCCAATGCCCAACAAAATTTTTCTTGATGCACATAATCCATATAAGCAAATGCAATGTTGAATGTCAATCCAGTTAAAGTTACACTAACAATTTCAAACAATGGCAACCTATACTTATTGGTTTTGTAGGTCTTATCCATGATCAATACAAGAGGGGACATGTTCAACAAAATTATGGAATTTGGGTGTGTCCAAAACATGTCCCTCACGACTAGGGGTGAGAATAGGCTAGTTCGTCGGTCAGGGGCTTATGGCCTGACCTATTTATGGTCTGGTCTGGTATGACTTGTTTAATAAAAAGGCTAGGCTCAGACTTTTTTTAAAGCCTATTAATTTAAATAGATTAGACTCAAGCTTACAAAAAAGCCTATTAGGTCTGATAGACCGACCTATATATAAATATTTTATTATTTATTAACATTGTTATTTTTTATTATTATTTATTAATATTAGTATTTGTTATTTTAAATTTTTTAATTATGGGTCCATTTTTTTTTGGAAGGTTATTGCATATTTGCTAGTTATAATTTTATTAGATTTGGTTATATATAAAAGCCTAGTTTAGCCTGTTTAAAAAAATATAAAGTATATTGTTTAAAAATTTTAATGTGAAATAGGATTTTAAATATGCTTTCAGGCTAGGCCAAATTTTTTAAAAAGGTCAGGCCATGCTGGAAAAAAAAAAGCCTATGATAGGTCGTAGGCCAAAAAAAAATTATTTGTAGGTCAGGCTCAGACCTTTCAAAGTCTGGCACGGACTAGCTTATTCTCACCCCTACTCACGATGTTGGAGTCTTCATGAGTCTTACTCTAACAAACATACTTCTCAGCCTCAAATAACTTCAACAGATATTGCATATAAGTTCTAGGTCCTTTCAAATTCTTCCTGTACGTGTTTCGTTGCTTATAAATTTGAGAGATATTGGTCACATTCTCCTCATCTCGATATCTCAAATATGACAACATGTGTCTCGATGCAACGTGATACTTTATCAATTCGTCAACATGCATCTTATATTCTTCTTTTAAGCATCCCACAAATGCATTATTCTCAAAAGTATCCACTAGCTCATGGTTGTGAAGTCCACACATTAAACTAATAATCAATCCTTCATCATTTTTCAATGGTCTCAATCTAAGTTTAAACAGACAACCACGCCTTTTAGTTGAAGTCCCTGAGTTACTTTTATTTGACTTATATTTTCCACCTCTATCACGACCAAGAATTAATTTTGACTTCCTTTCTCTATTTTTGATCTCTAAGTCAGAGAGAATAAATATAACAGCTACTCGATTTTGTCGACCAACCTCCATTGCCCATGATATGACAACTTCTCGTGACTCAAAAATTTGATCAGTTGTGAATGCTTCAGTCAAATCTATACATAATGGTATTTTTTTTTCATCTCTGCTTAACAAAAAGTTTAAAAAAATTCAAAAAAAAAAGTTTAAAAAATCCAAAAAAAATATAATAATGCGTACAGAAATTTCAAGGCACAAATTTCCAATAGAGTAAAATTAACCACCGGAAATTTAAGGCACAAAATTTTCGTTGATATAAATAATGTACTGGAAATTTTGTTGGAGAAAGTTTCGGTAAATAATTTCTACTACCGAAAATTTTATGCTTTGAAATATTTGGTAAACAATTAAAACCACCGATAATTGTAAAGAGAAAATTTCCAGTAGTTATAAAGTCTATACCGCATATTTGAGAAAAAAGATTACTTACCCAAAAATTTTGGTGAGGGGGTGAGATTTTAGAGTGATTTTGTTTTTATCATTAATTTAATGAAAATTAAAGAGAAAAATTTAATTTTTTTATATTTTGGGAGGTATAAATCCAATTGAGGGGTACAAAATCCAATTTCGCATAAATTATGATCAATTTAAACCTTAAAAGCACACTAACTTAAACTTAAACGTTAACAACACAGTAACTTAATTCAGAAAAGACTTTAGTAATGAAATTTATGAGTGATTCATAGAAATTACAAAAAGGCTTATTAGAAAACCACATCCACATCAAAATATTCATAAGAAATATTAAACATTCTGAATGGAAAATGTCTAACAACGTTGAATATTAGCTGTCAAAAAAGAACATTGACTTTTTTTTCTTTCAAAAAACATCGAATATTAAATCTACTATGATGAGTCCTTTAAAAAAGTTTATTGTGTTGTAATGACAAAATATTCCAAAATGCGTCAGCCCAGTAAGACAGTGGGTTGTATTCAGCCCTATTTTAATAAAGAGGAATGTACCGTGCACCCTCCCAGTTTTACCTCCCCCCTCCCCATATTTTTTTTATTAACCAATCTACCCTTTTTTATCTTATATAAAATTCCTCAACAAATTTACCACACTCTTTTCTCACCCCCACTTTCGAAAGTTCTCCCAAAAAATTTTACTATTCGAAAGTTTCTAACTTTCGAAATAATCAGAGGTGAGTTTGAAACAATATTTTCGTAACTTTTGTTAAAAAACCAAAGATTCGAAATGCAATTTTTCCAGAAAACAAAAACTTTCGAAACTTTGGTTGAAGACGAAAGTTTCAAAGCTTTAGTTTGCTGAAATTTCGAAACTTTCGAAACACAAACTTTCAGAAGTTTTGTTGAAGATGAAAGTTCCAAAACGTAAGTTTCCAGAACTTTAGAATGTTTTCATCAATATGAAACTTCCGAAGTTACACAGGTTCGAAAGTTTTGAGAATTTCAAAAGTTTTGAAAATTTCATTTTTTTTAAATCTATTGTTATTTATATATATTATTATTTATATGTATTATTATTTATATTTATTATTATTTATATTTATTACTATTTTTGAAATTAGGTATGAGTACAGTTAAGGTTCCTGCCTCAAGAAATAGAATAAATTCTACAGACAAATTCATCACCGACCAGGTATTAATATTACTAATAATCCATCACGGATAAATTTTTTATTATAACTATATATTTTATGTTTTATTTGAAACATATTTTGTAGGTATTTCCTTCACGAGAAGCTGTGTTTGAATGGGCAAAAACCATTCGAAGAGAAAATGGAATTTTAATTGTTACCATTCGTTCAGATAAAGCAACCAGAATGAGGGGAAGAAAAGACAAATTGATTTTGGGATGCGAAAGTGGTGGAGATATAAATCAAAATCAAAATCAACAGTAACTTGTTCTCATAAGGGAAATTGTCCGTTTACTCTCAGACGTATACCGTTAAGTGTCGGTGAAGGATGGAAAATTAGTGTTCGTTGTGGAACACACAATCATGATCTACTTGATACTGTAACTGGTCATTCTTATTTGGGGCGTTTAAATGAAGAAGAGAGGAAATTTGTCAATGACATGACAAAGTATAAGCTTGCCCCCAGATTCATTCTCAATGCTTTGAAAGAGAGAAATAAAGCTAATCTGACAATTCCAAGTCAAATATATAAAGCAAGGAGTACTTATCAATCATCATTGAGAGGTTCATACACAAAAATGCAGCATATGTTGAAGTTAATACAACAAGAAAATTATGTGTATTGGACAAGAAGACGGAAGAATTCTAATGTTTTGAGAGATATATTTTGGACGCATACTGATTGTATAAAGTTGTTAAACACGTTTCATTTTGTTTTGATATGTGATAGCACATACAAAACAAACAGATATCGGTTACCATTACTTGAAATTGTCGGTGTCACATCTACTAGTTTGACATTTTCTGTTGGGTTTGCTTATTTGGAACAAGAGCGACAAGATAACTTCATCTGGGCATTTGAAAAGGTACGAAAGTTGTTCAAATCTGAGATTTTAATTTCTAAAGTTATTGTGACTGATAGAGATCTTGCCATGATAAATGCGATTAGTGTTGTGTTTCCTACTTCAATACATTTGCTATGTCGTTTTCATATTGAAAAAAAATGTTGGGGCAAGATGCAAACAATATGTGAAAAAGGATAGACAAGAAGAAGTAATGGATTTATGGAAAAAAAATTATATATTCGACTAGTGTGGAAGAGTATGATCATCACCTGCAACATTTTGAGCTAGTGTGTGCCGATATTATTCTTTTTGTTGATTATGTGAAAGATTTGTGGTTAACACCTTACAAAGAAAGGTTTGTCAATATTTGGACCAATAGAGTTATTCATTTGGGGAACACAACATCTAACAGGTATTTTTAAATTTGATTTGTTTGTTTTAGAAAATATGATTTACTAGTTTATGTGATATATTTTAATTTGTATTATTTAATTTATTTGTAGAGTTGAGTATGCCCATTGGAGATTGAAAAACATGCTGCAAACTAGGTTTGGTGATTTGTGTAAAAGTTGGGATGTTGTGAATATGATGTTGAAGAACCAAATATGTATCATTCAATCTTCTTTATAGAAAACCATCAAGGATGTTGAGCACGGGTATAATTCATCATTCTTTCAAAGTCTGCATCATTGTGTATCAAGGAAATGTTTTAAAAAAATTGATAAACAGTTGCAGAGAGTGAAGATTGTAGGTACTGACAAAACAATATGTGGTTGCTCAATCAGAACAACTCATGGATTACCATGTGCTTGTGAGTTGGCAAAGTTGCAGATATCTGGTAATGTTATCCCTTTAGATAGCATTCATGTTTTTTGGAGAAAGTTAAGCCTTGAGAATGAATTGGAGGATGAAGAATCTTTATCAGATTATGACTTTTTAGAAGAGTTAGAAGCAATGAAAGCGTACATGAAGAAACACGATATTGTAAGTCAAAGGATATTCATGGCTAAGGTGTGTGAAGTTGTATTTCCACATACAACATCAATACTTGCACCACCAGAGAAGATGAGAACCAAGGGGGCAAGTAAAAAGAAAAAAGAATTTGATACTCCTCGTGATCCTTCATATTGGGAGTATGTTGATGCCTCAAGAATCTGCAAAGCAACCATCTCAACGTTTTGCAAGGCAACCATCTCATTCATCACAGTATTCTGCAAAACAACAATTTTACACACATTTTCGTACTCTTATACATCCGTATATTGATGAGATAATAGATGTGGTGGCTGATGGAAATTGTGGGTTTCGCGCAATTGCAGCATTGTTAGGTTGGACTGAAGAATCTTGGCCTTTAGTTCGAACACAATTGGATAAAGAGATTTGTCTACATCAAGACCTTTATGCCAATGTGTTCAATGACAGTGTTGAATCAGTGCCAGTATTCTGCAAAACAACCATTTTACACACATTTTCCTACTCTTATACATCCGTATATTGAGGAGATAATAGATGTGGTGGCTGATGGAAATTGTGGGTTTCGCGCAATTGCAGCATTGTTAGGTTGGACTGAAGAATCTTGGCCTTTAGTTCGAACACAATTGGATAAAGAGATTTGTCTACATCAAGACCTTTATGCCAATGTGTTCAATGACAGTGTTGAATCAGTGCGAAACTCATTGAAAATATCATGATTGGGTGCTCAAGGACAAGATAAGTGGATGTGTTTACCAGACTTGGGTTACGTGATAGCAACACTATATAATGTCATATTGGTGTCGTTGTCTCGTAATCTGAATATGACATTCTTTCTGCTAAACAAAGCACTATCAAAAGAATGTTTACTAGCAATTGGATTCGTCAATGAAAATCATTGGGTACAGGTAAAATTTATTAGTGTTTATTAAATTAAATTAATTAGCATTGTTTATTAAATTAATTAGCATTATTAAATTTATTATTGTTTATAATATTAGCATCTTTTATTAAATTAATGTTTAATATTTTATTGTTCAGATCAAATTGAAGTCTAATTGTCCTTTGCCACCTACCTCACAAAAATGAAAAGACTATTGTAGTGAATGTGCAAAGACATGGGAAATAGCTTGTGCAGCACATATGAAGCATTGGGAACACATTGATCTATCATTTAGGAAATCATATTGTATTTCATTAAATGAAGATTAGAATATATCTTGTATTTCATGAAATGAATATTATAATTTAATATATTGTATTTCATTATGGGTTATCATTTACGTTATCATTTACATTTCAAAATATAAAAACACATTCAAAACACATAAGATAACACACTCGATATAAAATTATCGATTAAATATTCGGGCATCCATAACACAATAACACAATAATTAATCGTCATACAAGCGACATAATTCACTTAATATGTCATGAATCTCACTAAATGGTGTTACCATATCTAAGGCCCTATGTGCAAGCTCAGCTGCTCTACGGTCTTTACGGTATCTACCAACATGTGCAGAAAATGATGGACCAATATGTGCAGCAATAGTAGTATGTGGACTTGAAGGTGCAACAGTGGATGGAGGGAGAATCAGAGGATGTGAAACACTAATGTACCATGCATAGTAGTCTGCAATGACCTCTCCAGGAAAAGTCGCAACAGGATATAGTCTCTGAAAGGTCTCTACAGATGATCTCATAGTACACTGCCAGACCCAATCTATATTGTCCGGCATCGGAGGAACGTCACACGGAATGCATTGAATACGACCAAACTGTCGAAGACATCGTTCTGGAAAATATGGGATTAAGACTCCACCACATCGAAGATATCCAGAAAACATCGAAATCGATACAAACGGATGATTAGCTCGATCATCATCATATGGTGTAAACACTACATCCTCGAGCAACAATGCATCAAGTCTCCGACGATATGACATCAATCCACCTTCAACAACATGTTTTGCAGTCCACCTACATGCTCTTGGAAGATGCACAGGAACCGCTCATCTATCACCCCGCTTACAGATCCTAGGGAAGTGCTCGTAAATCCAACACTGCAACATAATTACCATAATAAAATAACACAACATAATAATTAAATTAATAATTAAATAAATAAATGACACAACTTAATATAAATGATATACATGTAGTAGGGTCATGTAACCTCTCACCTGTCGAGTGTCGTGGACAGCTCCATCTCCCAGGTTGTCATAAAGGAAAACCAATGTCGCGGAAGCCCACGAGTAGTGTCGACAACGATGTAAATCAATAAAAAGAGTAATGTATTTCGCATCAACACACATATGTGTTTTATCGGCGAAAATAGTACAGTCAACTAAATGCAACAGATACGTTCTAGCCGCACACTCAAACTGGTTAGTTTGAATGAGACAGCTATATAAATCATGCAACCATTGCAATCTATAGGGCACATTTGTTATAACTAATCTTAGCACATGCTTCCTCCCATGTTGCACCTAAATGCTCATGTG
>NC_021163.2:49019761-49024799 GCF_000331145.2 Cicer arietinum | reverse complement strand
CAACTAAATGCAACAGATACGTTCTAGCCGCACACTCAAACTGGTTAGTTTGAATGAGACAGCTATATAAATCATGCAACCATTGCAATCTATAGGGCACATTTGTTATAACTAATCTTAGCACATGCTTCCTCCCATGTTGCACCTAAGTACTCATGTGCAGCTCTTGCAGCATTATTAGTATTCATATTCAAAGGTGCATCAAAAAATTTACCATTTGGTGAGATGTGAAGGAGAGTCGCGATGTTGTCTAAGGTGACAGTCATCTCTCCAAATGGCAGATGAAATGAGCTGGTCTCTCTGTGCCATCTTTCAACAAATGCAAATATCAAACCAGCATCAGCCATAGTGAGGTAGCCTGAAGATAGATGCATCAGCCTAGATTCCTGAATCCAATGCTCTACAGGAGCTGGCATAGGAACTTCGGCAAACTTCTTCAGTTTCAATCTGTGAGTAATTACCTTTAATGATCCACGATCCTGCGAGTAATTACAGAACAATTAAGATTAATTAAATAAACTTAAACATAAATAAACAAATAATTAAACATATATATAATTATACAATTAATTAATTAAACTTAAAAATAAATATAATTAAACATTTATATTAATATATAATTAATTAAATAAACTTAAACTTAAACATAAATATAATTAAACATTTATATAAATATACAATTAATTAAATAAACTTAAACATAAATAAACAAATAATTAAATATAAAAATAAATTAACATATATCTCTCATTCCCACAGCCTCTAAGCCACGTGATGCTCGTACTGTGTCAACACACGTGTCCTCGTCAGTCCTCCGGGAAATCCGGTCTGTTGATCCTAATAATTAATATCAGCAGCATCATCCGACTCATCAACATCATCAGACTCATCAACGTCATCAGCATGTGCAGAAGTATCATGAATATCATCAACGGCTTGCTCCATCTGTGGAGGATGAGGGACGTCCTCCTCCATATGTGCATGCTCAGTGGACTCAACATCATCATCCTGGACCTCCTCTTGTCTTCAACGACGCTGCCTAATTGGACGATTTGCTTCGTTGCGTCGTCTGTTTGATGTTGTTAGTGGAATTCTCTCTACACCATCACCTCTGTCACCTATCAAGTTGCGAATAATTTGACCAAACACACCTCTCATTCTAGGCACTGCAATATATCAATATATCAATATTAAAACAAATGGAAAAGTATTTTAAAAAACCCAAAAAACCATTTCGAAACTTTCACTAGATACGAAACTTTCGAAAAGTTTCGAAACTTTGCATGCATCTCAAAGTTTTGAAACGTGTTTTTTCATAACTTTCAGAATATTCGAAGATTTTACGTTTTGAAAGTTTCGTATTGTTCGAAACTTTCGAAAGTTTGTACTTCGAAACTTTCAAGTTTAACGAAACTTTTGTACTTTGAAAGTTTCTAGTTTAACGAAAGTTTTGAAAGATTGAAAATTTTTGAAAAAAATATGTTTCGAAACTTTCATATTCAACGAAAGCTTCGAAAGTTGCCTTACTTTTTCACTTCAGATGTTTGAAAGATTCGAATTTTTAGGAGGATGGGAGAATCGAATATTTCAGAGTTTCGAAGAAATGGGTGAAAAAAGGAAAGTATGTTTTTTTTAAAAGGTTTTATAAATGAAATAAGGAGCAGTATGGTCTTTTCCTTATGATTGGAGGGTGGGAGGTAAAAGAGAAGGGATGCACAGTACAATTCTCTTTAATAAATGGACTCCTCACAATAAATTAGAACCAAAGCCTACAACTTTATGAATTTGTGGACCCTTAGGAGTTTGTGCCCAGAACCACTTGTTTACATTTTGTGACTATTTTTTTTTTGTTGCATTTAGGATATACACCAATGGTAAAATTTGTGTACCATACCGAAATGCATCATTAGCCATTAATTTATTAATTTAAATTTCTATTGGCTAGGATCCAATAAGGGTAACCTGTTGTAAAGGCTTGTATGATGTGCATAATAAAATAGAGATATAATACAATTTAAAGTTAGATAAAAATTTAATAAAATATTAATATAATAAATATTATTATATTCTGCATTTGATATAAAAATCATGTGTCTCAACAAATACATGCTATACTCCATACATTTAGGATGTATGAATTTTATTGCTATTAGATAAATGTAAATCATTTTAATGTTCAAGTATTAGCAGATAACAATTGAGAATATATTTTGACAAAAGAGATAATAAAATGTGATTCTGCAACAGTGTTAATCACAATAGTTATTTCAAAAGATGTCAAGTCTTATATACAGGGAGTTAGTTATATCACTAAGAAAGTATAACCAACTAACTCTAAATTAATTAATTGAACTAATATGATGTTTTAAACACCCCTCCTCAAGCTAGCTAAGACTAGAATATGTTCACAAGATTAAGTCAAGGAACTTCTAACATGATACAAGAAAAAGGGTTTTAGTGAACACATATGTTGTTTGATCAGGCAAGATTAATATGCAAACCCCAAACTCTAATAATGCTAGGAGAGAGATTTGTCATCACACTCAAGTGTTCTTCGATGTTGTGAATTGTATTTAATCACAATACTATCTGTATAAACAAAATTATATGAATATGTAATCATATTTATAAACATTTTCACGTTGTAATTTTTTTCTAAAATACTTATACAATCATTTACTTGGTAAAATATAATTGATGTCCGTTTGTGATGGCTTTTTCATAAAAAAGAAAAAAAAAATGCTTTTAAAAAAAATCAATCATCTTTAAAAGTTTTAATTTATTTGTTACAGTTTTTTAGAAAAAAAATAAAAATTTGGATTTGGATTTAATAATTTGGATTTTTATCAATATATCCCTTTTTTTTAAAAAACTTAACCAAAATGCCCATATTTAAAAAAATATATATTAAAATGTCCTATTTTTTAGCACTTGATATCGCATTACGGGGATGCGATGAAGAATTTATTTATCAGTCGGAGGTCGCATCCGCCAAGGATGCGACTAGCTATTTAGTTTTTTTTTTTTTTATATTAACTTTTGAAAAATTATTAATTTAATTAATAAAAAAAAATTTAAAAATAAAATTATATCAATAAAATCAAATAAAATACATCAAACTTAATGTAGTTAAATAGATATATAAAAACAAATAATGTCTTCCTAATATTTTGCAGATAAAATAGCAACACAATTTTATTTTGTTAATATAATTAATAAAAAATAATTATATTAATAAAATAATAAATTACATTAAATTGAAAAATCAAATACATCAAATTTATTGTGATTGACTAGATGTGTTAAAACAAATAACATCTTCATAGTATTTTGCAGATAAAATAAAAACATAATTTTATTTTATTAATAGACAAAATAGGAGGAAGTCATTAACAAAATAGAATTAAATTGCTAGTAACTGCAAAATAGGAGTGACACGTTGTTTGTTTTGACACATTTACTCAATTAAATTAACCTTGATATATTTTTTCTATTAAGTGTATTTTGATTTTTTTAATAAATATTTTATTGTTATTTTGTTAGTTAAATTAACATTATTTTTTTATTATTATTATTTATATTTTTTATTTATTTATTAGATCGGAGTAAAAATATGAGAGAGTTGTTAACAAAATAAAACTGTATTGCTATTTTATTTGCAAAATATTAAGAAGATTGTAATTGTTTTGGCATATATAGTCAAATGCATTAAATTTGATATATTTTATTTTTCAATTTAATGTATTTTATTTGATTTTATTAATATAATTTTTCTTTCTAAAATATTTTAATTATTTTTTATTAATTAAATTAACAAATGCAACCTCATACTGGGAAAAAAATTTATTTACTTAGATACGACCTTTTACTAGTGCCAAAGGGCATTTTGGTATATTTTTTTAAATTGTGACATTTTGGTTAAGATTTTTCAAAAGAAGGATATAATAATAAAAAATTCTAATAATTTCTCAAAATAATTATTCTTTTTTAGATTGTTTTTAAAAATTATTTTTACCAGCACATATAAACATAAAACAACTTTTTTTTTATAATATCTAAATTATTAGATATTAAAATTATTCTTTGTAGAATGCGTAACCAAAAAGACTCTGAATAATAATTTAATACCTTTAAACAATGCCTTTAATTAAGTTATTAACAAATAATATGCAATATGAAGTGATTATAAACTAAAGTCAACAAGTAAGGAGATTTAAGACTCTGGATTGGAATTTTAGAGAATCAAAAGATAATCCATTAAAATGTGTTAGTCATCCCCAGTAAGGTTTTTTTTTTTTCATCCCATAAAATTGACAATGGTAACTATAATGAGGAAACTAGTCCAAAAGTTGTTATTTTTCTCCTGAAAATAGTAATGAGCTAGAGCCCACAACCATTGACTGGTGTGATGTGTGAAAATACTTAGTCAAAATAAGATGAAAAATTTCCCTTGTACCCCCAAAAAATTTCAAAAATGGCAAAACTACCCTCAATTTTTTTCACTATTTTGTAAATGACTATTATACCGGAAATGTAAATATTTTTTTCACCATTTTGTCACAAAGGTGTGATGTGTGAAAATACTTAGTCAAAATAAGATGAAAAATTTCCCTTGTACCCCCAAAAAATTTCAAAAATGGCAAAACTACCCTCAATTTTTTTCACTATTTTGTAAATGACTATTATACCGGAAATGTAAATATTTTTTTCACCATTTTGTCACAAACCCAGCCGTAAAACAGATTTCCGGTAAGTGGCAGTTTTCCGGTAACTACCGGAATACTTGAAACAAGATTTCCGGTACAGAGTAAAGTACCGGAAATGTTAAAACTGAGTTTTCCGGTACAGAGTGTAGTATCGGAAATGTTAAAACTGACTTCTCCGGTACAGAAGGGGAAAGTTGTGTACCGGAAATCTTGGTTGGCAAGTATTCCGGTGCAGTAGTAGGTTCCGGAAAACTTCATTTTTGAGTTTTCCGGTACAGACCATATTTTTTTAATTTTTTTTTAAGTTTTTTAATTTTTTTTATTTTTTTTAA
>NC_021163.2:48988641-49015792 GCF_000331145.2 Cicer arietinum | reverse complement strand
AAAAAAAAATATATGACATTAAAATTAAATTTAGACAACAAATAATAATTAATTTAAATACGTAATAATTAATTTAATATACCTCGCCAAACCATAGTCTAGCTGAAACATGATAACGGTATCGTGTAAGGACAGACAAATCATAAGGTCCTCCAGGATACCGTGTGAGCTCACCAGGTCCCTCAGCTCCATCATGTTCCTCCTCCATATGCTCTCCCTCATGAGCAGGTGCAGCCTCCTCCTGCTCATGTACATCCACCTGCTCGTGCACCATATGCTCATGTACCACATCTTCCTCATGCACTGTAGAAGGCTCCCCCTGATCATTATGTCCCTCATCATCGTCTTCAATAATCATACGTCTTCTTCTCCTTGAAGCTGTCGGTCGAATCCTCTCTGGGGGATTCATCGGAGTCGATGTAGAAGTATCAGTGTCCCGTGTAATTCGAATGATTTTGCCGTCTCTTCCTCGTGCACCCACTGAAAAATTAAAATATTAAAAGAATTAAATCACAATAAGTTATAAAATTATAATTAATTAAATTAAAAAAAAAAAATATACGTAACTTCCGGAAAACTTGATGCTCAAGTTTTCCGGTAACTACCGGAAATGTTGGCCATCAAGTTTTCCGGAACGCTTTCTGTACCAGATATGTCAAAAATAAGTTTTCCGGAACACTCTTCTGTACCAGAAAACTTCCTAAAAAGATTTCCGGTACCGGAAAACTTTAAAACAACTTTTCCGGAGTACAACCTCTGTACCGGAAAACTTGTTTCTCAACTTCTCCGGAAATTTTGAAAAAAAACTTACTCTCTGTTCCGGAAATGTGAAAGTGTGGAATGGTAATTTT
Source organism: Cicer arietinum (assembly GCF_000331145.2). Lineage (NCBI taxonomy): Eukaryota > Viridiplantae > Streptophyta > Magnoliopsida > Fabales > Fabaceae > Cicer > Cicer arietinum. The sequence continues at coordinate 49,014,941 of NC_021163.2, read as the reverse complement.
GTGAGGTTTTATTATTTATACGAGGGCAAAATAGTCATTTCATTCTAAATTTGGGGGGTATAGGTATAATAAGGAGGGTACAAGGGAAATTTTTCAAATAAGATTGGATTTATTTAGGCCTTTTAATTAAGATTGGATTGTACAAATTGTAACACCAAGTTAGTAGATGGACTAGGGGCAACTACCTCATAGGGCTGGACATACGGTGGAGTTCCTGAGGCCCAATTTCAACTGTTTTTAAATTGGGTTTGTTGGTATTCGGGTTACAGGTTTAATCGATTTTGCGGGTCGGGTGAACCGATTTCAATTTGTATGGACTTTTAAAACTTTGTGGTCCAATTAACAAATAATTTATCTATAAATATTTTTCATAAAACAGTGGTTTACGTTTTTATTTGTATGGATCATAAGACAATTTAACTTAAGCCCCATTTTTTAAAACAATAGTTTACATCAAATATCCTTCAATATAAAAATTGACTTATAAACATAAATGATCAATAGAACAGATTAACATGGCCATCAATTAAGAACATATTAGGACCTTCATCTTTGATAACAAACCTAAATAATATATAACAAATTCATGCTATTCAAGATTTCATCCAAATCAAAAGCTTGCGAACATCACCCAGAATGAGTCAAACTTTATAATTACAGTCATATGGAAAAGTAATTATATATTACAATCATCCAGAAATATTTAAATAAATATATATTTCAATCCAAATCTATTAATAAACATAGTAAAGCAATATTTTGGAACTTGATGACCAGTTTGCATATGGTTGATGCTGCAGTAGTTGTACGTATAACAAAAATGAAATTAATTTCATAAGAATATCAAGAATATAACCTAATGATAAAATAAATTAGAATACATCAACATAAATATATAAAATTTAAACTCTAACCTTGAAATTCAACTTCCCTAATCTGAGATAACCACTTCGAGGTTGAAAATGAACCACTGCCAAGCCTCTTGCCACTAATTTATTGAAAAAAATAAAAGCTTGAGTACAACATATTCATAGCCAATTAAGTTCGCCTTAGATCAGTTTAAATACTAAATACAATCTCACTAGTTGATAACCAATTAAGTTCTCATTCTATATTTAAATACTACATAACCAATTCATATAAATTTAAATACAACATGTGGAACAATTCATAACCAATTCTATAAATTTAAATACAACATAATCAGTTCATATTATAATCTAAACTACTAAGTAGGGCGGAACAATAATACTAATTACTAAGTTAACAATAATACAAATTTCAATAAGTTATAAATAATATCAAATTCATACTAAGTATTAAGTTAATAATAAAAGTTTCAATTACAAACTCAACTAAAATTTAATGATACATAAAAAATAAAAATAAAAATCAAGGCAGTAACTTACTCATTCACATGTAGAAACATGAGTAAATTTGTGTGGTTTCTAATAGTGATGTTCATTTAACAACTGGTGACAATCAAACACAAAATTAGTACTCAATAATTCAGACATTTCAGTAAATATAATCAGTTGATAGTCAATTAAGTTCTCTTTATATCAGTTTAAATACTAAATACAACCTAGCAAGTTGATAATCAACTAAATTATCGTTTTATCTATCGATACAGCATAACCAGTTCATAACCAATTAAGTTCTCATTCTATCAATTTAAATACAACATAATCAGTTCGCATTATAATATAAACTATTAAGTATGGTAGAACAATAATGCTAATTACTAAGTTAACAATAATACAAATTTCAAGAAGTTAAAAATAATATCAAATTCATACTAAGTATTAAGTTAATAATAAAAGTTTCAATTACAAACTTAACTAAAATTTAATGATACATAAAAAAATATCAAGTCAGTAACTTACCCTTTCACATGTCGAAACATGAGTAAATTTGTGTGGTTCCCAATAGTGATGTTCATTTAAAAACTGGTGACAATCAAACACAAAATTAGTACCAAATAATTCAGAAATTTCAGTAAATATAACTCAATAAGTCCAACATACAGAAACCCACCAATTATCAAGCATAAACCACACATACAGAAATTGTTGGCAGCAGCAACCAACCCAACAAACGTCAACAAATCATGTTCAAAATGATGCCACAAAAGCACAGTTTTCAGCCAAAACATCATCCTCAAAATACAGGCATCCTCAAAAAGTCTGAAATGTGAAACCTAGATGTAATTAAATAAAACTGAATTAGCATAATTGTTAGGTTCATTATTAAAGCTCACTTACATACTTTATAAATAAAACATAAGTATAATTTTTCTTACTTAAAAAACTTAAGCAAGCCTAGGCCCAAGAGCAGTTGCTCCTTCAATAATAGACCATTGCCTTGCACTACTAGTTATTGAGCCTTGTTGAAGTTCTACAATGAATAAACAACTTAAATTAAAAGTTAATTTACAATAACAAGAAATAGTCTAATTAAATAAGTACATATACAGATTACACAACTTGTCACAACATTCTCTGATATCTTAAAATCTTTTATCAAAATAAGGTATTTAAAGTATGAGAAAGAGGGCTTCAACCAGTTCTGAGTGCAGATCAAAGCTTCTGCCATATTTGGGATCAAAGAGCTCCTATAAGTGTTCAAAACCCTTCCACCTGTGCTGAATGCACTCTTTAAAGCCACAGTTGACACTGGTGTGGCCAGAATTTCTCTTACCATTGCTGCCAAAATAGGGTAACGAGTAGTGTTTTGCTTCCACCAAATCAAAATGTCAAATATATCACCATCTACTGAACAAGCGTCACTTACGTACCTCTCAAGTTTGTTTTGTTTATCAATAGAATCCATTTCTTTTAAGTGTTGTTTAAAGGCATCTACCCGTGCAGAAAATGATAGATTTTTAGGGGGAGTAGATTGTTCAACAGATCGGACAACAACAAATACAACACTACGATCATGGGCAGATTTGTACCAAGTGTACAATTTTATTAAATTATTCTTAATATTTTCAGCCTTCACCTTACCAATGTCCTCACCATACATGTTATCAAAAGTCCACTCAATATACCTTAATTTATAACGAGAATCACATATAACTCCAAAATAAAGAAAACGATTGATTTTTTCAATGTCACCCCAATATTTATCATATTTTCCCTTCACATATGAACCCATTACAACCCCAATAGTATTCAGGTTCGTTGATGTTTTGTCAAGTTCACATTGAATAGAATCCAAGTTATGAAAAGCTGTGTGCAGAGACACTTGTTGCAACGATGAAAAAACCTTTTGTCGCTTCAAAGAAAATCTTTAAAAATCCCACAAATACTCGAAATATTTCCAATCATCAGAAGTAGGAGGACCAGCAACCCCAAACCAAGTCAAATACCCAGAACCCTCACCCTCTAATTTATCAAAAGCTGCTTGATACTTTTCAACAGCTTCCAACATTATGTATGTTGAATTCCACCTTGTGGAAACATCAAGACTAAGAAGTTTTTTATATGTTATATTACAAATATCAATGCATTCCTTAAACTTCAAAGCTCTTTGTGGAGAAGAACGGATAAACCTAATTGCATTGTGAAAGCTATGAATAGATAAATCTTGTTATGTTAACCCATCTTGGACTACTAGATTCAAGATATGGGCGCAACACCTCATATGAAAATAATCCCCTTCACCCATCAGTCCATTCTTGTTCATAAGTCTCTTGTTCAGATAAGATACAACCATATCATTGGATGATGCACTGTCAACAGTAATTGTAGACACATTTCTAATACCCCATTCCATCAACACCTCTTCAATTTTCCTACCAATGGTGTCCCCTTTGTGATTTAGCACTAAACTAAAGCTTATAATGTGTTTCTGATAGTTCCATTCTTTATCAATGAAATGAGCGGTAAGGGTCATATAACCGAGATTTTAAACGGACGTCCAACAGTCCGTAGTAAGAGCTGCTCTACTACAATCAGCTTTGAAAGGAAAAAAAAAAACATGAGGTGCGATGCTCATATTCTGAATTTAGTTGTAGTTGATCGCTAGAAAGAAAAAAATTTGGCAATATCTAGCATTAGAAATGTTGTTAGGTTTGTAAATCTTCACCTCATAGGGCTGCCAAGTTTAAAGAATGAATTGAATTTACTGGAATATCTTGTAAAAAATTGGTATCTCTTGATGTTTCAACTCATTGGAACTCGGCCTGCATGATGCTTGAGGCTTCAGAGAAGTTTCAAGTAACCTTTAGGAAGCTTGAGGATGAGGATTCAAGTTATAAGTATTTCTTTGGAGATGTTGGTCTTCCAACTAGTTCTGACTAGGATACTAGTATTTGCATCTTTTTTGAAGTTATTTTGTGAGGCAACTAGGGTGTTTTCCTCATTACAACATGAGAGTATACATGCAGCTTTTCACCAATTGTCTACAATCTTTTGTGACCATCAAAATGTCTCTTTGAATTTGAACACCATATTTGCAACTGTGGCTAGGGGTATGTTAGCAAAGTATGATAAGTATTGGGGTAATATTACTAACATTAACAAGTTGCTATATTTTGGGGTGATTTTGGGTCCATGATACAAGTTGAGATATGTTGAGAGGTGCTTTAAAGATATGTATGCAACTAAATCAAGGGTGGTTATTGAATTGGTCACATTAATTAAAGAATATTTAACAAAAATGTACAATTGGTATAAGAAAGTCCATGTCAATAAAAATAATTCACCACAACCAACTCTCATGGCTATTGACAATGCTTTCCATGATGAAACCTCTGTTGCAACTTCCCATACTTCACATATGGCCAGAGCACAAGCTTTTGAAGACCATTTGAAAGAGAAAAAATGCATTGACCAACAAAATGAGCTTGAGGGATATTATTCTAATAATCAAAATTGCTATTGTAGATATATGTAAATAACAATAACTAATTCAGTTAACTTTCTGTTATAAGCAAGTACAAAAGTGTCTTTGTTATTATTATATAATTACTCTTCTTTTTTTCAACAACTAGTGCATGAAATTCCAAGACTAATTTTGTCTGCAAGCAGCAGAAGAACAAGTTTTTTATCACATTGTATGAAAATAAAATTATGTAAGATGTTCTCCTATTTACTACCTTCGTTCCTATATATAAGATGTTCTTTAAAACATTATGTCCATTTTTATAAAACCTTCTTTAAATTTTCAATTACATTAATTACTCTTTTTACTAACATATTTTTAGTTAATTTACATTTTTTTTCTTCTGCAATTAGTGATAAATACTATAGTGAAAGCATTAACTAACTATCTCTCTTGAAGCATAAATAGGTAAAAACAATAGCAATTATTAACAACTTTTTTAAATAATGAATATATAAAGAGTAATATAATTAAAATACAAATACAATATTGTGTATTGGTGATCCGTACTTTTATGCAGTATTGTATTTGTGTCTCATTTTATGTCAAATTTTATGTTCCAATTAAATTATTAAATGGGCGTCCTATATAAAAGGACATAGGTAGTAAGTATCCAGAAGACAATTATTCTTTTATTAGTTGATACATTTTAATTTATCTTCTACATGTTTCTTAAAGTTAGTTTGTTACAAATTTTGTTATTTTAAATGATATTTACAGTATTGTATCTTTTGTTAAAAATTTATTTTTAAAAAATTCACAATAAAAGTTTCATATAATAAAATGGTTTAAATAGTTTATCATAAAATATCATTTTGAATATTTTATTTATTTGTTATATCTTTTTTGGGATAATAAAATTTCAAAAAATAATTAAAATTATTTTCGATCGTATTCAACTTTGGTCCACTCTGAATTAGGGCACAACCTAATATTTCTTTTTTATTGGCTATATAAGCCTATTATTAACTCTCTATAAGGTATGTCTCAAACTCTAGCTTCCACCTCAAACACATATTAATGTTGAGCGTCATTTTGTGTTTGCAAGTACACCCCACCATTGGGTGCAGTCTCCAACGTCGATTATGACCACCAATCTTTCACTCATGAAGCATTTATTTCGTCGATCCGCCATCAAAATCGCCAATCTTCAACAGTAAATCTGAGTTCCAAATGGAACAAAAATAAAAATAAAAAAATATTTTGAAAAACTTCTCGTAAGAATTACTTTTTAAGATGTACCAATTTTTTTTTAAAATGTGAATTTTATCATCTTAAATCTTTAATAATAGATATTTATATAAAAATTACTTATTTAATTTTTAAAAAATAATTCAAAATAATTTCTACTATTTTTTGAAAAAAATTCGTAAAAATCATTTTTAAAATTATAACAATAAAATTACGTTTTAAAAAAAAATCTATAACTAATAGGTCTTCAGTCTTGTAAGAGATGCACTCTTTATCAAGACTCTGCTTAGTTTGGGGCTTTTCCCCTTTCATCTACCAAAAAATAGCAACTTCAAATGTGATGGCCCCATGAACATATGGTCAGGCCAGTGACTATGGATTTATTGGTGGGACTAAGAGTAACCGATATCGAAATAAATTTAATTTTGATAATGATTTTGAATTTTTTTCTTCTATATTTAGACTCTTATTAAATTTCCTTTACTTTTTTAATCTATAAGATTGAATATACTTACAAAAAAAAAATAGAGATAGAAAATACATTAATTATTTGAAACAAAATGTAACCATCTTGATACCTTGCATAAAAGGGAATTAACGACAAGTCAGTTATTATAGAGATACAACTGCACATTCCTTGTCCAATCTAGTAAGGAAATTTATAAGGCATCAAACATTAAATTATATTCTATACATTTATTTATGGCTTAATTGCAGTTTTGGTCCTCCTATTTTAGCTGAATCGCGAAAGTCCTCCATTTTATTTCTCCACAGTTTTAGTCCTTCAAACAGAAACAATTGTATCTGAAGTCTATAATCATAAATGATGTTCATCAAATTTTAAACCAAAATTCTGGTTTAGAAACTAAAATTGAGGAAAAATAAAATGGAGATTATTTTCGTGATTCAGTTAAAATAAAAGTTTATTTAATCATCGGTCAATGGCATATTTCATTCCACACTATAGGACCATTGAGGCACTGTAGGGTCTTTTCTTCAGAAATTGAACCACACGTTACGAAACAAAAAAAGTGAATAGTGATAGAGACTTTTCAAGCCATGAATAATTTTCTAGCCCTACTTCTCATGAAAACAGAGAATTTCACCAGCTTGTATTTGACTTTGTTTTGTACTTAATCCTGTATGGGGGAAAGGGTCGTGATACCATGAAGTTTTATTCAATACAATGGTGAATAATTATTTTAATCAAAATTTTAATTCAGTATTCAGGATCGATTCATTGTTAACTAATTTTAGTCGCATATTCTTTTTATTTATTTATAAGTGATTTATTTATAAAAAGAAATTGTCATAAAATGATTTTCAATTTTAAATATAATATTAATTCACATAACAATTATTTTATAATGGAGAGAGTAATAATTGCAGTCGGGGCTAAAAACAATTAAAACGACCTTAATTATAGTTGCAAATACATAAAAATCAATATAATATATTGAAGATTTAAAAAAAAAAATAATGATGTCATAATACCAATTGTGGATCTTTTTAAAACCTTATTTGTTTTCTTTGTAAACAAAGTAATCAAAAACCCACACACACAATTACAAGGTTATAAAGGTTATAAGTTAGAACTTAAGAACTTTAAAATCCTACTTTTATCTACTACTAAAAAAGTTAGTATATTATTAGCTCTGTCCCTAATTATAAGCATCTTGGGAGAAAAAAAATATGTCTCTAAATATAAGCCTCTTTCAATTAATTAATTAGGAGTATTTATTATTATTTTTTTCAAACATACCTCTTATTGATACTAGTTTGTCTTGGAATATGAAAAATCAAATTTAACTAATACAAATATAATTGTTATTTTAGAAATATTCATATAAAATAAATACATTAACTATTTTAATAATTTTTGTTAATAAGAGTGAAAAAATAATTGATACTTATAATAAGGGACGAATGTAGTACTATAAATGTTTTCACAATGTGTGACTAATGTCAAAAAATATTAATTATTTTACTTAATAATGTTTAATTATTATTAATTACTTGCATTACACTTTATATTTATCTTAATAGAGTAATGTTTTTCAAAATGGCATGGGTCTATAAGCTCAAATTCATCAGTAGTGTAGAAAACACGTTAGACAACACTTCTCATTGAATTTGTCAAAAACAAAGACACTTTTCATTGAACAACCTTAGTTTTAAATCCACTCGCTCTAATAACTCCCATGATCTGTTTTTTTTTTTTTTTCTAATTGGTTTTTGGAGAAAAATCATACTTTCTTTCATTTAATTCATTCATCATACTACAAATTTACAAAGGAAAGTACCATTTCTTATCTTTAAACTCTTGTTATTTTATTCAATTAAAATACTTAATTTGATATATATTTCACAACCTTTAGGATAACCCATTTATCTATAGATCCTACCATGGATTTTGCAGCCAAAAAACACTTGATCCATATATCAAATGCATCATCACCATCATTTGTATCACAAACGTTTCCACCTATCCCAAATCAACCTAATTATGTTCAAAATTTTCCAATAATAGCAATCATTGTAGTGGGAATGTTGGCCACATCTCTCCTTCTTATAGTCTACTACACCTTCGTGATCAAATGTTGTCTAAATTGGAACCATGTTGATCTTGTTAGAGTAAGACGAATTTCTCTATCAAATCGATATGAAGAACAATCGTCAACAAATTCTAATGTGGCATCAGAGCCTAAAGGACTAGAGGAATCAATGATTCAATCAATTCCGGTGATTCATTTCCAAAAAGAAAGAGACTATGGTGAAAGAAGCTTTTGTGAATGTGTAGTTTGTTTGAATGAGTTTCAACAAGATGAGAAACTAAGGGTTATACCAAATTGCAACCATGTATTTCACATTGATTGTGTTGATCTTTGGCTTCAAAATAATGCAAATTGTCCACTTTGTAGAAGAAGAATTTCATTGACAAGACAAGTTGAGCATGTTCTCACTCCAAGACCTTCATCTTATTATCAAAGCCAAAATGTTGAAGATTTTGTTGTGATTGATTTGGAAAATAATGAAAATGATGAAGGAGAAAACATGCATGGAAGACAAGAAAGAGGCAAAGAATTAATGGAGGTACAAAGAGATACTATTAGTCCTTCAAACATGAAGTTGGAACATAGAATTTTACACAAGAATGAAATTAAGCTTCATAAAGTGACAAGCATGGGGGATGAGTGTATATTAGGTATTAATGACAAAGATGATGGCTTTTTAGTTCAACCAATTAGAAGATCTTTTTCAATGGACTTATCAATTAAGAAATCTTTATATCAACAAAATCTACATGTTGATGAGGTTAGCTCCATTGATGTTTGTGGTGATAGTAGTAGTAGAGTCAAGAGATCTTTCTTTTCCTTTGGACATGGAAGTAGATCCAAAAGTGTTGTTTTACCTATTCATCTGGACCCTTGAAAGTTTCTTTTGTTCTTCTCTCTTTAGTGTTTTCATTTTCTTATACATGTTTTACAAATATTTTTTAATGTTTGTTATGAGTAATAGAAATTATATGTATAAAACCCAACGAGTGAAGATTCTGGGTTGGAATTCATGTTGGAACATTTTTATTAAACATTTTGTTCAGTTATTTTAGGTGGTGTAATTTATTAGTGGTGTAATTAAATAATAAAGTTTATTAGATTTTTAGGTTAATAACTAATTAATTATTTATTTAATTGATATGAATTCAAATATGAGAAGATGTCACTGATAATCTATTTTGAGATAATGTGAACTATAATTGGCCACAAACCATTATATACGGTCTCTAATATACCGGACTCACAATATATTCCTTCTTCTCTCTATTTGAAAAATGTTTAATTATTGAATAAAGAGTTCAGGTTGAGCAAAGACCACTAGTCAACACATATTTCTCATTCTTATATGTTTTTTATGTGTTTCCAAATTACTACCAATCAAAGAATTCATCAATCCATGTATTTTTAATATCATTGATAAATTAACATGTCATAGATTTAAGGTTATCAAAATTTTACGTTTGTTTTTAATTTTTATAGCATGCTTATTTCGACCTTTAAGTTTCTGCGTTATAGTATATGTGAAAGCATATTAAGTTAATTTCTACAATTCAACCTAAGAAATGCAATAGTATTTAAATAAATTATGGAGAGTTTTTATTTATGAACATCATTGCTGAAATAGGCATATAATAACTTTCTCAAAACCTTCTTCCACTAAAGAAATATGACTTTGAAGAGAAGCTACTACTAGCAAATAAAATAATAAAAATGGAAAAATCGACGCAAGTGGGCAAAATCATTTGATGAAATCAAATGAAAGAGATTGATTTTCATGTGATATTAGTGTTAATTATTTTTATATTATTATCGATAAATTTTAACAATTTATATAAATGATTTTAGAATATTTATAGTTAAAGTCAGATATTTTTATTAATTTAATAATTATAATTGACATATGATCTCTAACATTAATTAAGAACGTATATAAATAAAAATTTATAGCATGCAACTAGTAACCACCACATTCATTTTTATGAATTGTATAGTACATACTTTATGGATATTGTGTGGGAATGCTTATATCCACAAAATTATGCATGTGCTTGAAATATTCTTATGACTAATGAAAGAATTGGTACTTCCTTCGGTTTAAAATATAAATAAAAAATAAAAATAAAATGAATATATTTGATTTTAATTTTAATTTAAATATATTACTCAATTTTATCTTTAAAAAAGAAAAGTTTATAATTTTTCTCAAATAAAAATTCATCTTCGCAAAAAATGTGTTCCGTTCAAGTTCAATGAGGAAGTCAACTATGTTTGTACGAAGCATGTGCTTTCACATTGAAATAAAAATAATGGAAAAAAAAATAAGCACTATGATTAGGAATATTGCACTCTCTCAAAAAAAAAAAAAAAATCTAATACCATTTTTTTGAATGTTGACTCCATGTTGACACGTCGCTGAGATTTTCTAGGTCCACTTAGTGGTAACAATAGGAATTGTGCATATTTGGACTTGGCATTGTTTGAGCAGGTGTTTCCATTCAACTTTTTAATTATTTTTATGATACAAATATGTGTTAATTAATTATATAATATATAATTAATGAACACATATTTTTTTTTTAACAAAAAAAGAAATATATGTTAATCATCTTTAAGATTTAATTCAATTAATAAATATTGATATTGTTAAGTTGAATATTACATATTTTAAATTTAAACTCGAGATTTTGCAATTAACTGCGAATATTTTTACTGTTAAATCTACAAGCCAAAAAAAATATGTTCATGTCGGAGTAAACTACCAAATTGATTCTTGAGATAGTAAAACATTCTCAATTTAGTCTATGAAATTATTAATATCTCAAGTTCGCTTTATTTTTTCAATTAGATTTTTCCATCCACTTTTGTTTTCTAACAACGTTGAACAGTGATTATGTCACATGTTAAATGTCATCTAAATGTCCATACTTGTTAAAAAATATTAAAGTGATTAAAAAATATTTATAAAAATAAAAATTTGATTTTTAACCTTAAAAAATTATAATTTGTACCTATCTAACAAAGTTTGTTCAACTTCCATCCTTTCTGGTCGGGACCAAATTTGTCCACTACATTTATTCTCATGTTGATTCTAAAAAGGATCAATTGCAAGAAGTTGATTATTAAAGAATATATCAAATTTTTGGATCTAACACCTATTAGTGTTTGAGAGTTGCTGTGTGAAGCTTATTTACTATTTAGAGTCACATTGTTTACTTGTATTTTGGAGGTTGTCTCTTTTTATTTAGAATTGGTGGGGGGTTAAGTTTACTTTTACTTTATACGATAGGAAGCTTGAATGTTATACTTCCTCTTTTCATGTTATAAACACAAAAATTACTTTTAAGGATATTAAGAAAGAAAGTTAATTAACTTTTTAAATTTTATATAAAATATACGTAAATTTACTAAATTATTTTTTAAGACATCTATGATACTATGAAGAATAAATAGTGTATCACTACTATCCAAATTTTAATCAATAATTAACTTAGTTTTTCACTAATTCATTCACGATAGTATTTATATATTAAAAATTAACTAAATCAATAATACTGGTACATTTGTTTATTGATTGTAGTTTTTAATAATTATATAAATTATTTACATACTTAAAAATAGTTGTGTTATTAGAACACAATTTTTGACGGAGACACTATATATATATATATATATATATACACACACACGGTAGTACTGTCTATTTATTTGCAAAAAAATTTTAAACAAACAAAACACATCTTTTAAAAAAAAAAAATTAATTTAAAGTACATGACGGTACCACTTTATAATACTTCTTTAATCATTAAATCGCATTACTTTAAAGTGGTTAATGTCTTGTATTTTAGTGGTTAATGAAATATATATTAAATAAGTGGTTAATGTTAACAATGAAAAGAGGAAGAAGAGTAACAACCACTCTAGGGTTTCATAACATAGAATGAACCAAATTCAAGTTAATAGGGTTACAATGAGTATATATACAGGAAAATAGAAAATGTCTAAAATACCCTTACTACTAATATATAATAACATTATCTAATATCTCCCCTCAAACTCACGATGCATTAACATGGAGCATCGAGAGTTTGTCAACTAAAAAACGGAAACGTTTAATGGAATGCATCTTTGTGAACAAATCAGCAATTTGTAAAGAAGAATAGATAAATGGTAGAGTAATAGTTCCATGTTGAAGATGATGACGAGTAAGATGACAATCAATCTCAATGTGTTTGGTGCGTTCATGAAAGACCGAGTTGTGAGCATTTTGAATAGCACTCTTGTTATCGCAGTGCATCGGAGTTGGCTCAGAAAGAGAGATACCCATATCATACAAAAGTCAATGCAACCAAATTATTTCAGCGGGTAGTGGATGTCATAGCGCGATACTCAGCTTCTGTAGAGGAGCGAGAGACAATGTCTTGTTTCTTACTCTTCCAAGAAATAAGAGAGTCTCCAAGAAAGATACAAAACCCTGTGGTGGATTTACGATCAGTGGTACCACCAGTTCAATCAACATCAGAATAAGCTTGTAACTCTAATGAGGATGACGATGGAAAGAGAAGACTTTGAAATTGAGTTCCTCGAAGATAACGATGAATCCGAAGAACTGCTGCTCAATGTACTGTATTGGGAGAGACAACAAACTGACTAACAATATGAACAACATAAGAAATGCCAGGTCTGGTAATCGTAAGATACACTAAGCTGCCAACCAAAGTACGACACAAAGTGGAATCTGGTAAAAGAACACCATTCGAGGGAGCATATTTTACATTCAACTCAGGAGGAGTATTTGCTGCTCTAGTATCAGAAAGACGAGCCTGATCAAGAATATTGGCAATGTACTTGGATTGAGAAAGAAGGTAGCCTCTAGGAGAGTAGGCAACTTCATTCCCCAAGAAATAACGAAGAGTTCCCAAATCCTTCATCTCAAACTGTTTGGCTAATTGCAATTTCAACTCATTGATTCCACTAACATCATCACCTGTAATAATCATATCATCAACATATAGAGAAAGTATAATGCGACCATGAGTGGTGGACCTTATAAACAATGCAGAATCATGTTCACTAGAGCAAAAACCAAGAGAAGTGATCACGGTAGAGAATTTCTCAAACCAAGCTCGATGAGCCTGTTTAAGACCATATAGAGCCTTTTTTAACTTACATACTTCCCCTGGATTATGAGAAACTCCTTGTGGAGGGACCATATAGACTTCTTCATGAAGCTCACCATTTCAAAAGGCATTTTTGATATCCATTAGACTTAGTTTTGATCTTGTATACCCAATGAGACCCAATAGCACGTTTTCCAAGAGAAAGAGGTACTAATTCCTAAGTGTTGGTTTTGTGCAATGGAGATAGTTCTTCTGCCATAGCCTGCTGCCAAAGAGGATCAAGAACAACCTCTTTATAGGAAGAGGGCTCAGACAAACTGTGACTAGAGGTTAAGAAAGAAGCAAACGAAGCTGAGTAAGTGGAATAGACAAAATCAGGTAACTGAGTAGACTTACGTTGACGAGAAGGGTAACGAGGAGGATCAACAATCGCAGGAGGTGGTTGGACAGCCGAGGGGACAAGAGGGATGTCATCATGTGGAGTAGTAGTATTTGTCCTGCAATTCTCAATAGTACAATCACTAGAAGCGCTATCATTAGGACCAAACGGATCAATATGGGTTAGTTCAGAACTCTTAGTAATCTGCGAATCAGAGGAAACAGAGTAAAAAGGAATGTGCTCAAGAAAAACAACATTACGAGATACATAAAGTTTTCTTGCATGAGGATCATAACAACGATAACCCTTTTGACCATCCCCATAACCAAGAAAAACACACATGGCTGAACGAGAAGACAACTTACTGCGCTCTACTTGAGGGCGAAGAACAAAACAAGTAGAACCAAAAACTTTCAAAGAATAGTAATCAGGGGTAGAAGCATATAATTTTTCAAAGGGAGACAAACCTGATATGATAGAGGATGGAATTCTATTAATAGCATGAACAGCAGAAAGAACTGCTTCTCCCCAAAACTCACTAGGAACTGAAGCGGACAACAAAAGGGAACGAGCAGTCTCTATAATGTGACGGTGTTTCCTTTCAGCAACTCCATTTTGTTGAGGAGTATCCATACAAGATGTTTGGTGGCGGATGCCATCATAAGCAAGTAATTCAAAAAAAAATTTAGAGGTATATTCACCACCTAAATCACAACGAAAACACTTTATAACATAATTATGTTGAGTTTTGACCATTGCACGAAATATATGATAAATGTCAAAAAATTCATACCGATTTTTCATAAGATAAACCCAACAATAACGAGTGTAATCATCAATAAACGAAACATAATATCTAGATCCACCTTTGTTGAGAACCGGTGATGGACCCCAAACATCAGAGTGAACTTAATCAAAAGGCGCATATGAAACGAAAACACTTTTACTAAACAGTAAAGCTAGAAATTTAGCAAGTTTACAACTACAATAATCTGAGATATCACAGGGTTGTAACTTTCCTAAGGCTCCCGTAGAAGCCAAATATTTTAATCTAGAAGCAGAAACATGTCCAATGCAAGAATGCTATAAATAAAAATTAGAAGATAAGGAATTCAAGCGAAAATTAGATAATAAGTCAGCAATAGTTGTTGAGGCTGCAGTATCTGGGAGTCGTAGGTCATCCAAAATGTAAAGTCCCCCCATCTATGGCCTGTCTCAATCAGCCTCCCGAAATGTGGATCCTGCACACAACAAGAAGTGGAAAAAAACATAACCGAATAACCGAAATCACATATTTGACTAACAGAAGCAAGACTCAAAGTAAGATTAAGAATATAATAAACAATAGAAAAAGACAACTTATGTGTGGAGACATAACCAATGCCTTCTAGTGGCATAGGAGTGCCATCGGCAGTCATAATTAACACAGACGAAGCAGGTTTCACAGACACAAGATTTATCATCGTATGTCAAATGATGAGATGCTCTAGAATCAAGAATCCATATGGAAGGAGATATAGTTGACATACTAGAGGAGTTCAAACCTTTAGAAGAGATGGCATACATGGCATGTGATTGAGTGGCAAGAAGTCTTTGAAGTTGTTCTGCAATATCAAATATTTGGGTAGCAGTCTCAGATGAGTATACAGAACTAGAACTAGAGCCAATGGTAGGAGGAGTAGAAGCAACAACATTGGACGATGACCCCCTAAAATTCTTCTTATGTGCTCTCCCCAATTTCGAAAAATGTGTTTTCCAATGATCTTTTTCTTTGCATAATGCACATTCATCATTACCAAGCCCAACTCTCCATTGAGATGTTTTTTTTTTTAACAGGAGCAACAAAAACAGATGGAAGAGTTGAGAGAATTCCTTTATCTAACACACCAGAATGAGTCTTAAGTCTGATTTCTTCTGCCAACAATTCACTAACTACTGATTCAACATTAGGAAGGGGGAACGATGCAAAATACCCCCATGAAAGCCCTCAAAATCATCACGAAGAGCCATTAGAAACCAAACCAGATGTTGCTCCTCTCTTTGATCAATGTATGTTTTGACAGCTTTCAACTCAAGTGATTCCATAAGAGCCTTTTGATCCCACAGATTAGTCATTGTCGAATAGAATTCCTGAATGGTCATATTGTTCTGCTTAAGGGCTCTAATATCACTTTCCAACTGATAACATTTTGCAAAGTTAGACTGAACATACAAACGTTTCAAGTGATCCCAAATCTCTTTAGCAGTATCATATTTTGCTAGTTGTACTCCTAGAGACAACTCAACAGAATTATTAATCCAATTAATAATTTTTGAATTACTAACATTCCATGTTTTCAGATCTTTTGCATATTGAGTTTCATCCTTTTTATCTGTAGGCTTAACAGAAGTTCCATCAACAAAACCCCACATATCTTTTCCAATCAAAAAATTTTTCATCACATAACTCCAATAAGAGTAATTTTGTCCATTGAGGTGAACACTAACAGCTTGAAGAGAAAACAGAATTATTAATCCAATTAATAATTTTTGAATTACTAACATTCCATGTTTTCAGATCTTTTGCATATTGAGTTTCATCCTTTTTATCTGTAGGCTTAACAGAAGCTCCATCAACAAAACCCCACATATCTTTTCCAATCAAATTTTTTTTCATCACATAACTCCAATAAAAGTAATTTTGTCCATTGAGGTGAAGACTAACAACTTGAAGAGAATCATCCTTAGCACCAGCCATAACAAATAATGACAAGAAAATACGACAAACACAATCATTGAGACAAAATAAATTAAGGATAACTTGGTACTGCGCGAGCACGATTTCTCCCTCTCTAGACGTTGTTGCGTCAATCCGACCGTTGAAGACGAAGACCTAAATGTTGCGAACCTGTTGTCTATAAATCAGCCCGATCCAACGGTTAACGAATGCGCAATCGATGTTTTGTTGAGACTGATTTAACAAAATCGAGAATATGGTTACTCTTCTCTTTTCTCTTTTGGTGGTTGTCTTTCCTATCAAAATAGTTTCTCTCTTCTCTATGGTAGATCTCAAAATCAACCAAAGCTCTTTGATACCATGTTAACAATGAAAAGATGAAGAAGAGAAACAACCACTCTAGGGTTTCATAACATAGAATGAACCAAACTCAAGTTAATAGGGTTACAATTAGTATATATACAAGAAAATAGAGAATGTCTAAAATACCCTTACTACTAATATATAATAACATTATCTACTAGTTAATAATTTATATTTTAGTGGTTAACGAAATATCAAAGTAGTTAATAATATAAACATATATGTGTCACAAAAATTGTCTCAATAATAAATAAATTAATTAATTGATTTTTCTTTAAAAAGTATTGTTCACGGTATAAATACGGTGAGTAATATCATTTTTCAATTAAAAATCATAACAAATCAAAAGAGATTTAAAGTGTCCAACTTAAAATTTTTGGTGGTGTTAAATTTATAAGATAATCACACTAATTCATGAAAATCATGTCAATCAATTTAATAATATTAAAAATATATCAATTTGCAATTGTACCGAAGAAGTCTATATTACTGTCAAACAATCAACTATTAAAATTAAATCTTTTAAATTAAATAAATGGTGTAATAAAAATAATACCATTAAATTATTCAAAAATAGTTATGTTTTATTTTTATTAGTGACCAAAATTTAAAATTTTTTTTTTCATAATAATAACCGGAAAAAGTATTTTGTAACATCAAATTCCTTGCATTGACATCGCTTATGTCTTTGGTTTGAATAAATTCTATTGCTTCTTAAAGAAAACATATAGGCATGTTAAGCCAATTATATCCGAAATACATTATTTATAGACTAATATATAAGCTAAATGCATATCATCATGCTAATTTAATAAAAATTGGATATATATATATATATATATCATAATAATCCTTAACTTTGATCATTTACTTTCAATTTAGTCTTTTAAATTTATCGTAATTTTTAGAAATTAGTCCTTATTAGAATTAATATAAAAATAAACATAGATGATAAATTTATTTTTGACCAAAGAGGATGCAAGTTGAACGAAGTATATTAAGAACAGAACAAAATCTGATTTTATAGAACACAAAATCAATTTTATTTATATTTATTTTATATATTATATAAATATTTTTTTAATCACTTCAATATTTTCTTAATACAAGTGGATGTTTAGATGGAACTTAAAAGACCACATCATCACTTTTAAAATCTAGTGGTTTAGTCGTTTATGTAGAGACTATTCTTACTAGCCGAATAAAAAACACAGAGCTAATAAAGTTCTAATCTCAAAAGTTGTAATAATGTAGTATCTTCTTTTTTCATCGTTTTTTGTTTGTTTTAGTTGTTAGAAAATAATTTCTGATAATATGGGATTCAGTTAGGAGATAAATAAAACATGGTTAGTTATTGTTTCAGTTAGGGTTGATTTTAAATTCTCCTAAACGATTTATCATTCACTAATGAGTTGAACTCAACTAATTAATTAATGTTGTTGTATTTAGGGGCAGTTGGGTGGGAGGTGAGTGTACTCTCTTGCTCTCCGTATCCCCCACTCAAAATATTCCAAATGTTTATCTTCATTCCCCTCCTTGGGAAGTATTTTTTAATGCTCACATCCACGCGGTCCCAATGAAGACTCTATAAATATAAAAATAATTATATTTCTGTTATTTTCACTCAAATTGGTACTAAATAAAATTTAAAATTCAACCATAAAGGAATTGAAAAAATTATGACAACAAAAAAAAACACAAATTTATTTATAAACATATTGTGTGCAAAGACAAGTAAACATAACATATATGGACACCAAATCAATCTCGGTGAGATTTTCTCCATCATTCACAATTCTTGTGGAGAAAAACTCACCAGCTATATGGACACCAAATATGACATTCTCCACGGCGTTACCCACATGTGGATAACTTGACACCCCTAGTTGTATTATAGAAGTTGGCTTGAATTTAACAATAACTAAACTAAAGAAACTCATCCAAACATTTTTTATAATCTTCATTTTAATAGCAACAATAGTAACATAGTTTGTAACAAGCAGATTGTTTATTTAAATGTATTGACTCTCGAGAAAAGATGAACAGTAAAAAAGTATTAATTAATAATATATTAATGTTAGCTAAAGAATCATAAAATATATTGAATATAAGTAGAGAACTCATCTATCAATTAAAGTTTCCTAAAATATATTGATCTTATGTTGTCTTGCATACAGTATGTTTAATGAATAAAATTCCCACAAAATATTGTTAGGAAACAATTCTTTTTATGAAAATGTACATTGTACACCTTAGTGCATTGAAGGTATTTAGATGTTCAAGTGATGATTCAACTTTGTCAACCAATGAGCATAAGTTTGATCTAAGGCAAATAAAATATGTTTTCTTTAGTCACGTATTAGGCATGAAAAGAATAGGTTTTCAATGATATCCATGCAAAGGAACTTCTAGTTTTAAGGAATTTGAAGTTCTTTAACTTAGAGTTTCCCTTCAACTCAAATTCATTAAATATTGCTCCTTCCACCTAGATATATATAGAGGCTTTTTACATTCCTAACCAAAAATTTCTCTACAATGATAATACCATCTTTACCCCCCTTAGTCAAATAGCATCAATGTCATTCACTCACAAGTTCCCTTACCAAATCACCCTAACTAATTTGAGTTGTTTTTCTACATCAGACAGTCCACCTCCTTCCTCCACATCCATTTAGATTCGGCTTTATTGCACTTTTGGTTCCTCTATTTTAGTTGATTCACGATTAAACTGGAGGACTATTATTGTGATTCAACTAAAATAAGGGGACCAAAAGTGCAATTAAATATTGAGATTCAATAATTCCTATTTCCAATTATCCTGAGGCTAACTTTAGAAAACCTAACTCATTTACAAAATGTGTTTGCAATTCCACTTCCATTGCACCCTACATTTATCCATTGTTCAACTTCATTTGTTGTTCTAACTATTTTTCTCAACATCAAGTATTTTTTCCTTATCCATTTCTTCTAATATTGAGCCCGCCAAATTTATTGCTTCTAGTCAAAATCCCAAATGGATGGCATCAATGCAACTTGAAATAGATGGTAATAAAACTTAGGAATTTGTTGGCTTGCCACTTGATGCAGTACCTAATGGGAACAATATGGTCTATATGATAAAAGGCATGCGGATAGAAGCATTGAAATATTCAAGGATTGTTTTGTAGCTCAAGGATTTAACCAAACTAAACTTTTGGATTTCATTGGGACCTTTTCAAATATAGTCAATTAGTCTACAATTAAGATTTTCCCTTCCTTGGTTCCATCCATGGTTGATATCTTCACCATTTGGATGTCAATAATACTTTTGATTGTGGTATACATGAGGTTGGTTATTTGACACCCATTATACCAAAAATAATTTAAAGCGTAAATATAATAAAAATAAAAGTAAAATTGGTCCATTAATATAATATATTAAAGTATAGAAAGATCACAATTCAAAAATTTGAAGAAATAACGAATTCAAAAAGAGTTCAATCCGAAAATTGTCACAAAAACTAAATCTAACCATGTACAATTCAAATTTATTGATCGACTAACATATTAATAATTAACAAAAATTAAACTACTATATACTGTATTTGAAGCATGCCAATTACTTTGTCTCTTCTTCATTAGCGATTTCTTCATTTGTTGACATCTCATCATCTTCCCACACACGTAGTGTGTAAACAACCACAAGAGAAATAAACGAATGTGAGTAATCTTTCTCAAGACCTAATCAAACGGACTAATGAACATTAATGGACATTCAACATCATAAAATATACTACATAACAATATCAACAAATGCATGATAATGCAATAAGAATATTAATCATCACTTGTTACCTCGTGAACAAGAGTGTATAGGAAAAGTGATTCAATATTCAACGAAACTCCCCAATAATACTCCACATTTACGTAAGATATTCCTACTAACAACTTTTTCAAGGTCTCCTTGATCGTCATGTTCGGATGCTATCACGGCACAGTCCTCCAACATGTCTTACTATGTGGATGCAACGCATAACATACATGACATAATTATCATCAACGATCACTATTTAAGAACACTTAACTCATCATACCAACAATATCAATAATATCAACAAATACTCAATTTTATTAACTTATTCCTAATATAATTTTCTAACCTCAATATATAACTTTTAATTATTAACCTAATTAATAATTTTGACATAATTTAATCTATTACTCATATGACTTTAATCAATTATTATAAAATTAATTGGTTAATGAAATTGTCCTAATTGATTAAGCTATAACTTATCCATTTTCTACTTTTGATTCTTAACCTAATAAATTCTTAAATTATCCCTTATCGATTAATCCTAATTTATCATGGTTAATTAAGGTGTGTGTCTTTTTTATATGTTAGACTCCTTAGTCATTGCAAATGGTTCACACTCCCATACCCTCTTTTTCTTTTGTTTACATCTTTTATAAATTTGGCATAGTTTGTAGAGCTTCCAAGAAAGGAATGTTGATGTGAAGTTGTTTCAACACTTCAAAAAACCTGCTAAATTTCTTTTCATGTGTTGTCTTCTTAAGTCTTTTAGGAAAGGGTGGTGGAGGCCTTTCAAGTACACGCTTAGAGATCACATTCTCAACTACAAGTTGTGCAAAAGCTCTATCTTCCAACTCTATTCATGATGTTATTGATGTTGTTGCAACATCTCTATGAACTTATCGTCTAGGTAAATTTGATTGTCTTTCCTTCTTTGTACTATTAATTTCTAATTCTATGCCATTTCATAACCCAATAGGCTTACATTTTTCCTTACCCTTTAGTTCTTGAGTAGGAGTCTTAGTTTTTTTTTTTTGGAAATGATCTACTTTGTCTCTATTTACAATATTGGCTTATTGGCCAATTTGATTTTCTAAGTAAACGACCATCTTTAACCCTCAATTGCCGTTCTACCACCCATCTTAGAGCTAGGAATTTATTCTAATATTACCGGAACTCCTCTAGAATTTCTGAAATACATTAGATTAAATAAGAGTTTAAGGTGAATTATATAGGAAGGGGAAAAATTGAGATTACAATTTTTAGTATTTGAAGAATAAATTTTTGTGTGAATATGAAACTGTTATTTTTTGAGTTTTGGAAAACTGTTTTGAAAATTAATTTTAAAGATATTACTAGGTTAAGTCGCAGACTAGGTGACTCTCTTTAAAATGTTTAGCGGTATTGTCCAAGATAGATAATCAATCACGATGTCCCAAGGATAAAATAGCCTCGATACACTATTAATTTTACTATTGTACTATAGAAAACTAATATAGAATTACACCATCTAAATATGACGGTTAAAAACACTCGAAAATATGTGTCGTCTCATTGCGATGGTGTTCTTGCTATGACAGAGTTAATTGTTACTTGTCTCCTTTTTGTGTTGTTTCCCAATCTACGACATATTTTTACTTGTGCTCTTTTAAATGTTTTTATGTGTATTTGTTCTTTATGAAATCTATTACCATGGATCGTTGAAGTAGTTCATGTTGTTTGTTTATTTTGATATACTATCTCCATGTTGTTTGTTTGTTCTGATTTGAGATTATGATTTTTATGCATTGTAGTTTGTGTCTACTTGCAATATGAAAAATTGTAGCAAGGATGTTGAAATACTTGATAGTGAGGCTAATAAAGCTCAAGAACCTCCAACAATATCATTGTCAGCTCAAACTCAACTTAACTTAATTTCTATTGATGACAATAATCAAGAAGTGTCTTCTGAACTACAACTGCAATTTGGAAATATCTTGTAAAAGTTGATGTTATAGATAGAAAAGAAAGATGTAGATGTAAGGGGTGTGGAAAGTTATTAAGTTATTAACTTGTAAAAGGATCCATAAGTATTATCATGTGGGTGATATGCTTATTGGTGCTAAAGGAAAATTGAAAAGGAAAAAATTTGACCCTAAAGTTAATCGTGAAATCTTAGTTGAAATGATGATCATACATGGTATACAATTTAATATGGTTGAGTGGGTGGTCTTCATAAAATACCAGAAATTTTTTAATGATGATTTTTTTTTTTTTTTTTTGTTTCAAGAAATACTTCTTCCAAATATGTTTTGAAAATTTATGAGGATGAAAAACAGAAGCTAAAATCAGAAGGTTTTATTTATTTAATGGCTCATTATGAAGATGTAAACTAGAAGTTTCAAAATAAGATTCTAGCATTTGCTCACATGGAACCCACACATATGGGGCGAGTTAAATGTGCTTGAAATGTTGAATGATTGGAACATAGAAAAAATGTTTTTTTTCATCACTTTGGATAATACTTCTGCAAAGGATAGTATGCAAAACTTTTTGAAAGAACATTTAGGATTGTCAAATAGCTTGTTGCTTAATGGAGAATTCTTTCATATAAGATGTTGTGCTCATATCTTGAACCTCATTGTGCAAGAAGGATTTAAGACAGTTAGTGATGCATTACATAAAATTAGACAAAGTGTGACTTATGTAAGGGTAACAGAAAAGTAGAACATTACATGTTTTTTAATGTGATAAGAATGTTGGTGGGATCTATACAACAATAGGGTTGAGATCGAATTGCGTTACTAGAGGGAACTCCACTTTTATAATACTGTGTGATTAACTATTTTCGTGCCTTTTATAGCTTAAGTTTACGTGATACAAATTTTAAGTGTTGTCCTACAAGTGATGAGTAGAGACAGGCTGAAATTATGAGTGACCTTTTGAAGCCATTTTATAATATTTCAAACTTGATATCTGGATCTTCTTATTCTACATCAAATTTGTATTTTGGAGAAAAATGGAAGATAGAGTGTCTTTTAAATGTTTGTAAGGAAAGTGAAAATAAAGTGATTGAAGAAATGACTATAAAAATGATAGAGAAATTTGACAAGTATTGAAATGGGTATAGTGGGATCTTGGCATTTGGAGCTATTCTTGATCCAACCAAAAAAACTCAATTTTTTGAAATTTCCATATCATAAACTTGATCCATTCACTAGTAAGACGAAGGTTGAAAGAGTTGAGAAGAACTTGCGTAATCTATACACCGAGTATGTCAAATATGGGATTCCTTCTAATCAAAGTGGCTCACAAGTGCAACCTACTTTTGGATGAGAAATGATAGATATATCATTATATATATGTGAGGTAAGATCATTTGTTCTTTCTTTCTTTTGATTAATTAATTTTTAGAAAACTGAATATTGTCATTGTTTGTTTGAATAATTTGTAGGAATTTGAAAAACATAAAGGTCAATCAAATTCTAATACTGGAAAATCTGAACTTTATTCTTATTTAGATGAGTAAAGGATGCCTCCATCGGCTAGTTTTGATATATTGGCTTATTGAAAAGAAAAAAGTTGTAGATGTTCTAACCTTTGCAAGGATAGCTTGCGATGTATTGAGTATTACAATAACCACGGTGACATTTAAGACTACTTTTAGTATTGGTTCTCGAGTTTTGAACAAGTATAAAAGTTCATTGAAAGATGAATCACTTTAAGCTCTCTTGTGCACACGTAGTTGGTTATATGGTTTTCAAAGTAAGTTTTTCAAAGTTTTATATTATATATATATATATATATATATGTATATTTTTTTTTGTAGAATATGACAATGACAATGATACAAATCAAAATAATCTAAATAGACAATCATCCAACACTTCGGAAAATAGTTTAAAAATATTTATTTCAGAATTACATTATAACTATTTAGCACTCTATTTAAATTTGGTTTGAGTTTAAGTTATGTTAGATAAATTTAAATTCATTTGTGTTATGCTAGATAATACTTCTAAGTTGTTTTGACAATTTGAACTTATTTTAATTTGTGTGTTGTTTTGAAAATTTTGAGTCAAGTTTGTGTTAATTGGAAAATCCAAACTTAGTTTGTGTGTTAAATATCCATTTACAATTTACACTCATTCAAATTGATTCATACTTGATGTATAAAGAGTATACCATAATTTTTTTTAAATAGACATAAAAAAAAATTAAATTAAAAGAGTTGCAAATAAATTAAAAATATAATAAATAAATAAAAATTATAAAAAATGTGCGGATTACCGGTCTAGAGTCGAATTCATATAGTATTTTATCAATTCATATTAAAACATGTCTTTTTAATCTAATCCGAAAAAATCGAAACCCATTATGACCGACATTAAATAGGTCAAATAATCTATTTTAACAAGTGAAATATTAACAATAAAGAAAAGACAACAACAACTAAACATTTATGGAATCATTTTCCCTCCAATAAGAAGCTTTTTACATATATTCAAGAAGAAAAAAAAAACATATCTACTAATTTTTATTTTTTATTAATAAATTTTTAACTTAAAAAAATCTAAATTATTATCTTAAAAAAGCACATGTAATTACTTTAAAAGTCTTATTAATGTGTCTCGAGCAATTTTTAAACAAAAATACTCCATTTTAACGACAAAAAAATTACTATACTGGGTTGTTTATGTAACATTATTATTATTATTTTTCTCCTTTCCCTTATTATTGTTGTTATTGCGTAGGCAATGTTGAAGGTTATTATTATTCTGAGATAGAGCGGTTTTGTACATTACAGTGAAAACCAATCGCCAATGGATTCGATAGAGTTATTAGAAGACAGCGCTTCTTGGGATTTTCTCGATTACTCTTTCATCGATCCTCCTCCCACCGATTTCCTTTGGTCCAATTCAAGGTTCCATTTTCCTCTTTAATTTAATCAATTAAATAATTAATTATATTTCTTCTATTCGATTCACTTTTCATTTTGTTTTTGATTCCCAAAATTTTTATTATTCATTTGGTAATATATGTTCAAACCTCACTGTCCTTTTGTTTTGGTAATCAACAATTCAACATGATTTTGATTCATTCTGGTAGTTCTAGTAATTCATCTTCATTTTTTTTTATATTTGGTAAGGGATAATTTTTTGGGGAAATTGGTGTTATATGGTTTGATTTATATTTTCTCATAATTTAAATGTTTTATTTCCTCCCAGATGTTACTTATTGTTGCAATATTTTGTTTTATTCTTTGAAGGAAGAGTGGATAATTTTTTTTCCTTTTGACATTTGCCCTCTTTCC
>NC_021163.2:48966721-48988553 GCF_000331145.2 Cicer arietinum | reverse complement strand
TTTTGTTGATGGTAATTAATTAAATTTGTTCTTAGTTTTTTTTTTTACTAACAATTTATTGTTAATTAGAATTGTTCTGGTTCATGTTCATTTTTTGTTGTAAATCATTGTTTTGAATTTGGTGTTGCTTTTGTTCCTAGTACTGAAATTTTAGAGTTACTTTGAGAAAATGTTTTTTGTTTTCATTTTCTGTTTTTACTTTGAATTGCCAAACTATTACATGCTTTCACTTTCTTGCTTTCAAAGATTGGATTGATGTTTGTAGCAGTACTCACATGGTGGGATAAGACACATTTGTAGTCGTATCGTATGTTTTGTGTGGCAAATATATCTGATACAATATCTTTTTTTTTCTTCCTGAATTTGCTAGTTTGAGCACGGAAATCGACATTCCAAGTGGTGTCGTCGCATGTCAAGAAGAGAATACCAGGAAGAGGTATCTTTAGTCAAAATATAAATCTGTTACATATGAAGTGATGTACTTATCTAAGTTTGTGAGGATGGAATAATTACTGTCTTGAAAATATGATTTTGATCCCATTTAATCTAGTTGTCAAATTTCTGTCATTGTGGTGCTATGACATTATAGCATGGCGGATATTATGTCAGCCGCCATAGGCCACAACACCTATTATATCCGTCGTGTTTTTGCCATAGGCTGCAACCTCTATTATATCCATTGTGTTTCTGCCATAGGCCGCAACGCCATGTCTATATGGCAGATTTTTGGCTGTCCGCCATAATCCAACATCTGCCATCGATAACACTAGTAATCTCTTTTTTATATAAGAACTGTGATTACATTAATTATCAAGAAAATCTGAGCTTCAAATCACGCATGATGATGTAATATGAATCTGGTTGAGTCTCAGTCACCATATCTTGCAGGTTATTCTTAATAAATGGGTTAATTAATTTTATTTTATTTTTATGTAAGTCTAATGATGCAATCTTTTGAATCATTTTACAGTTTAGTTTTTTGTGATAAATTTCTTTCATTTGTAGGGGACGCACTGAATCATGCTACAAGGCAGGAACAAAAGCTTGCCGTGAGAAATTGCGGAGGGAGAAACTCAATGAAAGGCATGTCTGCTTCTAATTATTAAACTTATGGTTGATGTCAAATTTAGTCATTTAGAAGCTGCTTTTTTTTAGTTTTTCATTTAGCTGTTGTAGCTTTTGCTGAACATCATTATTCTTCCTTTGTATAAGAATGTATATACTCTTCCCATTAATTACTGGTATCTTGTTGCTTCCCAAGTTTAAGTCACGGTTTATACACCTGTTTTTTTATACTTGAGTTAGTTGCATGTTTTTTATATTATGATGTTTGTGAGCTGAATACGAACTTTCATTAACTTCCAATTAATCATTTGTATGATGATAGGTTTCTATTTTTATGTTATTAATGATCTTAGTTCTTACATGTTCTGTGATACTTTCTCAGTGTTTTGTATTGTGTTTTGCTACTTCTAATGATAAAAGGGAAGAACTTCATTGTGATTGTTTGCTGCAGGTTTTGTGATTTGAGTGCTGTTTTGGAACCCGGGAGACCTGTGAGAACAGATAAACCTGCTATACTTGACGATGCTATCAGAGTCTTGAGCCAACTCAAAACTGAAGCTCAGGAACTCAAAGAAGCAAATGAAAAATTAGTAGAGGAAATAAAATGTTTGAAGGTTAGTATTTTTCTCAAGTACTTCATTTCTTTTTTTCCTTCAAAACTTGCTTACCTCATTACTGAAAAATCTTCATCTATGGTATTCGAAAAGAATCTTCATCATTAAATGATTGTTTTGCATTTTCTTATTCCAACACTTATTCAATAGAAAGGCTGACATTAGGCTTTTTTTTTTAATCAATGCTCCATCCGTTTACTCTGCAAAATCTAGTGAAATGATATGATTTTAAATGCATACAGTTGATGTAGGAACTAGGAATACTCACCTATAAATCATTTGTTTTGTCCACTACAAAAAAAAAAAGAATGTATGCATATAAACAATACTGAACCAATTGTAATTTAATATCGGGAAATATATTACAGAATCGCTTCTCTGCTGTGTTCGCTACATGTATGTGCTATTTTGCTTCCATATCTATCTATACATAAAGAATGAATGAATATACAATTTAACTTATTGAAAAAATGTGAGGTGGTGTGTATGAATTAGATACATCAACAAGGACATTGCAATCAATGCAAGAGTGTTTTTGTGACTGTGAGTCGAGGATTATATAATTTTTTTATTTCTTATCTATGAAAGGCAGAGAAAATCGAACTCCGCGAAGAGAAACTTGTTCTGAAAGCTGACAAAGAAAAGATTGAGAAGCAGTTGAAAACTTTGCCTATTTCACCAGCAGGGTTTATGCCTCCTCCTATGGCTGCTTATCAAGCAAGGATGAACAAGATGGCTGTTTATCCAAACTACGGCTATATCCCGATGTGGCAATATCTTCCTCATTCCGCTCGCGATACATCCCAAGATCATGAGCTCAGGCCTCCTGCTGCTTAGTTTCTGGTGTTACTACCCTCTGGATGATTTATCATTCATCATTTTGACAACATTGTCCTAGTAATTGACATGTAAATTGCCATTGCTTCAAATTTTCTGTTTTCTAATATGAAAACATAGGCTTTACAATTTCCAACCTATGTTGGTTCCAACTTCCAAGTGTCAAATAGAATCTCTCCTTAAATAAAGTCATTTTTGTGAATAAAATTAAAGGTAAATTTAATTTCTTATATAGAGAGAAAGTTGATTTATTTCCTCTTATATTCTTATTTCCATTATCAACCACTTGGACCAATCAAGTAACCTGATTAATTTGACCATTTTCACTTGCTTTTGTTGGATGCCTTATTCCATTTATTTTAGTGCAAATCATTTCATTGGATAGTTCAGAGCATATTGTCGTTGAATGATGCTCACTTACCCTTGATGCCCCAATTTATGTTTTATAATTTCAAAGAATAAATAATGATGTATTCATGATTTAGTGGTACCCTTCAAGTTTGCTTCAGTATCAAGGCTCTAAGGTGCCACATGATACAAGGTTATTTGATAAGAAAGATATGCTAAACTTCTGGCTTTTAAACCTCTTTTGTGTGTTTTTTTGGGAAGAGCCAACATATAATTTAGAAAATCTATTACAAATCTCAATCTTTGCTCTAACTTTAGTGTCTCTTGAAAAGGTGAAATTCTTTGAAAAGCAAAAGAATATTAAGTTCTTACACACCAAGCAGATCAAATGAGAATTATCTCCTTTAAGACAATTCGTTTACCTAGTTCTTAAACAATAGTAAATGTTTAAAGATATCAATGCATTGATTGACATTAAATGTTAAAGTGCCAATCATGTTAAGGAATATTGATCAAGCAAGTGACTTTTGCAATTGAGCAAGGTTACATGTGGAGGAATTAGATACAAATAGTATAACAGAAATCTTTATCACTAGCAAGAATCTTGGTGACAATATTCTCATTCCAAGGAAGAATTTGGTACCTTATGATTCTTGATGTTCTCTCAAGTTTCAACGAAAGACAATTTTTAATATATATATGTGTGTGTGTTTTGTAATGACAATAAACAAAAGTCAATGTTAACCACTTTTTAAAATAGGATCGTATCTACTAAGAAAAGTTTTCATACATATCTTTCCTATATTGCTATATCTAGTCTGAAATAAAAATAAAAAATAAAAAATATTGATTATGAACAAAGATGACAACAAATACACTTCAACAAATAATATTGTATCCTGAAAGTTTTTATATGACAATGTGTAGGAGTTGTTTTGCTACACTGGTTATCTTTTACAACATTTTCGGATGTTATTCCTTCATATAGCAAGATAGTATGGTATTAACAAATATTAGTTCGTTTATGTATGTTTTATAATAGAAAAATTTTGGATTTCATTTTAGTATTGTGATATTTGTAGTATCTCAATTTTATAAATTTTGCAATTATTATTAAGTAAAAGATTTTAACTTTAAATCTAATCTAATTTTGAATTTATATAAATTTCACTATTTTACCAAAAATAAAATAAATAAATAAAAACAAAAAATTATATTTTTCCTACTCACATGTTTTTTTTTCTTTCCCTAATTCCTTTATATGCTTGCCTGTCTTTTCTTTTTTTCTTCAAGCTTTCTTTTCTTTTCCTCTTTTTTTCTTCAAGCTTTCTTTTCTTTTCCTTTCAAGCCAGCTAGCCCCCGTCCTTTTACAAAATTTGTCACGCTTCCCTACCTTGCAGCAGGAAACAACAACCTCTTCCCCTTTTATTTTTATTTTTATTTTTTATATTTTTACTAATTGTATTCTCAATAAAAAAGATAGGCCATATTTTTCTCTAACCGTATGAGATTGTTTAATTTGTTACAAAACAATAAAAAAATTCATAATTCAATTTTATTTTAGTGATACATAAATTCATCGTTTAAGTCTATAAATTGATAATACAATCAATATAATAGGGGGAGTCTTTTTTTATTACAGAAGATAAAAAAAAAACAACAGAAAAATAGAGAGGGTGAAAAATAAAAGAGAAACAATATTGGAGAAAAAAATATAAGATATTTTAAATCTCTTTAATAATATTATATATATATAATTTCTTTTTACTATTACGGTATATATACAAATAAAAAAATCATATTCATGATTTTGTGTTGTATTTATTTTAATTTTATTTTTCTCTCTTCAGTATTCAATATTAGAGACAATAAACTCAAAACAAATGAATAGCATTGAAAATATTATAGAAAAATTAACAATAAATTAAAAGTGAAACAAACTAAAGAGAGAAGTTGGAACTTAAACTGTTGTTTTCGTCGAAATGATGGCTGCCACCGGTTATCGCCATCCGCCACACGTCTTGTTCTTCCTTTCTACTTTTTTTTTTCTTCTTCCTTCTTCTTTCTTATTCTCTGATCCCGCCTCCCCCTCCCTCCCGTCCTCTTTCTTTCTTTTTTTTTCTCTCTTTTTTTTTTTTCTAAAATTAGATTTACCTTGCTTGTATGTATATTAAATTTTTTTTTTTTACAAAAAAAAAGTTTGAGCTCCTAATCTAACTTTTTTATTTATTTAAATATGTAATTTTTTTTCTTTTCTTTTTGATAGGTTAACTCTTTTATTTATTAGCACCCTATGAGAACTTCACACTCTTAAACTCCAAAATAATAATAATCTTCTATAAATTGGATTGATCAATATATGACATCTTGTCGGTCCTAAGTTAAAATGCATGAGTTATGAAAACTCTGTGATCTTAAACATTTTCAACTAAATTCAAACAAACAACCACATATACTCATAAAAATCAATTTCTCAAACTCGGGGTCTTTTCCCTTCATCAAATCAATAACCTTAACCAAATTCAAATTTTCGCAACAAAGTGTATTCCTTTAAAAGCAATAAACACATATGCATTGTCTACCCAAGAACTGCGTAGTTTTGATTTCTCCATCACACCGGAAGATACATAGGAGAAAGATCACACTAATGTCATGCACATTAATAAAAATTTCTTCTTCTTTTTTCCTCTCTTTCTTAAGCACACATTTATTTCTAAATCACATTCAAACAACAATTGATATTCATATTTAATAATAAGGAAAAATGAGTATATTTAAGTTAATATTAATTTTGCACAATTAATTATAGGCAACCGTATTTTTAACAAATGTCGTAGGGTGCTAATACCTTTCATACGCATAATCGACTCCCGAACTCAAAATTTGGTTTCAAATACCAGTTTTTTATTTATTTTATTTTTAATGGTTGCACAATATTTTCCTTATTTTAAAATAAATTTTGGTGACGACTCAATTGAATTTGAGAAACACTCGAAATTTTAGGCCGCGATTGCTAGGGACCTTTAGAGAGTCAAGCCTAACATAATTAATGATACAATTTTTTTTTTTTTTTACTTTTATATTTATTTTTCCTTTCATTTTGCTTTACTTTATGCCTTTATTTGTTTATTAATTATTTTCTTGTAGTAGTTATCTTTATATACATATTTATATATGTGTGTCGAGTATTTTACAACATTTATTGGATTGTGATTCTCTTCACACTCTACATATTCATTTACACACACACTTATAAGTGAGACCCTATATTTGGGCATGAGTAAATATTAAGTTTTAGTTAGGGGTTTAGTGGTAATCATTTTGAATGAACATCATATTTGGCTATTGCAAAGATCTCGTCTAATAGAGTGTGACTCCATTAGAAATACCTACATTTTGGATGTACTTCTTATTTGTAGTGATGTTTCAATACGAGTATCTGGCTCAAGAGAGTAATGAATTTTAGGATTATAGAACCCACCCAAGAAAGAGTTCACAAATTTAGAAGCTTATAAACGTTAAGATTTTTCAAATCTTGGATTGTGACTCTCCTCACAGACTAAACATTCATTTACATGCACACTTATGAGTGAGATCCTATATATGGGCATGAGTGAAGCTTAAGTTTAGTTAAGGTTTTAGTGGTAATCATTTAGGATGTACATCCTATTTGGATATTACAAAGATCTCGTCTATAGTGTGACTCCATTAGAAATACCTATATTTTGGATGTACTTCCTATTTGTGGTAATGTTTCAATACGAGCACCTGGCTCTAGAGACCAATTACTTTTAGAATTGTAGAATCCGCTCAGGAAATAGTTCACGAATTTAGAAGCTTATAGACTTTAAAAATTCTTCAATCTTGGATATAATGTGTAACACCCCAAATTTTATAATAAACTATTTTATTAATTAAATATGATTTTAAATAATTAATTTGATGTTAAAATTATTTTTAATATATGTTGATAAATTTTGGGATAATTTTTGTTATATGGATGCTTTTTATGATGTGCTAGTTTTATAAATATTAGATTAAATGAGCGATATAAATAATAAATATTATATTTTAAAAAAAAAATAATAGTATTTTAGTGTAATATTTTAAATAAAAAGATTTTATGTGATTTTACGTGTATATACGCGTACCCAGTTAATATAATATATTTTTGTGCGTTTGACTGATGTTAAGTATGCACGTAGTTATATTTCAATTATTTATAATTATTTTCTATTTTTAGTTATTTTTTATAAATAATTATCTTGAGATAGAATTGATATTGTGTTTGATTTCGTTTATTTTTATATACTTGTTATGACATTGTGATTTTATATATATTTATTATGATTTAGTAATTAATATAAAATATTGATGTTATATTTTTTATTTTATAATTTTGACTATTTTCTAATATGATTGTATTATTATAATGTGAGTATTTTGAGAAATAAGTATAATTGTAGAGGTTATTTTGAATGTGAGAGTTTCAATTATTAGTAATATGTTTTTTTTATATTGATTATTTTAATTACTCTAATTTATAAAATATTAGTAATGTTTAGAAAACTGTGTTTGAAGTAATATTAAAAAAGAGATTAAATAATTATTAATTTTGTTTTAGTAAAATAAAAATAATAATAATAGTAAAACAAAAACATAAATAAAGGGACCAATGGGTTTGACCCATGTGTGAACCTTAATTGTTAATAAAATAAAATAAAATAAAATAAAAGGGGAAGGGAGTTGGAAGGGCAGATGTAAATCCAAAGAGGAAACACAACAATAACGTATCGTTTGACACTGGCGATCGATAACTGTTTTAGAAAACTTTCTCCATTTTCGCCCAAATTTGACTATGTTATTTCATTCATTTAACTAGTCAATTAAACATAATTTTTCAGATTTTTAACGGTCCCAATTTCTCTCTAAAATATCCGACTTCTCCGTTTGTAGAATTTATTATTTTGCACCGTTCTCCTTCACCCTAAGTCCGATTTGAGTGAAATCAATGCAAAACGACCGTGTGAAAAATGAATATGTTATCCACTGATTGGTTTTCTAATTTATGATCGAATGAAGGACAAAGAGTCAATGAACAAAGGTTGTTTGCTTGTGGAATTGTATTCGTGTGTGAAAGCGTCGAAATAAGGTAAGGGGTGAGAGATCGTTTGAATTCATTAGTATAATATACTGCGAGATGAACGGGAAAACTGTATTTCCCAACGATTCATTTGGGGCTTGCTACGCACGGCAGTAGCCCTTTGAGTGATAAATTAATTAATGTACAAAAAGGAAAATTGTGAGATTAAAATATGGAATATAAATACTTATAACGTGTTGATTGATTCATTAAATGTGTGGTATTTAATTTTATTGTGATATTTGATTTAATTTCGTTAAATGTGTGACATTTGATATTATTGTGATATTTAATTTAATTTATTTAAATGTGTGATATTTGATATTATTGTGATATTGGTTGTTGAATTAATTTTACGTATATGTTTGATTATACGAGTTTAAATTATGTTATAATAAAAGATGGATGTGTTAGTAATAATTTTATGTGATGATGATAATGTAAGATTAATAAGTGTGATGTGATAAATTTGTGATTAGTATATATGATGATGTATGATTGATGATAGTGATGCTATAAATTTGTGATTAGTTTATGTGATGATGATGATGCATGATTAATGATAGTGATGTTATAAATTTGTGATGAGAATATTTAAGTAACCACATAGTTGATGAAATAATGGTGATTTCAATTTGTGTTTGAGATGACGGTCTTAATGAAGTATTATAGGCCAACGAGAGGAGAAAATAAATATTGAGAATTTGTGAAGTGAAGATTATTTTGTCATCATATATATAGGGCCTGACAAGCCTAGTGATTCTAGGAAAGTACAACTGAATGGACCTGATCGTGGCGGTCTGCTGTCAAGCCTTAAGGCAAGATTGTTAGAC
This sequence comes from Cicer arietinum, assembly GCF_000331145.2. NCBI lineage: Eukaryota > Viridiplantae > Streptophyta > Magnoliopsida > Fabales > Fabaceae > Cicer > Cicer arietinum. Next base: position 48,979,713 of record NC_021163.2, on the reverse strand, counting down.
CTTGGAGGTATTCGAGTGGAGAATTCCTAGGTGACTTGGAGGTAGCACTCCAAATGTCAGGAGCTACCACGCAATACACGTTTACCTCGACTGTCACGTATATGTGTCTTAGGTTGAGTTGAGGGGATTTATGAGGACATGACCAATTTGAATTGTCCGTCCACCAGGATGGTGGCATAGTATCAAGCCTCCTAACCAAGTACTTTAGAGTTAGAATGGTACCATATTGTGAAGTAGAGTCTAAGCTCATAAATAGCATTGCACTTTATTGTGATTATTTTGTTGTGATTAATATATATTGTGTGTGGTGATAATTTCTCTTAGATGATTTGATGTTATAGTGAAATTTATTGATTTTCCTTGAGTGATTTTGACTTTTTACTGTGATATTTTCTTGATGGAATGTTTGTGTAATGATACGGTTCTATTATAATTGTTTGTGTGTTCTTCTTACTTGTATTATATTGTCATCATGATTTCAAAACTCACGTCCTTCGTTGTTTGTGTTTGACTGGTTTGGCCCTGCTTTTGCGAAATCGGAGTTATTACAGGTTAATGAGTCTTGAAGTTCAAGTTTGGGAGGAATCCCACTCTGATAAGTGATATCGGGAATAAGGTTTTTAATTTGTATTTTACTTATTTAATTTGAAATGAATTTTTGTATGAAAATCTTAGAAGTACTAGTAAGTTTTTAAAATTAAATCAAGTGATTATACTTAAATCAAGCTTATCGAGATTGCACTATTTTAATGGAGAAGATAATTTTAAAGTGTTTTTATTTTTTATTTTTGAGAATGATATCCTAATTAGAAATAAATTTTTTTATTTTCTTGGAAGTAGATTTTTATTATCCGCTGCAAATTTTATAGAAATATGATTAATTTATTATATATATTATTTTGGGATTTAGGGTGTCACATAATGCATCAAAGTCATGTCCTAGTCTTCTTGCTTTTAAATGGAAGGATTTTATTTTTCACCATCCGACGTCAGTATACCTCTTAATTTTTCTTTGTTGCATCCATACAAATAGCTTTCATTAATAATGATAAAGTTAAATATGTTTATAGTACCTACCATGCATTCCTTTCATGCATTAAAAACTATTTTAAACACCATACCATACAATATTCATAATCATTCATTTGTATGTAGGTCCATTAGAGAACCATTGAATTTAAAGCTAGGTTGTGGATATCTCTTATTAAAAATAGGATCTAAATATGACCAAAATCCCAATGCTAAAGAAAACTCTGAATGTAAAAGCCAAAAAGTCTCAGATTGACAGTTTAAAAAGACTATGTAGCTTGTTGGAGCTTAATCACCGATTAATCTTTACTAAGAAATACGGAAAGATTCTTGATTTATTGGATGTGGACGTACAAATAGGGGCTATTACCGCTTTGGCTCAATTCTACGACACTCCATTGAGATGTTTCACCTTTCAAGACTTCCAACTTGTGCCTACTTTCGAAGAGTTTGGACCAATTTTAGACTACTCCCTAGGTAAAGGGAAACCTTATTGTTACATGGAAAATTATTCATCCACAACCAAAGCAGCTGTGATACTAAGGGTTGAAGAGGAAAAGTTGATTAACCAAAAGAAGAAAGAGATTTCTAGTTTTCTAAGAATTTTTTTTTTTTTTTTAGAAAAAAGCACATTATTTAGCTAAACCCAAGATTTGAGTGCTATTATGGAGGTGTTAGCTATCACCATCTATGGGGTTGTTCTATTCCCAAGTGATGAAGAAATTATAGATTTAGCAGCAATCGATGTCTTCCTAGCTTTGAAGAGTAGAGGAGAAAATCCTACAACAATTGCCATTGCTGATGTGTACTATACACTTAACTATCATCATGAGAAAAAAGGCAAATTAATTTTGTATTGTTTACCTGCTTTGTACGCCTGGTTGGTGAATCACATGTTTGATAGTGGATGCCAAAAGCGTTGTCCTATAAATGATTTCAAGAATTGTTACATTGACATAAAGGATAATCGAGAATGGGCTTGAAAATTGGTAGGTCTTAATGAAAAATTAGTTTGATGGTATGCAAGATGGCGAGAAGTAAAAGAAGTAATATACCAATGTGGAACATTTCCTAATTTGCTCTTTATGGGGACTAGAGATTGTGTGAATTATAACTCAATATTGGTCTTGAGACAACTTGGGTATCCCATTATAGGAGAACCAACACCAAAACTAATAACCTGTTTTATTCTTTATGACATGGATCCATAAAACATTGAAGATTTTAGAAGAGTACGTCAATCTTGGAATATGATCATCAAAAAAGGGAAGGAACTAGGAAGCAGAAGTTGTGCCGCATATGATTACTACCAACAGTGGGTCAAGAATACGGTCCAACAAATTAAGCTACATTTTCATCTTACATCTGAGGCGGCAGATGAAACATCAATTCAACCCATTATTGTTAGTGAAGAGATTGAGAGGTTGCAAGCATCAATTCTAAAGGTGGAAAAAGTAAATAAGAATTTGCGAGAAGAATTGATGGTAGTCTGTTGGGCATATGAGACTGCCCAATTGGAAAACGAGCAGAAGACATTGTCCCTTGAAAGATCAAATAAGAGGGAGATGGTGGATAAGGATTATAAGCTTAAGCCTCAATGCAATTTAAGGACATCTGACGAGTCATTATGTTTGAGAAGACAAGAAAGAGACCAAGCGCGAGAGGAGGTTGAGAAATTGAGAAAATTGTTAAAAGATTCAGAAATCAGTGCGAGAAATGCAAAAAGACAATTGGAAGATTTGAAACAGTAGTTGGAGAAAGTGGTAGCAAAATATAAGACAAGGATAAAAGAAGAAAATATTTAAAATCAAGAAGTTGTTGCCATGTACCGAGATGCATGATTAAAAGAACAAGAGGATGTAAATATGTTAAGAAACTGAATGTTGGATCAAGTGGAAGCAATGTAGATTCTTGGGCAAGAAGAGATAATGTGGATGGATCGTTGTGAAAGACTCACTTTTATAGCCAACCAAGCCATCGAAAGGGTCCCCGTGCTCCTAAAGAAAATAGAAGCAAGCATAGTTCCATCCACCACACCTACTGAGATTATTACTTTGTAATAGTTTGATAGAAGCAATGAATGATTTAATTCCTCGAGAGCGACATAAACAATGTATTTCAAAAAAAAATGTTGCACTTGTACCCTTTTAATTATCAATGAACGAGTTTGTTTTGAGTTTTCTCTATGTATGGGTTTGATTTTGATGCATGATGAAAAGAAAAAAAAGATGTTTGTTTCTAGGTTGAGAAATCAATGGTTCTCTAATACCCACATGCATGCATGCAAATCTTTATTTTTTAACTAACATCATATGGTCTTTCAAAAAAATCAATAAAGTTGTTTCCCCGACACCCTTATTGGGCTTGCGCGAACTCCAAAATAATGGATGAACTTGAGCAATACCAAGAAGTGATGAGAGCATATGTTAGCCAATTGAAGGACAAGGTTGATCAAATACTAGAGGCTATACAAACTTTGGCAAGGAATGATAATACATATGGGAATCCTCTAACTGCAAATGAAGAATACCAAACCTCCTCTTCTCACCCACTAAACTTTACCCCGACTACCCAATAATTTCGTACGGCAGGTGTGCAATTTCCTATGTATGGTATCCCACCTGGTTATACTCCTCCCTTAGTTATCAACCCCATGGACAACAACCCAAACCACTCAACTATCAACTCTCAAAGCCTAAATCAACAATAAATCTCATCTCATATGGGCTACGTGCCACCCCAAAACTTTATACCCTCATAAAATATTCCATTTAGTGCACCCCAAGTATCCCATTTTGATGCTAACGAAAACGGGCAACAACCTTAATTTGTCGGTGATGATACACAATTGAAAGAAAAATTCCAAGTTTTAGAAGAATGAATAAAAGCAATTGAAGGGAATAATGTCTATGGTCTCGAAGCTTTTGATATGTGTTTGGTTTCCGATGTGGCGATCCCTTCAAAATTCAAGGTACTCGAGTCTGAAAAATACAAAGGTGCCACATGTTCTAAAAATCATTTGATCATGTATTGTAGAAAAATGGTTTCTCATGCTCATAATGACAAACTTCTTATTCATTTTTTTCAAGATAGTTTGAGTGAGACATCATTAAGTTGATATATGCATTTCGAGCAAAATCGAATCCATTCATTTAAAATTTTACGCTAATTTAACGGTGTTTCAATTTAGTATAAGTATAAAAAATTTAAATAGTAGAATTTAAGTCTAAGTACTAAAAATTTCATGAAATAAAATAAATTAAGTATATATTTTTTTGAGTTTTTTTATTAAAAAAAAGTTATTTTTCATAATTCAATGTCCGACCTAATAAACTCTTTCAAGATTTAGTTGGATTATGTTGGATTTGACATAAAAAAAAAAAAATAAAAAAATAAAAATAAACATTAGTTTTTAATTCAACCCAAATCTAGGAAATTTGATAAAACAAGTATATGATCATGCATTTTTTTTCTACCCCATACATGCTTCAAATTTCAAATCTTAAATTGGTCAATAAAATTTGGAAAAAGATGATTATCTACAAATATAAATCCATCAATGAAACATGAAACTATAATTATCAATTAAAGTACTTGCATACAGCTGGAAGATCCTCTGGTTTAGGAGGATTAGGAACCATGTTACAAAAGAAAGAATCTTTCCAACAAGGTAGAGCTGAAGTATGTAAATTAAAATTACTATTGAACATAAAAGGGTCATTTTTCACTAGTACAAAATTCCTTTTTAATCTCACTATTTTGCTCAGAAAACCTTATAAGTACCCCATCTTTCATTTAATTCAAAATACTCATTGGGATACCATGATTTACAATCTGAAAAAATCCCCTTGTTTCTGATGCATCTTGAACACTTTCAACAACCCTTTTTCGTGCACATGAATATTAGCAAAATATATCAAAGGAATTTGTTGGTACTTTTTTGGTGTTATCATGTGGATGATAGAACATAGGAGGGATTTTGGTAGTTCCTGCATCAATAAGTCCTTTAACACCAAGTTTTGTTTCATCAAAAGCTTTTTTGAGTTCTTCCTTCTCAATTGGAATTTAATTAGACCTTTATACACAATACAATGCATAGAAGCCTTATCAAAAACAGAAAGAGACAAAAAAGATAAGAAGAGTTGCATTTTAATACTAACTCTTTTAATTTATTGATTAAATTACAAGAATTAAAAAAAATTATTGTAATATTAAATTTATTAATAATTTAAATTGTTTTACTAATTTATTTTTTAAGAGAAATAATTAGTTTATACTTTTATTATTGTATTTATTAAAAATTGTGAAAAAAGACATAGAGTAGTTTAACTAATAAATAATTGATGCAGTTGAAAAATTAAAATAAATTTTATATAAAGTACAAAGAAATTTTTTAAAAAAGTCTTATATTTAACGATGAAGGTAGTAATATTTTTTATATACAAAACTAATATTATAAAAAGTAAGTGATTAATAGAAAAAGTTTCAGAAAAAAAAAAAACTGAAGTGGTAGATAAAGAAAAAGAGAGGTGAAGTGAGAGAGTGATATATAAAGTAAGAAAAATGAAACATTTGATTTCAAAAATAGTATGGCAAAATTTTGGATAAATAACAATTATAATTGTAATATTTAGGCGGTAAATTTGGATTGAGAACCTCCCTTACTCTCTCCACTCTTTTACGATATAATACTATATGGGAAAATTATATCTCCTATGATCTTTTTCACTTACATCTTTCTAATTTTAAAAAAATAACATTATTATATTTATTAAAAAAATTGTATTAAATATTTTTTGTCACACTTATATTTATTTATATTATTTATCATATGACAAATTATAGTCTTTACTTTAATTTGTAGATGTATGACTATACATATAATATTTATAATTTAAAATGTATGATTATAATCTAAGAGGGATGATGTGAGTGTCATTTAAAGACACTTTGAGGGAGGTAAATATAATTTCTTTTTATTATATTATTATACCTATTTAGTCACGATCTTAAATATTTGTCATTGGTCAATTAATTAATAAAAAAAATTAAATTTCATCGGTAGTATGTCTTTTAAATATCTTTTATACAAAGTTTTAAAGAATTTTGTTTATCTTAGAAGCGATGATAAATTTCACAATAATTATATCGAGACAAGACGTCCAACCTAACAATATTGGCATTTGCTAGTTGATTTAGGGCTCAAAGAAAATTTTTAAAGAATATTATAATACATTAATTATAATTTTTACATTATACACAGAAACAAATATTTATCATTAATTAATTAATTAAAAGTTAATTTTCTATTAATAAATTAATTGATAGAAAATATACATTTAATTAGTAATTTGTTTCTTAAATGTCTACTAGTGTATAGTTGAAAGAAGAAAAAAAATTGTAGTAATTGTTACGAAACTAACCCAAACTAGTATAAGATGATATACTAAAATAGAAAAAAATGGAGAAACTGAGGAGAAGATTCTTTAAAATTTTTATTTATGAGAGAACATTATGTGTCACTAGGATTTGACTAATATTAAAGGTAGCACTTTCTTATTGAAGTTGTAAGAGTCTTTGATGCAAGAATCGTCTTTGTCATCCACAAAATAATGAAAATATTCACAACTTTATATGTGACAAATATTTTTAATTGATCAATTTCTTAGCAAATAGATTTTTATGAATTTACTCTTAAATATTTTCTATACAAAATTTGAAAGATAATAACAATATATTAAATATGTATATATTTTTGTTATTCCCACGTCTTGTACTTATAATTTTATTATTTTAATATATAATTTGATTATTTCAAAAAAAAATCAATTAATTAAAAACAAAAATTTCAAGAATCAATGAGACAAAACATAAATATATAAATAAATAAAATAAAAATTGTTAAAAGAAAATAGTTTGTGCATTACACTTATTATAATTGTATGAATAAATAAATCATGAAATAAATGTTCGTCATTGACAATTAATTTTTATGAATTAATTAGTTAAAAAAAATGATTTAATTAATAATGAATCTCTTCAATATCTTTTAGTACAAAAAATTTGAAGAAATAAAAATAGACTAATTCTAATTTTTATGAACTAAAAGATGATTTTTATGAATCAATTAGTCTACAACTGACATGTGTATTTTATTAGTAATTTTTCTCTTCAACATAAAAAAATTTAAAAAAAATTATATAACTCATTAATTATAATTTTTTAATAAATCATATATGAAATAATGTTTATCATTGATCAATTAATTAAAAAATAATATGTCGCAAATCAATTAATTAAAAAATAAATATGTATTTTATTAAAAATATATCTCTTAAATATCTTCTAAATAAAAATAAAATTTAAATATATTTTTAACCCTTCTAACTAAATTATCAATTGTATGATTTTAAACCCCTATTTTTTGTTAGCAATTATAATCTCCACATTTTTCCTTTAAAGATTTATTAGCCTCTCACTTTTCACACCTCTCCCAGCTCAAACCAACTTGTGGATACAATCTCTACGGTTGTAAACTCTTCCAAAACTGGCAGAGAATTCTGAACTCTTGCATTTTTCCAATTCCTTCTTCAAAACTAATTAAAATCATATAAATTAAATCAAAACATAAAAAGTAAAACGCATTGTTCCCCATTGAATTAAAAGCTCCAAAGCTGGTAACTTAATTATTATAATCTCACATCATAAGCTCAAAAGGGGATAATAAATAAAACATAATCAATCAATTAATTAAAAAACGACAATTATTGTGAATTTGAATGTGACTAACCGCCGTTTAAAATGAAAATGTCTGGAGGTAGTTTGCGTCTGAAAACGTCCATCTTTTTTAGTTAGTATTTGTTAGAAGAACAATACTATTATGTTATCATCTTAAAAGAATATAGAAAATAAAATTGCAAAGATGAGCAAAAGACGTTAGGGGTGGGCATCAGACGGTTTTCGAGTCAAAAGTGTTAAACTGGCCCAATTCACGAGTGGTATTTATTAACTCAATTTCGTCCATTTTTTTATTTCGGTACATCGGGTTGGTCATCGGACGTTGGTTGTGGGTGGGTGGATAAAAACGGGTTGGACTTTCTTGAATTTTTTTTTTTTGCTTTTTTAAAAATAAAAATAAATAAATAAATAAATAAATAATGGTCTTATATAGTTTGTTATATATAACACAACTATGACCCATATAAAAAACTGGTCCAACCTGCCAATCATAAATCACACTTGTTTTATATCTTCAATTTTTCTAAATCGCAATTTTGTATAATAATCAATAAAAGTTTTGTTGTACCATTGTTTTCAAGCACGTAGCATTTGCAATTAGCCAATAAAGTCTAAGGCTAATATTAAATCACAAATTTATCAGCAACATATAAGTCACATTCACATGACAACACAACCAATACAAATTACATCCTCAAGTATAAATTACATCCTCAAGTATAAATTACATCATGGTCATTTTAATTAAAATTCGACATTAATCAAAGGAAGACAATATTGATGCACCTTGAGGATTTATTGGTAATTTCAGCAACATGAATATTTCTTCTTCTACACACATACAATACGAATTAGAAGAAGAAAAAAAGTTGTAGAACAGAATAATATCGGCGTTCAAATTATAAAGAATCAATGACAGTTGTAAAACAAAATAACATCAATGTTTCAATTAGAAGGAATTGGTGATTGTAGAACAGATTAAAATCACTAGGTAAAAACTGTAAAACACATTATATATAATCAAACTAATCCAACAATAAAATTTGTAGAGAAATACCCTAAGAACAGTGAAAAATTTGCTTAAGTTTTGTTTTGTTCTCATAGCAGTGAGATTCCAGTATGACATCTATGTTTCAAATTTTAAACAAATAACTAAATCAAGTTTTCATATGCATTGCATACCCAACAATTGAATTGTAACAAAGTTGCAAAGAGTAACTTACATAGGTTTTTTTTTGTCAATTTTGATCCATTGCACCAACATTAGAAGTTGATGTAAAGATATGGTAAGTTGTTCCAATGCCACAAAAGTATGAGTCATATGGTTTTTAGTTTATTATATTGACAAGTTATGCAGTAGAATGACAATCAAATCAAAACTTACAAATAAATCCTCATTAGTGCAAACAATCGCAAGCTCTTTCAAAAATCTTTTTGTTCCATGTTATCCAACTCATTCAACAACATTACTTGTAAAAATAAATCATAAATAAGCCAAAAGAACATTGAAATCATTTATAATAAACTAAAACTAAATGAAGCATCTTACCCACGAAGCCTTCTTGATCCAAAAAGATATGACCGACTTGTTTCAAAAAGATATGGCCGACTTGTCCTAAAATCCAGAATTATCTCCCAAAAAATAGTGGTCGGCTGCTTGGTTGTGCTATGACTGATGATGAGTCTTGTGTGATTCCAAAAAATCAAAAAAAGGCAGCTTATAATAAATAAAAAACATAACTTAATTAAAACAATAAAACTAAACATAATTAAAAACAGATCATAATTATGAAAGGATAATCATAAATTGAACCTTCAACAATTTACACACAACCTGAAGGTTGTGACTAAGAGGAAAGTAGTGGGACACTTCCAACTGAGCTTCCATTTAAATCTCTAATACATTAAAAAAGAGTGAACTATCATGCTAAACACATATAAACATTACATCTAACAATGAAATTTATTTTTTTAAAAAAGCAGTGCACCTACTAGTACTTCCTCTGAAATCGCATACTCGTCATCAAATATGAAGTCTTTAAATTGGTAAAAAGAAGACTTCAGCTAAATATGAGTGCATATTAGAGCCTTCAACATTTCTGGGTTTAAGGAGCTTCTATATATCTCTAAAACCCTACCCCCGGTGCTGAATGCACTCTCATTAGCCACAATAGAAACTGATGTATGCATAATATCTCTTACCATTTTAGACAAAATTGGATACCGACAAGCATTGTGTTTCCACCACATTAAAATCTCAAACTTTTCTACAAACTCTATACACTTCTCATTAATGTACCTCTCAACTTCATTTTCCCGTTGTAAGTGTGTGCTTGTGGGATCAACAACAGTTGTTTCACAAAGGGAAACAGTTGCACCAACACTAGAAAATGAAGTCTTAGGTGTTATATCATAAACATGGTTATACCACTTGTTCACTTTAGTAATATTATCATTTATGATTGTCAACAATTTTTTTTAATTGGTTTATCACCATACATATCATTGAAGCACCACTTCACATTCTTTAACTTGTATTGGAGATCTAAAATAACACCAAAGTAAAGGAGTTGATTTATGTTAGATTCATTGCCCCAATACTTGTTGTACTTCGCCAACATTTGCTTGCTCATTGATGCTAAACAAGTTTAAGGTCCATGTATGAATGTTTAAGTTCAATAAAGATGGAAGCTAATTGAGGAAAAGCCATATGCAAACTTGTTTGTTGTTGTTGGGTGGGCTGAGGTTGAAAACACTTTTGTGGCATCATAAAAATACTTCAAAACTGAACAAAGCACTTGTCATTTTCTCAATCATTATCTTCAAGCTTATCAAAGGTTAGTTTAAATTTTACAGCCGCTTCCAACATCAAATATAAGTACTTTAGTTTTTTAATGGTAATTTGGTTCAAAACAGTTATTTGAACACCCCTGCTCATAATCATAACACATAATCTAAAAAATCGTTTAGTCTAAAAAACCAGATTATTAACTTAAACTTAATTACCAACTGTAACCAGATTTAAGCAATAGACTTAATTACATTATCACATAAATAAATTTATTAGCATGCACTAGACAGTAGACAAGTTAAATTATTCTAAAAAACCGTGTAGTCTAAAAATAACATACACAGTCTCTTTTCAACAAGTTGATTAACAAAATATTTACAATATGTTTAACTTACAATTTTCTAGCCTAGCTCCTTGCATGTTCTTGCCTCCTTGGCCTTACTTCATTATTCCAAACCAGAAAAGTTAAATGTAGAAATATTTAATTATAATGAGACAAATATTAATCTAAAACTAAACATCATAAACAAACCAAAGATAAATATAAAACTAAATAATATAAACAAATAAAACATGAGTGTCAAACTAAAAAAAAAAAATCAAACATGAATGTAAAACTACAAAGAATAAACAGGTCAAACATGAAAGTAAAAAGTAAAACTAAAAAGAATAAATAGAGTAAACATGAACTTTAACTCAAGAAACCTAATTTACAACCTTATGAACTTAGAGTACATTAACCCCATAAAGGAAAAAACTTACTTAAAAAGAGTAAACATATCAAACTAAGAACATAAACCTTAAAATAGAAAATACAAGATTATAAAATAGCAGTCTACAAAAATAGTAAGTAAAAAAACTGTAAATAACTACAAATGTAAAACTAATAATTCTAAATTTACATAAACTACAAATAAAAACATTATCGGTTGGAAAAATGAATCATAATAAATTCCATCATTATCTTAGAAACATGAACAATAGTAGTATTAGGGGTGGGAAAAAAAACAAAAAACTAAACTAATTTAGAGAACTTAATCGAACCAAACTGTTTTTAAACTAAACCGGTTCAAAAAAATTAAAAACTAAACTTTATTTTAAAATCAGTTTTTTTAACTGAACTGATTTTAAAAAATATAGGTGCATTGTAACCATAATTTAGATTTAAATTTTAATTCTACCAAAACCTCAAAATCTCAAAACCCTAAAATTAGAATCAAAATCAATGTTGTAGAATCCTAAAATTGAAATGAAGCTTATGGCCGCTGCCCCCCGCCATCGCCGCTGCAAATAGAAAAGTCATCTCTCATCTCTTCGCACAACAATTTATCGCCCTTCGTCTTCTCTCTTCGCGCAACAATTCATTGACCTCCATCTTCTCTCTTCGCACAACAATTCATTGACCTCCATCTTCTCTCTTCGCACAACAATTCACCACACTTCGTCTTCTCTCTTTGTGAGTCTACGCCCTCTGTCGCCCTCCGTCTTCCGCCGTTTCGTCGCAGGTATTCATCCACCTTCGTTTTTGCTGTTTCACCATTTTGGTTCATCTTCATTATTTTGCTTGATGATTTTTCTTGTTTGATACCCTTTTGAGTCGAGTTCATGCTTTTCCCATCCCAAACTTTTGAAATGAAAAACTAGTTACATGTTGAAAATTCGAGTTCATTCATTTTATTTGTACCATGATTAGTACTCTGCTTTTGATTGTTTTGTTGTATTTGGTTTTTGAAGTTTTGTGTAATTTGGCTTTTGTTTATCTATGTATTTTTAAAGTTATAAATTGATAATTGCTTAAACTTTGTATTCATGCGTGCAGAGTTTTTTATATGTATTTGTATTCATGCTTGTTGATTTTTTTTATCTGCATTTGTGTAATCAATAGCATTGGTTTTGTTCTGCTATGAGTTAGGAATAGGTTCTTTGCAATAAATTTGTACTTTTCAAGGTTGGTGTTGTTTGCAATTTCTTTTTGTTGATTCTTTTATAAAATAAGTGTTGTTTGGATTTGCTTATAACTTTTGGGAGCTTCTAGTTATAGTAAATTCATATAGGAGTATATTACTAATTAATAGATTGGCAATGTGACATATGTACTTAGAAAATGAGTAAGCAGTATGAATGATAGTAGAAGAGATTAAGAAGACCGCCAAATGGACAAAGGAAAGAAATAAATGGATGGCTGATGGTTGGTTCAGGTTAATGAAGGGTATTGGTGGTCTTAGTATAATTTGGTGTCCCATAGGATTTCAAACTACTCTTGAGAAAATAAAGTCATATAATTGGAAGTTTATATGCGATTCTCCCTTCATCGAGTGTTTAAAATTAATAGTCATACCTAAAAATTAATATATATATATATATATATATATATATATATATATATATATATATATATATATATTATAAAAAATATAAACTATATATAGAGTGA
>NC_021163.2:48938685-48966689 GCF_000331145.2 Cicer arietinum | reverse complement strand
TATATATATATATAGCTTATAGAATAAATTCAAACTATAGGATGAATGTTGGATTTGTTTATTTGTCGGGCTTTTTTGTTTAGCGAATTTGCAATTGGCTCATGATTTTGATGTGCTAGTTTACTGCTACAAAACAACGAAAACCAAGCTGAAAACATTGGTGGCGTGTCGATATCTTGCAAAGAGAAAATCCCTGTGTGTGTGATGTTTGTGCGCTTGTGTGACCTAATACAAGTGAAGCACATAAAAAATATAAAATATGTTATATCCAGAATCTGAATCAATGTTGACAGCTTGGTTTTCTGTTTTTTCAGGGAAACAGAAACACCTGTTTTCCCTTGTTAGCGAGATAATTGCAATTTCTATGCATCATTATATGATTAGAATTACACATTCATAATAATAGCAAGCAAAGGTAAAAATAGTTATGTAATAAGGTATAGACTAGGGAGTTTGTTATGGAACTTCTTAAAGATATACAGATTACATATGTAATAATGTGATGTGATACATTTGCTTATTGTTATCTATGCTTGATGTGTGATTTAACTAGTTGACGGAATTGTTTGTTTTATCATGTTTAGGTTGATTTTGTTATAATGTCAAAATAAGGTATTTTGCAATTCACAATTATAAATTGGATAGTTTATGTTTGGATAGAGGTGTGCTGAACATTATGAATAGAAATAAATATATACTCATTATTATGCTGGTTTTAATTTGGTTCTCGTTTTGTTGATGAAAGTTGTTTAGTTTAGTTTATATTATTGCTTTTGTTTCAATAAATGATTAAAAGTAGATTTTCTAATCATATTTATTTAAACAGATGTCTTCAATAGGTGATTACGTGGACTCTCCATCAATGGAGAATGAAGAACATATTGCTACCACTTCGGTTGCCCTTTCTGGTGAAGCTATATCAACTCATCTTCCACCATCTAAGCATAAAATTGGATCACAAGCTTGGAATCACTTTACTGAAGTGCCTAATTCAGGTCAAATGGCTAAATGTCATTATTGTGGAAACCTGATTAAATTCAAGGATGGGACAAATGTTATGACTATGCATCTGAAAAGATGTAAGGAGCATCCTGATAATCAACAACACAAAAGGCAAAAAGCATCTTCCTCAACAAAGCCAACAAAAGAGGAATTAGGTGTTGTCTCTTCACCTCATTCAATGTTTGACCAAGAGGCATGTCGATTGGAGCTTGTGAAGATGTTTGTGGGAGCAGAGCTTCCTTTTCGATTTATGGAGAATATGTTTTTTCGAAACTTTGTGAATGTCTTACAACCACAGTTTGATATTCCATCCCGCGCTACATTAAGGTGTGCAATTTGCTCACTTTATGATGTAGAGAGACAAATACTTAAAATTTTCATCGCAAAACATTGTGGGAGGGTTTGTCTTACAACGGACACATGGACTTCTATCCAAAATCTAAGCTACATGAGTCTAACTGCACATTTCATTGATAAAAAATGGAATTTGCATAAGAGAATCTTGAATTTTTGTCAAATCATAAGCCATACAAGATAGTTCATGGCTAAGGAATCGAGACATGTTTAAATGTTTGGGAGTTGAATCGTGTCTTTAGCATAACAGTAGATAATGCACCGTCTAACAATGTCGGAAATAAATTTATGAAGAAGTTGATGAATGCAAGGAACTGTTTGCTCTTGAACGGAGAATATACCCATATGCGATGTTGTGCACATATCTTGAGTTTGATTGTAAATGAAGGTTTAAAATATGAGGACATTTCTATCACAAGAATCCGGAAAGCAGTCAAGTATGTGAGATCGTCTCCTTCAAGATTGGCAAGGTTTAAGGGATGCGTTGAAAGGGAGAAAATTTCTTATAAAGGTCTCATATGTCTAGATGTGGAAACCAGATGGAATTCTACATATTTGATGTTAGTAATGGTTGTGATATATAAAAAAGCCTTTGATTTGTTAGAAATTGTCGATGCTAAGTATGTCAAAGAACTATCTAAGGCTAAAGGCCCTAGAGTACCTCTCTCCAAGGATATGGACTTTGCTAATACGGTGCTTCCCTTTTTGAGGATTTTCTATGACGCTACTATGCGTATTTCCGGATCTTCATATGTTACTAGTAATATATATATGAAGGAGATATTTGCTATTGGAAGGAAGATTCAATTATTAAGTGAGCACAATGATGCAAGCATAAAGTCAATGGGGATTAGTATGAAGAGTAAATATGACAAGTATTGGGGCAACGTTGATTGAATAAACATGATGTTACTGATTGTTGTTGTATTGGACCCAACTTGCAAATTTGGATATGTAAACTACTTTCTTGATTATTTTTTTGAAGTAGATGATGAGGCATTGAAGACGAAATTGTCATCTTATCGAGAATATGAAGGTAGGGAGGAAGGTTCTCAAAGTGTGTGAGAATCACAACCAGAGGAATATGATAATGATATACATGGTATGGGCTTCTATAAAAAATCAATTGGGCAAAGAATTGATCCTAAGTATGAGCTTGATAAATACCTTGCTGAAGAGTGTAAACCTTATTTTGTTGAGTTTGACATTCTGAATTGGTGGAAAGTCAACTCAACTAGACTCCCCATCATTTCAAGTGTTGCTCGTGAGGTGTTGGCATCCCTATGTCTACTGTAGCATCAGAGTCTGCTTTCAGCACTAGAGGAAAGGTGTTGGATCCCCATCATAGTAATCTTACACCTACAATAGTGGAAGTGATTGTTTGCAGTCAAGATTAACTGAAATGATCTCCTTTCTCAAATCTATTTGATGAGGACCTTGAAGAACTTGAAACCTTTGAGAAAGGTATGTTACAATATTTTTAGTTCTACAAACTTTGTATTGTATTTTAAATTTTTTGAAACATAATGAAATACTCTTTTTTGTAGATATCATTTCTCCAACGCTCTACGCAACATCATCTGCTAGTTTCATTAGTGTTGACAATTAAAGACATTTGTTTCTATTTTGTTTAGCGTCATTGTATTTGTAGTAAAATTGTTGAAGTAAATAGATTATTTGAGTTTAGGAATCATACTTTTAGAATATTTCGGAATTTGTTTATGTTCACCTTTATATTTAGAAAATTCATTAGCCTGTTAAGGTTTGGTGATGTGCTGAGATTGTTTGATCAACATTACCCTAATTAGACATTGCTATTTTTGTTTCTGATCCATTAATTTTATCCACTAATTTTATCTTGTACGTCCAGTCCTCTTGCACACCACAAGAGATTGATCCATTAATTGTCAGAAAATGTACAACTCTCACCCTGGGATTCTTGCTACAAACTTCTAACAACACTTCTAAGATAGCACACCACTATCTTAGATTAAGCTATTTTTAAGAAAGTATTCCTTTCTTTTACAAGTGATACAATATGATTTGAATAAGAATAAGGAAAGGTATATTGATAAACAATCCAATAACAATTCAAGTACTTGAGAACCTTTCTGAATGATATGAAAATGAAATGCAAGTACTTTGTAAATTTTCTTGTTTTTAGTGATATGGTAGTTGAATTTTCTGAGTTAATATAATGTCTACTAATAGTAAGGTGCAGTAAATAGATGAACACAGTAGATTTATCCTGGTTCCCCTTATAACCAAGGGTACGTCCAGTCCTCTTGCACACCACAAGAGATTGATCCACTAATTGTCAGAAAATGTACAACTCCCACCCTGGGATTCTTGCTACAAACTTCTAACAACACTTCTAAGATAGCACACCACTATCTTAGATTAAGCTATTTTTAAGAAAGTATTCCTTTCTTTTACAAGTGATACAATATGATTTGAATAAGAATAAGGAAAGGTATATTGATAAACAATCCAATAACAATTCAAGTACTTGAGAACCTTTCTGAATGATATGAAAATGAAATGCAAGTACTTTGTAAAAAATCAGAATTTGTTCAAAGTTGTTCAAGGTATTGATTCAAGGATTGTGAATCGTTTGATCTGAAGTTATGGGGTATTTATACTCCATAAACATCTTTTCAGATTCGTGGCCATTTACCCAAGAGGTTGATGAAAGAATACAATGATTTGGAGCCATTCCAGATCTGAAAAATTGTATTGCTTCCAGTTGTATTCGAATACAGGATGTGTGTATTCGAATACACCTCTTTGTAACGTTCAAAAATATTCAAAAATTACACCTTGTATTCAAATACACATGTGTGTAGTCGAATACAGATTGGTGAAAATTTGCCACTGACTTACTTTGTATTCGACTACAGATGGTTGTAGTCGAATACAGATATAAGGATTTTGGCCACTGACTTGTAGTGTACTCAACTACACATAGTCGTAGTCGAATACAACTTTGAGACTTTTTCTTCTGACTTGCTTTGTATTCGAATACAAGATGCTGTATTCGAATACACTTATGTATTTTGTCAAAAATATGATTTTTAAGACTTTGTTAATGTTGTTTTGACTTTTGAAAATACTTTAAATGCATATGTAAATATGACTTGTTCTCATGTAATTGAAATATTGGTTTGTATCATATACCTTTACATTTTAACATTTAATGTTTGGATTTGAAGCTTATTAATGAAGATATTTGATCTTCTTTTTAATCTTGTTGCATTGACCATAATTGTTGATCTTTGTCTTCATCAAAAACATGTAGTTTTACATATCTTCTGGGAAGGCTTAATATGTATCTGATTCTGTTTCTGATTAATTCTGATTGATCAACATTTTTGTGCCAATGCAAGGCTTAATATGTATCTGGAAAGACAGCTCCACATGCTGCTAGTTAATGAATTCCATGTTGAGATAGACTTTAATCATTTTTCAACATTCTGAAACCCAAATGAATTCCCTAATTACTAGTCAATGAATTCCAAAAAAAAAAGTCTATAGGAATTAAATAGTGCGGTTCAATTTGATACAAAAGCAGTTCGATTTGGTACAAGTAAAAATAAGTTAAAACCGGTTCAGTTCAGTTTGGAGTACTAAATCGGTTCACTAGTTTGTAGAACCAGTTCGGTTCAGTTTTACAAACTGTAAACCGGTTCGATTCGGTTTTCTCTAAACTGAAAACTAGTTCGGTTCGATTTGGTTTTCAAGCATAACTGAACTTTGCCCATCCCTAAGTAGTATAATGAGTACCTAAGAAATCATAAAACACTAAAAAAAAATCATAGATTAACCTTAAAAATACATTAAGAAACCTTAAAAGAAACCCTAATAAACTAACCTTCTCTAAAGGTTCAACAAACAAATGAGATTGGATAACCTCTACACGTTATCAATACCTAAACATAATGGAAACATCATAAAACAAATGTTAGTGAAAAAAGATTAAACCCTAACACAAAATAGTAACTTCAATTAGAAGAACAAACCAAAACAAAATACAAAAGCATATAATACCTTTCAACATAAACATTGAATAAAGAAAGAACAATTTTTTAAGATAAACATTTAATAAATTTTCTGAGATGAGAGAGCTATGATTTGGTAAAAATTTCAAAGGAAACTTACCAGATAGATTTTGTTGCATGTTTGTAGGCTAAAGTGAGACAGCAGCGATGGTGACAACAACGATAGTGACGACGACGATCTTTGAGCAACAGAGACACAAAGAGGATCGTTTGAGTCTTTGAGAGAGATGGGATATAGAGAAAGTGAGGCGGATGTGAGTGACTGTGTTGAAATTTGAACTGAAGTGAGAGCGAATTGGGATGAGCCGCTAGGGAATTGTGTGTTATTGGGCTTTTTAAAATAAATAAAAAATCCTTTGACAGGTTGTGGCTTTGTGAGACGTGAATGTGTTAGTATTGAAAGTGAGTAGTATTGTGTGTGCATTTTACATATTAATATATAATATAAAACTAATAATATTAATATATAATATAAAAATAATAATACAATTCGGTTGGGTTCGAGTACCAACGGATCCAAATTACTCATCCGAACCCGACCGTGTAGATCCATGTAAAATCTTATTTTTCACCCGCTAAACCCATCAACCCAAAGAAACTCGCCCGCAAACTTAAATTTTCTATTGGACCGGTCGGGTTCGGATATTATGTTCACCCCTATAAGACGTTTACTATTGAAGTTTGGTCAATGAAGTTTACGTCTCTGACTATATAACAATTCTCTTGTATTAGATGAATAAATTAAAATTTACATATTATAAGTTGTGTTTAAATCCGCGTGATAAGTTTTAGATTACAATAATATTTTAAAATTAATATACAAATAAGTTAACTCTCTTAGTTTAAATTATATAAAAAGATTATAATTTTTCATTGACATATCGATATAATGATTTTTTTTTTAATATTGAATTATTTATGGTACCAATATTTAGTATTTGTATTGGACCCATATCTATGCATCCTAAGAATCCATTGTTTGAACGTTGTTTCAGCAATAGATTTAGATGCGTTTCAGATTTTGCATTGCTGATTGTGGTCGTCAAACCGTTAATTTTATTCACATTCTACTAATTTTATTCAAATTATTTGTAGTATCATATAATGTATATATACTACTGTTGAGGTAAAAATCTTTTTGATGTATGTTTTAATGACAACAAGTCTTATGAAATAAATGATTAAGTTTTACGAATGGTGGTCTACTAATGATTGCACTTGAGTTTTATTTACGGTACATGTATTGCATAAGTGAACAAGCAAAAAGTCATTTACTTCATCAAAGTGCATAAAAATTGATGACAAAATCATTCTGGAAAAACAAATAGTCTTCACAACATTAATCCAAGAACATTATAGTTTACGAAGAACAAAGCCTTCTTGAATTCTAGATCGTTCCAGGCTACGAAAATACATCAATCTACATTACAAATCACCATTATTCATTACAAAGGAACAAAAGTATATACTCAATATTATTTTGGACATACTTGTCATAATTATCAACAAAGGAAAAACAATGCATGAAGAGAAAATAGCAAGATTAATCTCCAAAATTAATAGCTAAGATGAGAAAAGACAGTTAGGACAACAAGGACAATGTTGTTGTACCTTTTAGCAAAAAGCACATCATGCTTAGCCAGTTTCTAAATCCTGCTACCACATTTTTTCATACAACATAAATCCAAAAACATTCTGGTATGCGAAAGAACAAAGTCTTCTTTAAATCAATATCGTTTTGGGTTGCAAAAAACTGTCAATCTTCATCACAAATTTCCCACATTCATTATGAATGCAACATAACTAGACACAACATCGTCTTCGACAAATTCGTTCAAAGATGATCAACAAAGGCAAAACAAAACATCAAGAACAACTAATAAGATCAATCTCCAGATTTATGATTAAAAAGTACAACAAAGACAAAAATACCAACAATGCATCTCTACAAAAAGTAACATGCGTACAAAGTACTAAAGCATGACATATAACAAATGTCAAAATTCAGCACTCATACAAAACCGAAACGAAGAATGTTATGGTTTTACAAAAGAACATTCTGGTTATTCTCTTTTAAAGGCAGAATTAAACAACTAATTTTCTACAGTCCAAATCACAATTTAAAGATTGTCAAGACTGCTCAAATCAATGGTGAAGCCCATAAGTCGAGATGGATGCCTAAAGGAGGAAAACAACCTCAAGATTGATCTCCAAATTGATGAGTTGTGAGCAAGGACACAAGTACATTGTACTTACAATATTTTGCACAAAGCTCTGCATAATTCGATTGGAAACAATACCAAACTAACATTTCACATATCATTCACTCACTCATTCACGTTTTTCATCAAACCCAAAAGTAAGAATGTTCTTCAATTGTCAAGAATGTTCTGGATAACAATATAAACACATGTTTAATTGCTTTAAAATATATATAACACTTGGGAAGTGTGTCCAACGAATATATTCAATTTAAACTGAATATTCAAAATATTTTATCATCTATAAATTGAAGATCAATTGGAAGATGAAGGCAAAAGTTCAATTTACAAATTTACCAACACTTATTCAAGTCATAACAAGTCAAAAACTCTTCAAGCAAACTCCAGTTCTCTTCACTATATTTTTGGATCATCATTTACTGAGTTTTTCTTTTATTTATCTCAAACAAGTGTTGAGAAGTTTCAAGATCACAAAAACTTTTATCATACACATCATTTGCAACTCAAGTCTATCTTTTATGTTAGATTGAGTGTGTTTGTAAAAATCATTTTAAGGCTAAAAGGTGATTGTAAAAACCTTGTCTAGGTTGAAAGGTGAAGATTGTAATTAATCAAGGTGTGATCAAGAGAAAATGTGTGAAGGAGAACATTCTTAGTTCTGAAGCACATAGTGAAAATCTCATGGTTGTGAGGACTAGACTAGCTCGAGTTGGGTGAAACAGTATACTTTGTGTGTGATCTTTCTATCTCTTATCTTTAATTATTTGCACACACAAATCAAACTTCATTACAAACTAATTTATTTTATTTACTTCTAAAATATCCAGAACATTTTGGACATTTTGTTTTAACCAAGATTGATCTTGAGTTAATTTAAATTAAGCACATAAATCAAAATTTTAAAAGGGTCACAATTAAAACATTCGCTTGTGATTGGCATTGCTACTTCAATTAGTTCATAGATGAGAGAATGTCACAACCAAAGAATGAGGTAAGATAGTGTTTAGAATCTTTAGATCTATATTTAAAAAGGGATTTTTATCCTTTTGAGTTGAAGAATACGGGGTTCTAAATAAATTTTTGATGAACAAGGTTTGATCGCGAGCGTTGCACCTCTAACGATGTTTAGTTGCAACCGTTTTTCACGATTTTTCTTCACTACCTTGAAAATAGAGGGACCAAAATTGTAGATTAATCTTAATAGGAGAATTAAAAATACATTTATGCTATATCTTCTACACACTAGAAGAAACGTCTGAGGATAAATTTTTCTCTTATTACTTGTTGGTAACCAAATTGTTATCATCAAAATTAATTATGAATCAGTGTTTCAGGAGCAACTTAGTTCCAATAGTATGTCGGGGACCAAAGAGTACAGTGTTGCAACTTATCATTCAAAGTGTGTGAAGTTTAGGAATAATTTAGGTCCAAAAATTAAACGAGGAATGATTATGGATCGGTGAATTTTAGAATGGTGTGCATAAGAGCATTCAATATTAAGATCTTTATAATGAGATTTTACTTTAGGTATGGCAACCGAGGGTATATCGAAAGTGAATTTTACTTCCCCACCTTTACATTTAATTAGTTATAAAAAACTAGAACTCACTTGATCGTGCTCATTTGATGTTTACACACCAAAGAAACATGAAAAAATCTTTAAAAACTCAATATGTTTATTTTTGTCATACAATAACAATTATCTACTTATTTTAGACAAAAGAAATACATGATATAATAATGTACAATTTACAAATGATGAACACTTAAGGAAAATATCTCAATTGTCTAATTTTGAAAATTAAATGTTGAACAAACATGCATAGACAAACAACCCACCCCCGTGCAACAGCAGGGGTATAATTGCTAGCAGTACATGAAACAATGTACTGGTATTAAACATTAAAAAATAAAAATTCAAAATAAAATATTTAATTTAATAATTTTAGAATTTATAAGACTAGAACTTAAAAGAATATAAAACATGATTTTTATAACATCAAATGTGGCACAAATACCTCTAAATTAATCTCTCACATTTTTTTACTTATACAACTTGTAAAAATTTAAAAAATACTTCACAAAAAGTAAACAAATGCACAATATACTTGATTTTTCATTTTAATTAAAAACAAATCGGATGTATTTTGATGTTGAAGCATCAATTTTCCAGTAAGAAATTAGTATGGAGTATGAGTGTCCAGTTGTCTACTTACCTATAACGTGTATAAGATTGATTTCGTGAATTCCTCAACTTGCTTTAAATATTCCCAAATCCAAATCTCGTTAACTTCTTCTTTCCATTTAATCATAAAGATTTAACTTAAACAGATCAAAATTAACAACCTTACTAATTAGTCACAGACACTCTCAAGTTTACTTCATTTTCCTTCAACTTTGCATAAGAGACAAAAAAATGGGATTCTCCTCTTTGCTTCTCTCTTCATCCTCTCTGCATGGCAGATGTAAATTCAGTTTCCAATTTGTTTTTGGAGTACTTTTTTTTTTAGTACATTGGCATTGATATAGCACTTATGTTGCAATGCTAATGGTGGACCCATTGCAAAGGAGTTGATTCCAAAGCTTAATGTTGTGAAGAAAGTTTTGTCCTCCAAATTGGAAGTAAGGCTACCAGATATTGAAGTAAGACCAACTTTTCTCTCACTGTCATTTTTAATGACTTAATTGATTTCAATTCTCATTAATCACTTGTAGTTACATTTATGAATTATCTTGAATACAGGCTCATTGCCACTATCATATTACTAAAAGGGATTGGAGGGATTCAATTTGTTTTTGGAAGCATACTTGGATCTTTTCTTCTGGTAAGGCCTTGATGTCTTAGACTAAGATAAACTACTTAATTAAGCGTTTATAGTATAAGCGTTTATCATATAAACTTTATGTATAAACTATTTCTATAACAAAAGATAAAATAAAATTTAATTGGTTTTATATAAACTATACGTTGTTCCTTCAAAAAAAACTAAAAGTTATCTTGAAAACTTTTAGAAATAAGTTAAAAAGAGCTTATGATTTGTCATAAGATGTGTTCATCAGCTCTTCTAAACAGTCTCAGGAGTTTATGTCAGTAGATGAGTTTAAATAAGCAAAAAGTTGGTTGTGCAGTGTGGTATTATTTTCTCCATACTAAGGCGAATTGGTTGCGAAAGCAGTCTCTTATAGCTTCAATCTCATCGCAAGTTTACCATTACATCATCGCACAAACAAACATGTTCTAAGTCAATCCAAATAGACATTGAGTTTGAAATGTGAAGTTGTTATTCTGATTGAAGCTTTTCATCTTTTGTTATTCAATTTGTTTTTGGAAGCACACTTGGATCTTTTCTTCCGGTGAGGCCTTGATATATTAGGGGTTGTTTTGATTGGTTTATTAGAGTTTATAACAAACATTTGTACCTCTGCTTAGGAGAATTTATGGAAACAGTATATGACATGTTAATAAGTTGTTTTCAGTTTATTTTCATAAAGTTCTCAAATATACTTATGGAAACAACCAAGAACCTATACAAATAATATATACATAAGCACTTATGCTATAAACTTTCAATTGAGTTGTTTATCCAAGAGTAAGAAGAAGTTGCTATTATGATTAACAATTTTCCTTTTGTAGCTTCTGCATCAAGCGATTACGACTCCGCTTTTGTACGATTTCTATAACTATAAACCCAGCAGCCCTGAATTTAATCTACTGCTGAATAATTTCATGCTGGTTTGTTCAAATTTCTTTTCTTGATATCTTTCCAAATGGTGGTTTCATTTGTTTAAGTGCTAAACATATTGTGGTTACTTTTGGTGACAGAACACAGCAGTCTTTGGTGCATTGCTATTCTTTATAGGGATCAAGAACTCAATTCCTAGGAAGCAACTAAGGAAGAAGACTCCAAAAACAAAGACAATTTAGGAAATAGAGAAAAGATGTATGAATGTATTTTTCCAAAAGATTTTTTTGTTTATTTGTCACTTGGATCATAATTTGATTATTGATAAGCTTCCACTTTCTCTTACACTTGTCCACAAAGAGATTAAGCTAAGCTATTGTTAGATGTTAGTTATGGCCACAAGTAAAATAGGAGGGGAAAAATTGCTTGGTGAAACAATTAAAATTGTTCCATAGTCCATACTAACAATGCTGACTACAACTTTTTTTTCCATTTTAGTCTAGTAGAGTATTAATTTAAATAATGATGTTCAGAAAATTTCTTTGTGCAAGAAAGAGTTCCTAATATAATGGTGTGAAAACAAATTCAAATGATAAACATTCTAAACAAAAGGATAATTTATTTATTTATGGAGTGATATTGAAAGAGAAGATACAAGATATTAACAATAAAGTTATAACCTTGCACTCTATCTTTTCCCAAAGGAGCACTCTCCCTTTCTACTATAGCATTCTCTATTCTCTAGTTTACAACTTAATTCTTCAATACTATCTTTCACCTCTATCAATTGAGAGTTGTTTAACCAAAATAACAACTCATGAGAACCACCTAACTAACTCATTAAGTTATTAACTAATTTCTACTAATCAACTCTTAACTACTCAAATTATCCATTATCTAAACAAATGATTTCATTGATATCAAACTCGTCTCATGTTGAAATCAACACAAAAATAATATTGAGATCTTAACCCTTTAAATTTAAAGGGTAAAGAGTTTTTGATTTAACGATTTATTATTCATTTCAAAAAATTTCTTTTAAGCACTCTTTTAGAATAAGGATTAAAGACTAACCCAAGTCCAATACAATTCATTTTTTACTATATAAATCCCACATCACTACTAACTAAATTACGATTAATTTATTAACCATACTAACATTTGTCTATAAAAAAAACAGATTTCATTCTAAATCTCTAATCCAATTCAAATATTATACTAACTTAAAGTTAGAATGTTAACAATTCTTTCATCAATCTATATTACTTTGAGATCATCTATCTTTCTTGATAAATCTGAGTTCGAACCAAAAGACACTCCATTAATTATAAAAAGTAAAGTAATAGTAGAAAGCTAGCTTAAGAGTTTTCCCTCACATAGATTATTTTTTCAAGTTTGTTCAGTTTTTTATAAAAAAAATTATGTTATTACTCCATAAAATCTCGATATAAATATTTGTTTTTTCTTCCTTTCTCCCTCTTTCCTATTCGTATGTTACATATCAATGATCACATTACATTTCATACTTGGTAGATTATTTGTTGCTTATACATGTTTCCTTACAAAACAAATGATCATATCTTAGAAACAATGGGTTGGAGAGTTAAACACAAAACACCACAAACTTGAGGATACAATCTCTTCCTGATTTCACCATAAACGTCACCCACCCACTTCTTCCTTGCTAACTCCTCCCCCATGCGCATTGCAGCCTCTACTGTCCCATCCTCACTATCGTGCGCCGTGTTCACAATCCCCATTTCCACCGCTTCCTTCGCCCTAACCTTCATCCCCCTCAACAAAACATCACGCAGCGCCATCGCCGGCCCAATCTTCGCCGTCACCACGGCGGCAAAGTAGTCGGGAACCGTGATTCCGAGGTCCACCTCCGGCATATAGAGTACTCCGCGGTCGCTCCTCATGAGGACGTAGTCGTGCGCCATGGCGAGGATAAGTCCGGCTGCTGCAGCGTGACCGGAGACGGCGGCGACTGTCGGCATCGGCAGGGAGAACAACGCCGCGATTACCGGGCGGAGAGAGTCTGACATACGGCGGAGGCGGATGCGGGCTTCGCTCTGACTCCCGGCGGCTTGAGCGTACCGGAAATCGAAACCGTTGCAGAAGAATCTTCCGTGCGCGGTGGTGACGAGGGCGGAACCGACGGTGGCTTGGGAGTTGACTTTTGAAATGGCGGTGAGGATGGAAGAGAGGAGTGTGGGGTTCAGACGGTGTTGTTCGTCGTCGTGGCTTGTTAGGGTTAAAATGAACAGTGAACCTCTTTTCTCTAATGTACACATAGTTGTGTTTCTTATGTGCCCGTTTGAGATTGAGTGTTTTTTGTCGTGTGAAGAGAACGAGGGGAGTGGAAGATGTTTTTGGTGTTCATGTTAAGAAATGGTCAATTAAGTAATTATAATATATTTCCTTACTCCCACAATAATAACTATGATTTTCTTTTTTTTTTTTTGGCTCAAAGATGTTTCATTAATAATCATGTCTTCAATAGAGTATGGTATCTCTACCAAGATATAGAAATGAGGATAAAATCTCTTTTTTCAAGTGCAAGACTGAGAGTAATTTCATTTGTCTCTCTCTTAACAAACTCAACACGAGAGTTTCTATAGATAGAAGAAAAATAAATTTACATTGTATATAGCTACCTTTGAGTTCCATTCAAAGTCCACATATTTCAACTACAACTTGTGCATCCATTTAAGCGCGGATAGTAAGCCGAGGACTTCGTCCTCGTGAGCCAAACATTGATATGAATATCATTTTGATTTAGCCAAAACAAATTCTCCATGTTCATTCCTTATACACATACAAACACTCAACTTGTTTGCTTGAAATGAAATAGCAACATCAATGTTGCATTTCGTTATGCCTGCCTCTGGTTTCCTCCAAATAGTTATTGGTTGGACCTCTTAGTTGTTACGACATGATTATAGGTTGTTTTGAAAGCAGTCCAATCACTTATCAACTTAGAAGCTCATGTGAATACTTTATTGTTCGTATCCACAATATTATGCTAGCATTTGTTATTACGTTGCTTCCAAATACTCCAAATGATAGAAGCAAACTGATCGGACTCCTTGTTGGGTAGCTATTGTAAAATTCTGAAAAATGATTTTGGATACATCCGAGCTTTGAACCAAAACATAAAAGATAACTTGTGAAAAGAAAAACTTTTGCAAAATATTTATATTGTTAGTACAAGTAAAAAAATATGAGTATTATCCTCTTCTTCACGGTCACACAATAAACAAATTACTAAGATAATCGACACCTTATTGTTGTAGCCTCACTCTAGTAGGAAACATTGCCTGCAAATGCGCCAAATTAAGTTTCTTATTTTTGGTATAGCACAAAGACGCCAAATAAGATTTCGTTGTCCAGGAACGCTCTAATGGGAGTCATCACTAGCATCATGAAAGGATAACCTATATGCACTCTTCGTTGAATAGTATTTATTTATTTCAATAGACCATATCCTTCTATTATTAGTGACTAAAGCAAATAATGGGGTATGCAGAATTTTTGTAATAGTTGTTGTATCAAAAAGCGAACATATGAGAGGGAAGTTCCAAGACTTGGCATTTGAATTGATGAGGTCCCCTGCATGTAACTGTGCGCCACGAAACTCACCATCCATAGGTGCTTCCAAGATAGTTCCATCGAGCAACCATCTCTAATTCCATAGTGGTATATCATTACCCAAACCAATGCACCATCTTATACCTATTTTAAGTACACATTTGGCACTACAAATGTTTCACCAAACAAAACTCGGATTATGACCAACCGTAGAATCTACAAATTGCCCTTGAGGAAAGTACATTGCTTTCAACAAACGAGATATGAGAGTATTAGGATTGGTCATGATACGCCACCCTTGTTTCCCCAACATAGCAGTATTAAAAGCAGTGAGATTTTTAAAATCCATACCTCATTCTTTCTTACTCATTGAGAGTATTTCCCACAAAACCCAATGGATACCTTTTGAGTGGTTACTCGAGTGACCCAACCAAAAAGAATTCATCATTTTCTCAATTTCAACACACAATGTTTTTGGTATAAGAAAGATACTAATAAGATATGTAGGAATAGACTACATGATATATTTTATAAGAATTTCTCCCGCCTATGAAAGACTTACGACTCCACGAACTCATCTTCCTCCAAACTTTTTCTTTTACAAAATTAAAGATAGCCTTTTTACCTCGACCAACCATGGAAGGAAGTCCCAAATATTTTCCGGTGCCAACACTGCCTGAACTCCAACACTGTTTGAGATACATTACGGCTGCAAAAAATCTCAGACTTTTGGAAATTGATGGATTGCCCAGATGCTGCCTCATAGGTAGCTAAGATGTTTTTCATGATCATAGCTTCATTAACATTGTCTCAAAAAAATAAGAAGTCGTATGCAAATAGGAGATGATAAATAATGGGAGCAATTATGCAACTTTTAGCTCCATGAATGTCACATTTTGCTTATGTTTGGTGAATAAGGGCAATAAGGCCTTCTACACAAATAATAAATAACTATGATGAGAGGGGGTCCACTTTCTTAAGACCCTTACTCGGGTGAATGGATCCAACCACATCATCATTAACCAGCACAAAATAATCAATGGTTTCCTCAAAAAGTATAATCCAAGAGATCCATTGAGTTAAGAAACCCATCTTCATCATGACCCTTCGAAGGTAATCACAATCCATTCCATCAAAATCCTTACTAATGTCAAATTTAAGAGCAACATTACCCAATCTCCCTTTTGTTTTAGTTTTCATAAAGTGCATAATTTCAATATAGCTTCCTTGGATTATCAAGAATAGATCTTCTTGGAACAAAAGTTGACTGATTTTCCGAGATTCACTTATAAAGAATACGCTTCAACTTGTTAGCTAGCACCTTAGCTACCAACTTGGAGATTATAAAGAATACCCTTCAACTTGTTTGTATATATGATGTAATTGTTTATGACTCTTGTTGTTTTGTGTTACAACGCATTATTTTATTAAGTTGTTTAAAAAAAAACATTTGCACTGTTAAAAATTGAGGTGTTACATTGTGGTATCAGAACTTTTGTTAGATTGTAGGTCGACCAGTAGGTTGGGAACCGTTATCTTATCATGCATCATAGTAAGTTGTTAGAGTTGTCAGATCTTGTGTAGTTGTTGCGTGTTGAAGTGCTGATGTAGTCGAAAGTTATATTTTGCAATTCTTCTAAGTGGTGTTAAGATTTTGACTTAATGTTAGTTTTGTAGAAAACAATGCCTCCAAGAAGGAACAACCGCTTTTGTTGGGACAATCAAACGGCTGAAGTAATGAATAACATGACTGCTTTTGTTGCTGCACAAACAGTTGCAAAGACTTTACAGGATCTAGAGAAGAGAGAAATGGAGATTTGTGTTGTTGAGTCAAGGGGATTGGAAGATTTTCGTCAAGAGAGAAATGTTGAGAGAAATGGACATTAAATTAACATTAACAAGTTAAATTAACATAACATTAAATTAACATAACACTCATAACTTTTTTAATTAACTTTTTGTTTGTTTTTATCAAAATATTAAATTGAGATTTTGTCTCAACAATGCAGCCACCCTTACTAGAAATAAAATAAACCTAAGTGACGAGTCTAAATAAATCAAGTTTCTGCCCACACTATTTTACTACAATTATATAAATAAATAAAACAAAAAAATGGGTAATATCTTATAGCCCAAGTCATTTTCATGTTAACTTATAGTTGACCAATTTAGGCTAAATTCATTATAATTTAGCCCCTGCTTATATGGTAGTTGTCGCCATTTTGTTTAAGGTACCCTTGTCACCGATCTTCATAGCCCTTAAAGTGCAACACTCGTGTTTTTACTTATTATGTCCTCATTGGCGAGTAACCTTCTATTCCATATTGTTGACTTCATGAAGAAGTTTATTGCTTTGACTACGCCAAGAGAAATAAAAACAAAATTCATATGGAAGGATGATATTTTCCATCGTGAAATGTGCATATATACTAAACAACATTCAAACTCTTGAGACTTATAAGGACAAATCTTATTGATGTCTTTTGATCCTATCTTCATCCATAAGAACCTGAAGCAAATGGGTATCTCGTCTAGAGATGTGGCTGAAAAGATTCAACGTGAAGATGAAGAAGAACTTAAGGCTAAGAAAACCAATGAAGAAAAATTGAAACAAAAGGAAGTCGTAGGGGTTAAGAAACCCATAACAAACAAAATATTTGGAGAATCAAGTCTTTCATATTTTTCGATATTTTACTCAATAAGATAACAAAGAAAGTGTTAAAGAGTACTTGAGAGGTTTGTCAGTAAAAATGATTGCAATTGAATATGGTCCATATTCTAAGAATATACCATTTCTTCTACCTCTGGTAGTAGCATTGAAACCAAAAGGAATGAAGCAAAGGGATCTCCAAACAGTTGATAATATATCTCCTGATAAATAAAGGGAATTTGATGTTATTTGATCTGATTTTGCTCTTTCCTCTGTTTCTAGTTTTGTTTTGGATTCACCATCATTCAATAGTCCTCAAAAACAAAATCAAACAAAAACCTTTTTATCTCAAAACAAATCATATGACGATGATTAGTTGTTGTTTAGGAGAAGACGATACCTATCACCACTTAAACCTCGAACACTTTTCGAGTTTGAATGGTCACCATCTCCTACCAAAAATATTTGAAACACTAGATCAAAAACCACAACCACCACTAGAATCACAACATAAAGCCCATTTAATTTCAATAACTTAGAGAATGTATGTTTAAAATAGTGTTTTGGTTATTTTTTTATAAATAAAATTTAGGGTGAGAGAATTATACCTCAGCTCGAAGTAGAAAAACCTTAAAACTCTTTAAAAATTTATAAAAAGTTTTATATTCACTTTTTTTAATTAAAGTAGCGAGGTTCGAGACTAAACAAATTGAAAATTAATATTATTAGTTTTTTTTTGGATAGTGTGTTAGTTATTGTAATTCTCTTTAGATATATCATATATATATATATATATATATATATATATATATATATATATATATATATTTTAAGAACCAATGTAATGTAATTATATTTTGTATTTATTTATTTAATCAAAAATAGTGATATTTAGACATAATTTGACGGGATAAAATGTTTAAAAATTTACTTAGGAGTTTATAACAATTAATCTCGCTTATTAAAAAAAAAACAATGAATCTCAAATGCAAAAAACTTTGAAATTAATCTCACAAGTACAAAATTATTTTAATGATTATTTGTATATATAATATGTTCTTTAACATTGAAAAATATGATTGTTTTTGGTAACAATATTTATTAAAGTAATTAATAAAAAAACTAAATTAACATAATTTGATTGAAACATTTAAGTTTATAATATGTTTAATGTTTAATTAATACGAGAAATAAATACGACGTTGATTGATCCAAATAAAACAGAAAAAGAAGAAATACGACCTTAGAGTTTCTCAATGAGTAACAAAAAAGAAAAGCAATGGTTTCTACAGTATCATCTCTTGATTAGTTGATTGTATAAAACATCCAATTATTCCATTTTTGAAAATAACCATATTTATTACCGAAGGAAATTTACACCACTCATTACTCAGTTACCGAAACATCAGAACCAAGAAAAGTAGCGCGTAAAAGATGAACCATTTTCGCGCCATTCTTCTCACTAAGAAAACGGCGCGCATCTTTCACCATTTATAAACTCACAACCCTTCCCACTTTATTTTAACATCACTGTCACTGTCACTGTCGACTCTTCCTCTAAATTTTTATTAGTTTTTTTTTTCCATTTTAAATTATTTTCTGATATTTCTCTATTCATGGAGAACGACAACGTCGTTGTTGTAAACGGCAATAGAGTCCTCGTCGCCCAGCCTCTCACTGTGCTCCGTGCCCTAACCAGCACTGGTGGTGCTCGCGTTCTAGCAACGCCGCCTAATATGAACCCTAACTCAGATGATTCCGACGTATGCAAAACTCCGATGATTAAAGTGAAAGACGAGCCTCAAGAAGAAGAAGTGAAAACCGTTTCCGTTGGTTCTCATTCCGAAGCGGTTACCGATGTGCGACATTCGATGCACTCGGTCGACGATTCTCTCAAATCTACGAACACGAAAGTTGCGTCGGTAGGTGAATCTTTGAAATCGATGAAAGATGAACCAACGGTTCAAATGACGGAAAATAGAGCCGCTGTTGATGTGGTTGGTGAGACACAAAAGTCTGTTAAGGTTGAATCGGTAGATGAATCGCTGAAACCAATGGAAGTTGAACCGAGGATTCGATCGATGGAAGAAGTTAACAATGTCGATTGTGAGACGCATGGATCAGTTAAGGTTGAACCTGTTCAAAAAACAACATCGGTACAAGCGAAAGAAGGTTCCGACAATCAAACGCTTAGCAATGAAGTGGAGGCGTTGAAGGTAGTGAATAAGGAGAAACAATCTGTTAGCGATGATGTGCAGGTGTTGAAGGTGGTGAAGAAAGAACCAGTGGAAGAGAAGAAGATTCCAATACCGAACCTCGAGGACGGTGAGTTTCCTGTAGAACCTGGGTGGTCATTGCTGGGAAGGAAGATTGAGGTTGCAACTTCAACTGCTAGGGGATTGAGGAGATTGGTGGACAATGAGATTGTTCATTTCATTTTCCCTAATCCACATACCTCTTACAAGTTCCAATGGATAGTTCGCGTTGAAACCAAACGTTCTGGAGTGGTACTAATTTATTAATCATATCATAGTATATATGTGCTTTTGGTGTTTTTGTTGGAAAGAAATAAATTTGATATATTTTTGTTATTTGGCTGTGTTTAATTTTTTCAGGTTGGGAGGCTGCCAATGGAATGGGCAAAAGCTGTCATTCCTCTAGTGCAATCTGGAAATGTTAAGGTTCGAGGTCGATGCATTGCTACACCGAATAAGCTGGAAATGATGCAAGATATAATGTTGTTAGTGAGGTATAACTATTAACTTTCTAGTTCCTTTTGTTAGTTTAGTTGAGATGATATTAATGACAGATTTCCCTTTTATTTGTTTTTTGTTCTTGTGTTCATTTGGGGTATTTCATTTATGTTGTTAGTGAGGTATAACTTTTAAGTAACTTTCTAGTTTCTTCTGCTAGTTTAGTTGAGATAATATTGATGACAGATTTCCCTTTTATTTGTTTTTTGATCCTGTGTTTATTGGGTATTTTATTTGAATTTGGGTTCTCTAGATGTTGTTTTTATTAGTGGATGAACCTAATTGATCCTTTTTTTGGGCAGTTTTTATGTTCATCACTCTGTTTTCTCTGAGTGTGTTGATACCTCTTGGAAGCTAGAGGCTTGTGGTACCATTAATTCTACTGCTTATCCACTTCTTACACTGTTAAATATGTTAGAGATTGAGCCACATAGGAAGGTAATAAGCCTCTATTTTTTTCAAATTGTTTTATATGTTTGTTAATAGACATTTGTAATGGGTTGTTGTTATTTGTAACTAGGCTGATTTCACCCCTGAGGAAATGAAAGCTCGGAAGCGGATACTTAAAGTATGTGCGACTAACTTCATCCTTTCCTCTTTTAATATATTTTAGCTTTCATAATGTTGCTGTTTAATATGGTGTATTGAATGTCATTTATTGTAAATGTTGCCTGATTCTTTATTAAGTAACTTCTGCATGCTAGAGGCCTAATTTTGCTGTTCATGCTACCAGCTTGATTCAGATGAAGCTTCAGCATTGCATGTCACTAAGCGAAGAAAAGGTGTCAGTGAGCCGCTGCCAGAGCCAAATGAGAATGAACAAGCTCTTTCAGAATCAGCTTTGAATAAACTTGTTGGAGCAGCAGAAGTCTTTGACCTGGAGGTATATACATCGTATTCTAATTTAAACTGTTCGACTTCAATGTCTCTCTCGTGTCACCAACCTTTTTATGTCTTATATAACTTTAGGAGATGGAAGCACCGAGCACCTTGATGTGTTGTCTGAAGCCTTACCAGAGTCAAGCGCTGTATTGGATGACAGAAATTGAGAAGGGAGGTGATGATGAAAATGCTGAGAGAAATCTACATCCTTGCTGGTCAGCATACAATATATGCAATGGGTAAGCACTAATAGAAAATGATTCCTCAAGAAAATTGAAGTCTTTTTTTTTTCTTTCCAAAATCAGTATATAACTTAACCTGCAATGCTGTTTTGCAGAAAGACAATTTATGTTAACATATTTACCGGGGAAGCAGCAAAGAAATTTCCACAAGCCACACAGATGGCAAGAGGAGGAGTGAGTTTGTTTCCGGCTGTTGATTTTAAACTCTTTCATGTTAACATTCAATATAAACAGTTTAACTTTTTTCAATTATAGATTCTGGCGGATGCAATGGGACTTGGAAAGACTGTTATGACAATTGCTCTGATTCTCAGTAATCCAGGCAGGGTGAATGACAATATTTTCACAAATAAGAGGAGGAATATTGACTCATCGTATAAAGTAGAGGGTGGCACTTTGATTGTTTGTCCCATGGCTTTATTGGGTCAGTGGAAGGTGAGATTTCTCTGTAACTAAACCATACTAAAAAAGAACCTGATCGTTCGTTTGTAACTCTCAATTAATATTTTGTACGTGAAAGGTAATTCACAAGTATTTAAATTCTCCAGGATGAGCTTGAAACACATTCAAAATCAGGCAGCATATCCATATTTGTACATTATGGTGGGGGTAGAACCACAAACCCCGATTTGTTGTCAGAGTATGATGTTGTCTTGACAACATATGGTGTCTTATCAGCTTCATATAAAAGTGTAAGGAAATGTTTCTCTGTATTTATTTATATCAATTTACATTGCAAAGCTTCTTACATTGGGTTCCTTTGCCTTGAAACCAGGAGGGAGAGAATAGCATCTACCACAGGGTCCAATGGTTCAGAGTGGTGCTAGACGAAGCTCATCATATAAAAGCCCATAAAAGTCAGGTTGCCCAGGCTGCTATTACTTTGTCATCACAATGCCGCTGGTGTCTAACAGGAACCCCACTTCAGGTTAATTATAAGGATACCTTATGCGTGAATTTTATCATAATTGCAAGGAGAAAAGTAGTCCCCTAACAAATGAAATTTCTATCTTTCTCAGTCATCTGAAAATGTTTATTTTGTTAGCATTTCAGTACTAATTAGTTTATTACTAACTCTCTTTCTAAAATCTTATGCTCTCTATTGCAGAATAGCTTGGAAGATCTATACAGCCTCTTGAGTTTTTTGCGGGTTGAACCTTGGTGCAACTGGCAGTGGTATGTCAAATATGATGCTAACTTCTAAATGACGTAAATTTGATCAATGTGTTCAAAAATAATTTTATTTGAAGACCAGTACTTATTTTCATAATTGTATGTGTTCATTTTTTAATTTGTTTCTGTTAGGTGGACTAAGTTGATTCAAAAGCCTTATGAGCATGGTGATCAAAGAGCCCTGAAATTGGTCAAGGGAGTTTTGAGGACACTGATGTTAAGAAGAACGAAGGAAACAAAGGATAATGAAGGAAGGTAGTCATTCTCGCTTCACATGAACTGTATCTTTTTTTACAATATACATGTGTGGATCTATTTATTTATCATGATACATCAACCATGCTATGTTTTTTCAGGCCTATACTTGTGCTGCCACCAACTGATATTCAATTGATTGAGTGTGAACAGTCAGAATCTGAACGGGACTTCTATGATGCACTCTTCTTGAGATCTAAAGTAAGTTGTGTCATAGCTTGCAATCTGTAAAATATTTGTTTAGCAATTTGTTTCACTTGTCATTTTTCATATAGGCTGTAATTTTGGAAACCGTATTGTTTTCAGACATAACTTTGCTAGAAACTTGTTCTCTCCTTTAACACTGGGTGTCTAGTTGTGTAATTTATTTTGTTATGGATCTAAACTGTTTCATTCAATTCCAACAGGTCCAATTTGAGCAGTATGTTGCACAAGGAAAGGTTCTTAACCACTATGCAAATATCCTTGACCTACTAATGCAGTTGAGGCGGTGCTGTAACCATCCACTTTTAGTCATGTGGTGGGTGTGGCAAATACATTAAATTTTTCTTCCCACTCCCAATTTTTTTCTACCAATAATAGTAATTAAAATTTGCCATGTGTGCAGTGGAAGTGTTCCTGAGAAATATGCAGACTTGAGCAGACTTGCAAGAAAATTCCTAGAGTCCCATACTGAATCATCCAATATATGCCATGAAAGTGATTCACAGCAAAATGCAAAAATGAACAAACTTGCTAGTAGATTCCTGCAAAATTCTGATGCTTCGCACTCTGTCCAATCTCGGGAATACATTGATGAGGTTTTGGGGCATATTCAAAAGGGTGAAACTGTAGAATGCTCTATATGTATGGAATCACCAGATGATCCTGTTTTGACACCATGTGCACATCAGTTTTGTAGAGAATGCCTATTCAATTGCTGGGGGACCTCAATGGGTGGTAAGTGTCCAATCTGTCGTCAATCACTCAAGAAAAGTGATCTTGTTGTACTTCAATCTGAAAGCCCATTTGAGGTTGATATTGAGAACAATTTGACGGAGTCTTCAAAGGTTTCAAGGCTGTTTGATTTCTTAGAGCATATTCAGAAAACGTCAGATGAAAAAAGTATCGTCTTTAGTCAATGGACTTCATTTTTTGATTTGTTGGAGAATCCATTGAAGAGGAGAGGGATAGGATTCTTAAGATTTGATGGAAAATTGACTCAGAAGCAGAGAGAGAAAATTCTGAAAGAATTTAACGACACAAGAGAGAAAAGGGTAAGTAAAATCAAATTATAATGTAATAATTTTCAATAAATTTTATCACAACCTGAGTCACTGATATTTTTTCCTCATTGTTCTGTTTTAGGTTTTATTGATGTCATTAAAAGCTGGTGGTGTTGGCTTGAACTTGACTGCAGCTTCAAATGTTTTTCTTATGGTATGCTATACCCATCTTCCCTCATCTTGTAGCTGTCATGTGGAATTACAATTTTCTGAGTTTGTTAATTCTTTTTTGTAATGAAAATGTAGGATCCATGGTGGAATCCTGCAGTTGAGGAGCAAGCAATAATGAGGATTCATCGTATTGGGCAAAAGAGAAGGGTTACCGTAAGAAGATTCATCGTTAAGGTTAGCTAATTCATTTTCCCCCGTTAAGGTTAGCTAATTCATTTTCCCATGAACTGTTAGCACATGCAATAATCCAATTCATCTTAATAGTCAAGTGTTTAAACTTGGAATATTCAACGTGATCATTTAGTACTAGTTCACATAATTTAATACTAATTCACATTACTACTAGTTCACATAATTTAATACTAGTTTTCATATCAAACAGCATTGGTGGCCCTGGTCCCGTTGATTATTTATCCATGCAGCTTATCTTGACTTTGCAACAAAAGTTCTATATGCATTTTCAATATTTTGTATTTGATATCTCTCTTTAGTTTGTTGGATATACAAATCATTTTTCTCACATTGATCACGTTTTTTCCTTAAGCAATCTCCCGTATCCTTTTTTGGGGTCACACGTGCTCAAAAACTTTCTCAACTACTACTGTGTTGTTGTCTTCGTCCCCCCATTTTTATAAACTAATGGAAAGAGTCGTGTGTATTATGAATAGGGCACAGTGGAAGATCGGTTGCAACAAGTGCAAGCAAAGAAACAGAGGATGATATCTGGTGCCCTCACAGATGATGAGGTTCGGACTTCAAGGATTCAAGACCTCAAAATGCTATTCTCATAGGATCATTTATCGTGAATCTGACCTCTCATTTAGTCTTTGTATTTATTAGATTGGAAGTCTTATTTTATTTAGTCTTTTGGATCTACAATGAAGCTCACATTGTATAGGGGGTAGTGCTCTACTTAATCACTTCGATATCTTTTGCGTACAATTTTAATGTTATGGAGAAAGTCCAAACTCAGGTAAAAACAAAGTACGTTGTTTTGTTTTGTATATTTGGCGGCACTAACGGTTAAAGTAAACGCGGCTACTTTTGCCTGGTTTTGTAATTGGAGCCCATTGTTTTTTGGTTTATATTATTATGAGAGAAAACGATTATTTCCTTTATATAAAAATATGTTACACTTTTTAATTGTATAAATTATTAAAATTACTTTTATAATCTCTAATCTATTACGACTTAGTTTCTTAGAAGTTCATATTCTTTAGGTTAAATGAGTTTTGTTTAATCACTTGTAAGTGAATTTCTGGGAAAAAATAGTATTAATTTTTTAAAATAGTTAATATTAATAATTATTAATTTTATTAGAAAAAAAATTGAACTCAACCACTTTGTCCCTCTAACTTTCTTAAACTATCAAATCACCTATTAATTGTAAAAAATTACTTTTTTTTATTCTCAAATTTTCTCAAAAATCTATTTGAGAATATTAAATTGAAAGCGAGGGAAGAACATCCTTAATTCTATTGATCGGAATTATGAAATGGAGTGTTGAAATGGTATTAGTTGAGATTGTTTGAATTGTTTTCCAATTTCTATGGTATAAGAGTTACTTAGACATATATGATTGGGGTTATGTCGGGTTTCATTTTGGGACTGTTTATTGGTATAGGAATATTATATAAAAATACAAATAATAGATTAAACCAAAAATTAATTTCAAAATCAATTTTTAAAAAGTATATGTAACATTAACGAATTAATATATATAATATCTTTTTATTTTGTTAGTATCATACATGTTTAGGTGCATTTCTCTCAAGGACCACAACCTACACTCAACCAGTAGCTTACCACAATTAATCAAAGTTAAGTTCAACGTGACTTGAATGGTTGAGCTGAGATAGGTTGGACCTGAACGATTGAGCTGAGTTTGGTTGGGCTTGAACAATTGGGCTGGACTTGGTTGCACATAAACGGTTGAGCTAAGCTTGATTGGACCTAAACGATTGAGCTGGGCTTGGATAGACCTGGTCTGTTGATTTGAGCTAAGTTGGAACTAAAACGATTAAGTTGATTTTGGTTGGACATGAACGATTGAGATGAGTTTGGTTATTGTGGAACGGAAAATACCATGTGGTAGGATCATCCATATCAGTCCACAGTCCACCAAACGTCAAACCTGTTAAGGTGCATACATTTGTTTCTTCCTTCGTCAACCGATATCAGTCCACCAAGTGTCAAGCTTGTTAAGGTGTAGACGTTTTTTTCTTACTTCGTCTACAATACCACTCATTAGTGTTAATGCTGGTTTTGGTGATGATAAGACTTATGGTCTTGTCATATCAATTGTCTTGTTATATCAATTGTACATCCCTTTAGTCAATTCAATCACATCTAAAATGATATGACTCTTGGTCTTCTCATACAAATTTTCTCGTGATATCAGTTGTACCTCACTTTAGTCAGTTCGGTTACATCTAAAATGATATGACTCTTGGTTTCGTCATACCAATTGTCTCATTATATCAATTGTACCTCACTTTAGTCAGTTCGATCACATATGAACTACACACTTCCTAATGTGATTTGCACCTACCTTTCTATTCCCTCACTTGTTTCTCTTTAAAAAGGGTACTCTCCATTCCTCATACTCACTGCTAAATCTTGTTTTCTCCATTTTGAATGTGTCGTTATCCCTTAGTGGTTTGCTTGTCTCAAGAAGCTACTTCTACTCTCATGGATACCTGTTTTTCTATATCTTTCTTTCACTCTTTTCTTTTTAGCCAAGCTTATCGTTACCGTGATCATTCCACACCCAAGCTCACCTCAACATACGGATGCTTTGGCCTAGATCTATTATGCTCTATTCGAGCTTAAGACTAGCCGGGAAGATAATCTCTCTTTGAAGACAACAAACTTAGAGTTGGAGTCCCAAATGTCCTTTATTGAGACGAAGTTTCAGAAAATGCAAAGAAACTTTAAGAATTCGAAGGAGAATGTTGTTGATGAGTTTTAGAAACTGGTTTTGCACGTTCTCTTGAGCATGTTGAGGCGGTCCATCTGGGAATTGACCTTAGTGGTCTTGGTTTGAGCATAGAAGTTCGAGGATGTCGCGTTGTTTCCCTAGTTACCCCTTTTGGTGTTGTGAGGACAACTTTATTCATCCTTATTAAGATGATCTTTGAGCAAGGAAAGATTAACACATTTGATTTAATATTTTGATTCTTCGTTTGTTATGGTTTTGATGTATTATTTTGTGTTGTTTGCAAGGTCAACCCTTGATCGTAGCTACAAGTCTTTGTGGTTACTTTTGGCCTTAACTATGTTGTTTTGTAAGCGAGTTGAGCTCAATTACTTATTCATGATGTTATATGCAATGCTCTTGTTTTTAATGGTATTTTATATTTGCATATGTTATCACCCCTCCTCCTCAGGTCATGAATGTGCAACTCTACTCGGTCACCCTTATTATGACGTCAAGGAATGTCTTTAACGAATCCTTTCTCATAACGTAAACTTGCCTAAGTGTCGGGTCTATATCGACACTCTCTTCGGTCTTGAAGTCAAGGCTCTGCTCGACCACCCTTATTATGAGGTCAAGGAAAGTTTGTAACGAATCTCTACCTATAATGTAAATTTTCCTAAGGGTTGGGTTTGTATCGATACTCGCTTAGGTCTTTAAGTCATGGCTCTGCTCGGCACTCTTATTATGATGTCAAGGAAAGTCTCTAAAGGATCTTTCCCT
>NC_021163.2:48931942-48938272 GCF_000331145.2 Cicer arietinum | reverse complement strand
TTCCCTATAAAGTAAATTTGGCTAATGATGATTTAGTAGAAAGCAACCTTGGTTGCAACATTACAAAGATTATGGGAGTTATTGATGTTCTAAATCTTTCTATCATTCAAAATAAAAAAAAAACATAATTTTTACTCCTCCAAACTTCAATATATCAAAATTGATAAAGAACAAAAAATGCAAAAATTAAATGAGTTAAAGAAAAGAGAAAAAACATGGATTTATACTAGTTCATCTACTTTTCCCTCACATGTAAATTACATATAGTCCTCATTCAAAAACTGAAAATTCCTTCCTTTATTTTTCATTTTGAATGTTTGCAAGATCCTTCCAATAATTGTTTCAACACGTACACCAATTCATTCTTCTCTAAAAGCTATGAACCAAATTCTTAGAATACACTCCAAGAAAATTTGAACTCCTTTCTTTAAGAAGACACTGTTAACTTCTTGCAACGTACAACCTAAAGACAATACCTCTATGAAATATGAAGATACCCCCTTTTAACAACTTCAATGCAACATTGATTGATGTTTCTCTATTGCTTGCGTATGAGATAATCACCCCAACCAAAGATAACCCTTCTAATATTGTTTATAAACATAATTTTTTTCGATTACAAACCCAACATGAATATAATCTTGAATGCATGAAAATTTTGAAATGGGTGAAAGTATTCTTAATGAAAGTGAAGGTTCAAATTGGTTTTTATAGCAGACATGAAAATATTTGCCTAACTGAAATGATCGTTTAGTAACCGTTAAAATTTTCATAAAACTGTTATATTTTAACTTTGTAGGTCTTGCGCATCGATTCACATGAGCTATGAGTTGACTTACACGAATCTTGAAATTAAGATCTTTAGGTTGAAGTATTGTAAGTCGATTCACACATGTGAAAGTCAACTTACAAAACTCCCTTGAATGTTGTGAGTCGATTTACAACATGTGTATGTCGATTCACAAGATTTGAAAATTCAAAAATAATGAGTAGTTCATCACTTCTAAGAGAGCCTTGTACAATTATAAAGGTCACAACAAGTATACGTGATTTTGTCGACCAATATGAAAATGTTTGAAATTTGTTAAAAGCCATTGATGAATAGTTTATCATTTATGAAAAGGCTTTGGTGAACACCTTAATTATGAACTTTTCTTCCCACTGACTCACTTGTTTGAAAGGTGTGCGTGAGCACATAATGAAAATGCTCGACATTTCAGCTCAACTTATAAAACTCAAGATTGATGTGTTTGAGTCTTTTCTAGTGCACTATATTTTGAACTGTCTTGCATTTGAGCAAAGGTCGAAATTTATATACGATGGTGGGGGCCATAGTCCCTGCAAAGTTTTTAATAAATTTTGTTTACTAGTATAATAATAATATAGTATTATATTAACTATGCCCAACAAAAATATAGGTAAAAAATTTAAATATTAAAAGCCCTAAACTTATAAATTTGTACCTAAAATCCTAGTACATCTCATAGCCTCCTACACAACACAATCATTCGTGAGAAATTATTCTTAATGAAAATGAATGTTCAGACTAGTTTATATAAGAGACATGAAAATATTTGTCTAACTGAAATAATCGTTTTGTAACTGTCATAAAATTGTCATACTCGTTGGAGCTCAATTTTCAATATATTTTTAGTATGTTGAAATTATATAAAGTATCATGTTCGGTTTTAAAAACATTATAGTTGATGGATCAGCTTATTCTCAAAGGGGAAATGATGATGTTGCACATATTCTTTTGTGTTCAATTGAGTTTATATTGATTTTACATATAACGAAAAAGATTATTGGAGTTATTGACAATATTTGTCAAACTATGCAACAACAATCTTAGGATATTCTTAATGCTATACAGCTAGTCTGTATTATTAAAGTGTTGATACAAAAGTTAAGAGGTGATGGTTGGTAAGATTTGTTGAGGGATGTAATATTATTTTGTGAGGAACATGACATTGATGTTTATGATGTTAGGGCCACCTATATAGCATGTCATGAGCGATCTTTGTTTCATAAAAATCATATCAAAATAGAAATCTTTTTAGAGTAAAATATTTTTAGTTAATGTAGATAAACAATTTCTAGAATTAAACAACCTAGTTAGTGAACAAAGAACTGAGCTTTTAACATTAATCTTTGCTTTAGTCCCTTAGGATGCTTATAAAGCTTTTAATGTTGACGATAGATGCGCTCTTATGGAAAAAATTTATCCTTTTGATTTTAGTGAACATCAAAAGATTAGTTTAAGGTTTCAACTTCAACATTTTATTATAGATGCTCCTAACAATCCAACTTTGAAGAACTTATGCATTATGCATAAATTGTGTCAATCTTTGGCAAACATAGGAAAATTGGATACATACTTGCTTGACC
The DNA here is from genome assembly GCF_000331145.2 of Cicer arietinum. NCBI lineage: Eukaryota > Viridiplantae > Streptophyta > Magnoliopsida > Fabales > Fabaceae > Cicer > Cicer arietinum. The sequence continues at coordinate 48,935,884 of NC_021163.2, read as the reverse complement.
GTTTAATTTGTCCTGTTTAATTCTTCTAGTTTCTTTAGCTGCAATAGAAAAATCATTTTCAATAATGAAGATCATCAAAACAAGAATGCGTAATAGAATAGAAGATGAATTTCTGCCAAATAATTTAGTCATTAATATTGAAAATGAAATAGCTAATAACTTTGATTCTGATTTAATTATTGACGAGTTCAAGTATTTGAAGGAAAGAAGAATACTACTTTAAGTGGATATAATTAGACTGCATTTTTCTCTTTAAGGATTTAGCATTTTATGTTTGCTACAGCTAATCATTTTTGTCATCTCCTTTATACTATATATTTATTATCAATGAATTTATTTATCTTATATCCGTATTTTTTTTTCTTCAAAGGTTTTTTCACATTAAATATATGTATAATTTCTTCTTGTTCTTTTTTTACTTATATTTTAACCCCCTTCATGTTAATTTGGCAAGCTCGGCCACTACACCTGAGTACGATCTTTCCATGATTTATATGATACACGTAAGGAAAAATAGTCAATCAATGAATTAATTACCATGCATGTTTATGAAGAAGAAAGACTTATGACTGATCGAGATCAATGAATTCATTACCATGCATGTTTATGAAGAATAAAGACTTATGACAACGCAAGGTGAGAGTGCATTGCTGACAATCACTTGTAGAAAGAACAAAAATATCAAAATTGATAAGTCTCAAGCAAATCAAAATCAGAAATACAAAATACCACCTCAAGATGATAATATCAAGAAGGATGCAAAGCATTTTATTTTGTAAAAAAGGAGAACACATGAAGAAAAAAAGTTCCAAGTTCCAAGAATGGCTTGAGAAAAAAATGTAATTTATTTTCATTTTCTTATTATGAATCTTATACCACAAACGTTAATATAAACACTTAGTCGTTTGATTCTGGATCAACGATCCATATAACCAATTCCTTGTAGGGCTTGCAAAACCTAAGGAAGCTAGTGGGATGTTAGAAATTGTCCTACCAAACATCAGGATATGCTCAATGTGAATACTATTCGAACTTGTAGTTTAATTTTGAATAATGTTTTTATTTAACAATAATAATTAGAAAATACATTTTATGTACCAAGTTTTTACAAAACTTGATTTCATTTTCTATACTTGTACCGTTAGGAAATTCGTTTAATTCACATCTTATGAATTATTTTATAATATTGAATGTGTTTTAAATGATACATTGTATGATGATCTTTATTGTATTAATTTACAAAATGACACCATTCAGGACTGTCTCAATGTTTTTGGAGGCCCTGTTCGAATCTAAAATCTGGGCCACTAACATCACAAAACCCTAACATCAAAATTCAAGATACTAACACTTGGTGATGGGTGGTGGCTCCTGGTAGACAGCATTTTGTGTCACATATTCACAGTGGCGGGAAGTTGAGTATTTATTCTAGGCATAAGATGCAAATATAAAATTTTAGAATGTTCAATATACAAAATTAAGATATCAATGCAATTTTTCAAAAGTTAAGGTATACAATAAAAAAATTGAGGCCTTCCCTAACTGGGGGCCTTGTGCCAATCTTTTTTATTGAACAGGTTGATAGTCGGTCCTGAATTCACTCATAGTTTTATGTATGTTCAACCTGGATTTAAAGATGTAATATTAATTAGAATTCTTATGTGTTATTACATTGGAGATTATGATATATTTCCATAGGGAGAATTTAAAAATTTGTGATAATTGGGGCATTCAATACTCTTGATTTTGCTGACTTCATCAAGGGAAAGCAGACCAACAGGTCTAAGAAATTGGCTATTAGGAGTTCAAACATAATAGAAATAATTCATACAAACATATGTTGTCAAGACATTGATGCACGTGGTCAAAAATATTTTATCACCTTTATAGATGATTGACAAAATATTTGAATGTTTATTTGCTTCATAATAAAAATGATACATTGGAGGCCTTCAAAATCTTTAAGGCTAAAGTTGTGAACCAATTTGTAAAGTGAATAAAAAATAACGAGATCAGATCGAGGTGATGAATATTATGGTAGGTACACTGAGAGTGGACAAGCACCCAGTCCATTTGCTAAGTTTCTTCAAGACACCCATGATTGTATCTCATTTAACTATGATTGGTTCTTTGAACCAAAATGATGTTGTAAAAACAAGAAACAAATAATTATTAGACATGGTATGAAATATGCTTAACAACTTTAACCTTCCAAAATCCATGTGCAATCTTAAGGTTTTGGGTTGAGATGTGGTGTCTAAGTCTCTTAAGAATCCTTGATGTTTAGCTCATTCCGGATGTCGCGATCCCCCAGACTCTCCCCAACATTTTGAACTATTTAACGATTACAAACCGAGTTTGAAACATGTACACATTTGGAGATGATTGTCTAAGGTGAAGATTTATAACCCAAAAGAGAAGAAATTGCACTCGAGCAACAATAATGGGTATTTCATTGGGTATTTTATTGTCAATCTCACACTATTAGGATTCTAGAGGTAAGAGATGTAAAGTTTCTTGAAAATCACTTAATTAGTGGGAGCAATCAACCCAATAACTTAGTTTTTGTGTGTAATCATATAGAGTCCCAATATTTAACTATAACAATACCTCTCAAATTCAAATGAATGTTGATCATCCAATTATTAAGTTTCCACAAAATGCTAATAATTTAGTAGATCAAGTTGGTCCTCAAATGCGTGAAAATTTGAAGATACATAGCATAGGAAAGATGTACTCATGATAAATTAGCCTTTGAATTATTTCAACATTTGTTTTGTGTTGTATCTCCTCTCTCATTTGCAGCAACTATTTGACTTGGCTCGGGATTCCTTTGATACCACCTATGTCTGTAATTAGATATTTAAATTGAACCATCCCCATAACCTACTTTATGTAAATTCATACATTAAATAAGTAGAGCTGAATCATCTATCAATGATACTGAGTTGTGATATCTTATTCCATATCCACCTCATGTTAGTTCACAATTAAATGATTAACATGTAGATCATAAAAAATAAATTAAAAATTACTATTTTATATTAAAAAAAAAAGAAGAAAATATTGTATTATAATTATCTTTGTTTTTACGAGTTAAAAATTGTTGACAATTTTATGTTATAATTTGTAAGTATCAAGAAAAAAATATCACAAATACTAAAAAATAACTTTTACAATCCAAAGAAACATTAATAGTATTTTTTTGAAACGTCCAAAGTTAATAATTAATTATTTTGTTGGTATTTTTTCTTATTTTTAGATTGGAACCCAGACTCTTCAATTCTTTAACCATTAAATCAAATTAGATCATTTATCCGGGTTTTTGATTAAAATATCACTTTTTTAAAATTATAATATCAAAATGCCCCACTTTCAAAAAATAATACCAAAATGCCCTACTTTTTAGCCCCAGTTGCTCATCGCAACCTGGGGATGCGACCTGCTGAAGCCAAAAATTTCTCACGTTACTTGATGGTCGATTCCTGGGGATGCAACCTTCTACTAGGTTTTTTTTTTTGGTTGTTGAATTTTGAGTTTTTGATTAAAATATCCCTTTTTTAAAATTATAATACCAAAATGCCCCCACTTTCAAAAAATAATATCAAAATGTCATACTTTTTAGCCCCAATTGCTCATCGCAACCTGAGGATGCGACCTGCTGAAGCCAAAAATTTCCCACGTTACTTGATGGTCGCATCCTGGGGATGCGACATTCTACTAGGTTTTTTTTTTTTTTGTTGAATTTTATTATTGAGTATATTATATTTATTATTATTAAATATTTTAAAAATAGTTATAACATTAAAAAATACAAAATATTATTATAAATAATAAAAATAATTAATTTAATAATATTATATAATTTTTAATAATTATAATAATAAAAAGAATAATAATAATAAAAAAATCTATTAATAAAATAAAATAAAAATACATTAA
>NC_021163.2:48930313-48931426 GCF_000331145.2 Cicer arietinum | reverse complement strand
TCGGATTAATGGGAGTTGGTATTGTTGGCACTGAAGGAACGTAATATTGAGTCGGTATATCTGCAGCTTCGTGAAGATGTTGTGGTGATGATAAAGACGGTGTTTGGTGCATGGTATTTTGTTGTGGGATTGATTGAGGCATAGAGTGAACATCAGGATATGTTGAAGGTTGCAAACGTGGATCACGCAAGTATCTTTCCACATATATATATAATTTAGTGTGATGTCTGAACCAATTCATATATTCTTTAGTGTGGCATAAAACACCTTCAACGTATTGACCTTGCAATATGTAATTATGACGTTCATTCCAATGTTGAGTCTTATCTTTCCAAACCACACTCCAATTATCATCGATGCCATGCCTCATGTCGACCTCATGGTAGAGCGTCATATCTTCTGGTGGTTGCGGAATCTGTTGATGAAAGCCGAACTGAAGTGCAACTCTATTTGCATGATGTTTTTCGACGATATGATAACAGTGCAGATAGGTACATGCAGTCCAAGTGTTGATCTCTTGTTCGGGTACCTCGTGTTGGAACCCGAGATACGGTCTCCAACGAAACTGAATGTTAAAAAAATAGGCTAAAGTAAATATTAAGATAACTACATGAGAATGAATATGAATATATTACTTCCTGAACCATCATATGATCGATAGTATTCCGGTATCCTTCTATATCATTGTGAGGAACTCTACTGAAATTTAGACTCCCGGAATTAAATCTGTCGAAATATATAAAAAATAAAAATATAATAAAATTAGTAATACGTTAAATAATAAATTTTAAAAAATTAAAATATATAAAAATTATGTGCCATAGTTACCTTTGTGCAAGTGGAAATATCCATGCACTGGGTGCATCCGGAGCAACACAAGTCAAACGATACCATGCCCAATTTTGCAACAACAATGCACATCCTCCCATCAACATTACATCAGGTTTCGTAGCAAGGCATAATTCTCTATAGAGTGTTGCTAAAACTGTCGAACCCTAACTATAGTGGGATGCTTTATTTAAATCGCCCAAGATTGAAAGATATTTTAAATGTACACGATTATTGGATTTGTCTGGCATCAACAATTCTCCAATCATACGTAATATATATGCT
>NC_021163.2:48907333-48930260 GCF_000331145.2 Cicer arietinum | reverse complement strand
ACATTATCAAAAGTATCTTTGAGCCATTTTAATTTAATAGAATTACCTTTTGTTGCTCGCTCAGGTGGGATAACTCCTAAATATTCTTGACAAACATCTTTCACATTCACAAAATTTGAACCGGAAAACCAGACACTTTTAATCCTAAAATATAGTACACGTCTTCTAAAGTTATTGTGCACTCACCTATTGGGAGATGAAAAGTATGTGTTTCTGGTCTCCATCTTTCAACCATAGCAGTAATCAAACCGACATTGATCTTGTAGTTTCCAAGTTTGATCACTTCACCAAATCCAGCTTGTTGCAAATACGGTAATATGGCGTCGTTCGGTTTTTTGTTGACGTGACCATGACATTTAAATTTATCCTTCGAAGGAATCTGAAATTAATAATATAAAAAATATTCAATTATAAGACAAGACATTAATATAAAATATAAAATTAACAATATATAAATTAATAATATATAAAACATTCTATATATAAGACATTACTATAAAATATAAAATTAATAATATATAAAATATTCTATATATAAGACATTAATATAAAATATAAAATTAATAATATATAAATTAATAATATATAAAATATTCTATATATAAGACATTAATATAAAATATAAAATTAACAATATATAAATTAATAATATATAAAATATTCTATATAAAATATAAAATTAACAATATATAAATTAATAATATATAAGACATAAATTAACAAATGCTTGAATTTATCGACTTTCAGCTCTATGATTTTTGGATAATTCCATGAGTAAAGTTGAAGAAAATGTGTTTGAGAAATCGGAGAAAGTGTGTTTGAGAAGTTGGTAATAGTGATTTTTAGATTAAGATGGAGAAAGTGTGTTTGATGATGTTGGTATGAAGTGTTTATATAGGAAATCGCAGGGCCAAGTAGCGATCCTCACATTCAGCCAACGTAGTAGGAGATCGCATCCCCATATTGCGAACCCTTAAGGAGGTCGCAGGGCTAGGAAACGACTTCTTTGGGAAGTCGTAGGGACAGGAAACGATCTCTTTGGGAGGTCGTAGGGCCAGGTAGAGACCAATTGATGAATCCCAGCCGCTCATTTCTTTTAATCGATGGCTGGGGATGCTTGATGATGAATCCTCCTAATTTTAGTTGGACCAATCAAATTGATCTATTTAATCTTTAATCTTGACCATCCAAATTCATTTATCAATGGTTGTGGTTTAGTAGAAAAATATCAATCCTCATACTTTTAGTTGGACCAATCAAATTGATCTATTCAATCTTTAATCTTGACCATCCAATTTCATTTACCAATGGTTGTGGATGGTTTTGTAAAAAAATATGAATCCTACTAACTTCTATAAATAGAAAACTAGATCATACTATATCACCAAACCTTCTATCTCATCATACATTCTATCAATTACATAATCATGGCTTCTCAACAAGTCATTTGTATTGTTTATTACAATGGTTCAATTGTCGATGGAGTTGAAGGGAAAACATTTGTAAGTGATTACAAAAAGGCGTTCAAAGTACATTCTAGCAGCAACCTTGCTCGTCTAAAGAATTTCATTAAGAAAAAGTTACAGTTCGACGACAACGTGACGATAACTGATATAGTTTATCGACACCTTGTCTTCTTTGGTGAAAATACAACCAGATTTGAATTGATGAAGGTTTGTGATGACAAAGATGTTCAACTCATGTTTGATGTTTATGCACAATGGTCACAACTTGGCACCATTGAGTTATACATTACATTTGAAAGTGGTCCTACTTCAACAAATCAACCATCAACCTCAAACATGCCTAATCCCAACTACATCTCATCACAACACTATGAACCATACTCTAGCCCTTATCAACCCGGCGTATATTCTCCATCACAACACTATGAACCATACTCTAGCCAAAGTGAACAAACTCAACATGTCCACAATGTCTCCCAACAACTTCATCACAAATCTCACCCAACAAGTCCACAATGTGATCTTCCACTTAGTGTCCATTATAATATCAATGAGGAAGAATTAGGTGATTATAGTGAAGATGATGAAATATACTTCGATGAATCATCTGGTGATTCTGACGATGATGATGTTGATGAAGATATGGAAGCAGAAGATCAACTTATCCCACCTGTATTCGATCCACCATTCCACATGAAGAACATCAATCTATCCACCGCAAACCAACCAACTGAATTTGATCACATGTTCATTGACGAAGTCCCAAATTTAGATGGAACTCTTGAAGTTGGAATGAAGTTTCAGAACAAGGATGAATGTGTACATGCAATCAAGCGTTACCATCTAAAACAATCATTGAACTTTGTGGTGCAAAAATCAGATCTAGAAAGGTACGTTATTATTTGTTCACATCCAAATTGTTTGTTTAGATGTAGAGCTTCAAAACGCAAAAAAAATGAATTGTGGGTGATTGGGAAATTGAATGCGCCTCATACATGCACAAATTCTGCACTATCACAAGATCATACAAAGCTTGATTCTAACATGATATGTGCAAGTATAATGCAAGTTATGAGGATGGACCCTTCAATCAAAGTGAAGGTCATTATTGCTCAGATTCAGGCTTTGTATAACTACACAATTAGTTATAGAAAAGCTTGGTTGGGAAAAAATAAGGCAATCAAACAAATTTATGGCAATTGGGAAGAGTCTTACAATCAACTTCCACGATGGTTATTAGTTATGCGAACGTTTGCTCCAGGAACCATTATTAAAATGGAAACAATCCCAGCTTATAATGAACATGGTTTGATAAATGGGATGACAATCTTTCATAGACTATTTTGGGCTTACGTTCCATGCATATTTGTGTTTAAATTTTACAAACCAATTGTACAAGTTGATGGAACTTGGTTATACGACAAGTATAAGGGAACTCTATTGGTAGCAGTTGCACAGGATGGGAACAACAATATCATTCCCATTGCATATGCTCTTGTGGAAGGTGAGACAAAAGAGGCTTTGAGTTTTTCTTTGAGAAATTTGAGATCACACGTCACTCCATAAACCAACATTTGTTTGATTTCATATAGACACGAATTTATCAAAAGTGCTTACAATAATCTGAATAATGGGTGGCAACATCCTCCGTCAAAGCATGTGTTTTGCGTCCGACATATTTCACAAAATTTTGCAAGGGAATTTAAGGATAATGCTTTGAAGAACAAGGTTATTTCTATGAGTAATAATTTAATTCTTACTTCTTATCATTAATGAAAAATTATATTATGAAGTTTTATAATTAGTGTAATAATGCATTGTCTACTGTTTCAATACAGGTTACTCAATCAATGAGTCTACATATCAATACTACCGCAGAGAAATTGGCATCGTAAACCCAGAAGCTTTGAAATGGTTAGACAATATACCGCGACAAGATTGAATTCAAGCATTTGATGGAGGTAGCCGTTGGGGTCAAATGACCACCAACCTTGTGGAGTCGATGAACGCAGTATTAAAAGAACCACGCAACCTTCCTATCACTGCTTTGGTCCAATCAACATATTATAAAACAGGTAGACTATTTCCAACCATGGCAAAACAACACGCATCAATTTTAGCTTCTGGTCAGATATACACAGAAAAATGCATGACTTTTATGAAATCGGAAATACGTAAATCAAATAGTCATAGAGTCGATTGTTTTGATCGAAGCAACCACACTTTCATGGTCCACGAGACAGTAGTTCCAAAAGAAGGACGACCAATTGGTCATTTCAGTGTAACTCTTTATAACAAGTGGTGCGATTGTGGAAAATATCAAGCTAAACATATGCTTTGTTCACATGTGATAGCAGCATGTTCTAGCATCAAATATGATTATTAGAGCCTTATATCTGATGTGTACAAGGTGGAAACAGTACTTAAAGTCTACAGTGAAGCGTTCCAACCGATACCAAACGAAGGATATTGGCCACAATATGAAGGTGTTAAGGTGTGTCACAATCCACTAATGCGAAGAGTCAAGAAAGGTCGCCCAAAGACCAAGCGCATTAGAACAGAAATGGACACTACGGATAGAGTCCCAAGAAAGTGCGGATTATGTCGGGTATCTGGTCATACTAAGAAACATTGTCCAAACGCTGCTGGCACATCTACTCAAAATTGATGTATTTTTTTTCTTTTAATTTAATGTAATTTTATTTTATTGTATTAATATAATTTTAATTAATTATTTTTATTATTTATAATATAATAATATTTTGTATTTTTTAATGTTTTAGTTATTTTTTAATTATTTAATAATAATAAATATAATTTACCCAATAACAAATCCAAGAAGAAAAAAAAAAATTAAAATCCAGTACAAGGTCGCATCCCCAAGATGCGACCATCAACTACGTTCAGAAAATTTTGGCTTCACAAGATCGCATCTCCAGGTTGCGATGAACAACTAGGCTAAAATATAGAGCATTTTGGTATTATTTTTTGGAAGTGGAGAATTTTGATATTATAATTTCAAAAAAGAGATATTCTAATAAAAAACCCCATTTATCTACTGCCACTCAAATATTAATAGTATCGAAAATAAGAAGACGTCTTGTATAGTCAAAAATATTTGTGCACAAAGTTAGTCACACACATTTAAAAAATATAAAATTAAAAAAATAAGTTAATATATATTTTTAAAATAAATAAGTAATATGTATTTTTGTGTTCAAATGATATGTCCAAATAATTGTGTCCAACCAAGTATTTTTCTTAAAAATATAATAAAGCAGTATGATAGAACAATATAAATATACAATTGGTTAAATTACATCTGTGATCCCTTAACTTAATTTCAGGTAACGTTTTAGTCATTTATCGTTTTTTTTCCCGACTTGGTCCTTTATTTTAATTTTAAGTGACAATTTGATATTTTGTGTTTTAAAATTTCAACAATGTTATCCTTATTTATACAAAAATTCAAAAAAAATTTCAATCAAAACTCATAAAATTAATTATATTCTTTAATATAATACAAATTTCATCAAATTCGTAACGCAAATCTTCAAATAAACTCATATTTTCATATTTTATTTGATATTGTTAGGAATAAAGGACTAAATCGGGAAAAAAAAATAAAGGACTAAAATGTTACCTGAAATTAAGTTAATGGACCACATATGTAATTTAACCTATACAATTATTAACAGAAAATTATTAATTTGTCCAAATTATAGTGAATAATATGTATTTAATGTTTTTAAAAATGTTACACATATCACGGACTGCACAAACTTAGGCACCTACATTTAAAAAATATAGAAATTAAAAATTAATATGAATTTTTAAAATAAATAACATCTATTTTTGTGTGTATTCAATTGATGTGCACAAATAATTGTGTCCAACCAATTATTTTCCTTGAAAAGTATAATAAAACGATATGAAAGAACAATATATATAGTTAATAACACAATTATTAATTTGTCTAAATTATAGTGAACAAAATGGTAGTTAAAGTTTTTTTAAATAATACACGGATCACGGATGACAGTATTATAAATTTAAATCTTAACCCACACTTTAAACGATTTAACTCACACATAACAACTTTCTTTGACTAAACACAACAAAATTTAAATCGACTAAGATATTAAGTCAACAACCAGTCGATATATCCAACTCTATGTACGCCATCTGTTTTAAGATCTATATAAGAATTAATTAAGGGAAAAATTATTAACTGTTCTACTCAAAAAAATTTACCAAAATGTTTATGTAATAAAAACATGTACTAATTCCTTAAAATATTGATTGATAGTTTTTGATTCTAAATTATAGATAAATATATGGTAATTAATAACAAAAAGATTAGGTTTAATAGATTAATTTTTTACTGGAATTTAATAGATTAAATGAGAAATAGTTAATATAGAATACAAATAGAAAATACAAAAAATATATACAATAATAAATATTCAAATTTAGATTTTTCAATAAAGTAGTCACATTATTGCTTATGAATGATACATTTCCTCAATAGTCATTAATTTATTTGTCGAAATACCATAAAAATTGGAAAGAAAAAAAAATGGTTTAGATAGAAGAAAATCGTTGCAATCAATATTCTATTCTATGGTTTTCAAAGATAAGAAGTTAAGTCTTACGAAGAACATACTTTCAAAGATTAGGAGTATATTTAAATAGTTTAATTGTCTGAGAAAATAGTTTTATACTATTAACACATCACAATTATATTCAGACATGATTTTAAAAATAATTATAATAAAAATTAAATATTTTTGATAATTTAATAAAATTGATTTATTGTGTAAAACTTCTTCATATCGATTATATATATAAATTAAATATTATATTACGGTGAATTTGATTGTCATGTATCAATATAAAAAGTTTAATATTGTCAATGTATCACAACTAGGGATGAAAATAGGTCAGGTCAGGCCAGACTTTGAAAGACCTGAGTCTGGTCTACGATTAATTTTTTAGGCTTAAGCATGACCTGCGGTCTAGCATATGCTTTTTTTTGGGCATAGCTTGACCTTTTTAAAAGTGTGGTCTAACCTGAAAGCCTATTTAAAAGCCTTATTTATATTAATATATTTAAATGCTCTACTTATACTAGATGCTCTCCACATACCAATATCAATCAATGTACATATCTATATATATTAAACAAAAAAATAATTTTTCTAACAAAATAATTTTAAAAAAAATCTGAAACAAACATCATTTAAACTCTAAAACATAATTATTGGTTTCAAAGAATATATATATTTTTTTCTGAAACAAACGCATTCATTATTATCTCTCAAACAAATATCGAAGGACTATTAAGTTATTGACTAATTGAATGACTACCGAATATGGAACCACTACCAAATATGAAATGACTACCAAATATGGAATGACTACTGAGTGATTCCCTAATTGATAAAATTTAAAATAGGAAATAATATTATTAATATAATAATAAAAAAATAATTTTAATAAATAATTAAATATATATAGGCCGATCAGTCAGGCCTAATATGCTTTTTTTATAAGTCTGAGCCTGGCCTATTTAAATAAATAGGCTTTAAAAATAGTCTGAGTCTAGTCTTTTTATTAAATAGGCCAAACAGACTAGACCGTAAGTAGGTCAAGCCATAGGCCCTTGTCGGACGACCTAGTTTATTATCATCCCTAATCATAATCGTTCATGAATATTAATTTAGAAATAATTATGATAAAAGTCAAATATCTTTAATAATCTATCAATTGTTATTCTTTGTAAAAACTCTTTACACTAACTGTAAATATGGATTAAATTTTTTTATATGTCTGTTTGTTTACAAAAAAAACTACAAGTGATTTTGAATTTATATTTTAAAAAATTATTTTGATGAGAATTTACTTAAAAATAATAAAAGTTGTTTTAGACTCATTTGTTATTAATTAAATAGAGTAATTTTAACATTCAATAACTAGAATATTTATTATTAAAGATTTTAATATGATAAAAATTACAATATTTAAAAAATATATATCTTTTAAGAATAATTTTTATAAATAACTTCTTAAAATAGCTTTTCATTTTATTCTGTTTTGAAATTTTATTATCTAAAAAATATTGTAGCAAATAGATTAAATATTTAAAATAACATTATAAGATGAATTATTTAAACTAATTTTTTATTTTAAACTTTGTAAAAAAATTATTTTTTAATAATTTTATAAAAAAATAAATATTTAATTTATATATAATTTTACGTTGATAGTCAATTACAATTGTTGATCGTCAAAGATATTTAACTTTTATGAAACTATCTATAAAATCATCTCATTAATAAGTCTGATGTGCTGACTTAGTAAAACTAACTAAAACTTAATGTATAATAATTTAACTCAAAGATAAAATACTATAAAAATGAAATTTAAAAATTTTATACAAATTTATTCAATATTTTAAGGTCAAGAAAATATATACGATTCAAGAAAACAATATCAATATTCTTAAAAAAAAAAAAAAAAGTGAATTGCACTTCAAAGCCGTTGAGCCGAGCCGAGCCAGCTCCAATCATTTCAGATTCCGAACGTGTGCACCGCACGCCCCATTGGCCTATTTATAATAACCATTCACTCTCAAAGTTTTATTTTCTCTCACTACATCGTTCTCTCTCTCTCTCTCTCTCTCATAGCAAATCACTTTCTCTCTCTTCACCATTAACCTAAGCCCCACCGTCACTTTCTCTCTCTTCACTGTTAACCTAAGCTCCACCGTCAATAACCACCGTATATGGCAGACATCCAGAGAAATCGTCCCGGCGTCACCAGCCACCGCCAGCCAAGTCGATTGCAAAGCCGCGCTCCGTCGTCACTTCAGATTAACCGTACCGTCGATTGGAACGCTGCGATTCCCCTTCTCTCGCCGCTGGCTTCGTCACCGCCGCCGCCTCCACTACCACAAGCAAAAAGGGAAGAGTCTACGCCGCCGCAGCAGCGCCGGCAGATCGCGGAGGCGGAAAAGATAGTTTTCAAGAAGTGGCAGCACCCTGCGGCACCGTTCTGCTACGGGACTGCTTCAGTGGTTCCGCGCTTCTTTTAATTTAACTTGTAAATTGAAAAGAAGAAATATCATTAGAAAGATCTGACATTTTTTATTTTTCTTTTTATACATATATGTTATTCATAATGAGATTTGCTATATTGATAAAGATAAATACTTTCACATGTGTATCAAGATTTGATGTATTAGTCACAAAAATGGTGTTTTAAAAAAAATAGAAAACAACTTTATTTGTTTATTTTTTCGTTAGTATTTGTTTAGTTTTCTATTCTTCATTTAATAAAATAATGTCTTTGGAGTTTTCCTTAATGGAATTTATGCCTTTAATATTTTATATACAAACGTTATTTTATAAAATGAAATTTATTTAAATTATTAATAAAATGTATTTTTAAGTATATTTTTATTAAAAAATTATATATTTTTTAAAATTATATTTATAATTGTCAGCCGACAACAAAAAATAAAAACACGTTTGTTGATTAAAAATTCAATTAATAATAAAAAATGAACAATAAAAAATATTCATATATATATATATATATCATTTAATAATTTTTTTAAAATATTTTACTTTAAAATTAATATATTAAAATATTTTACTTTAAAACTAATATATTAAAATATTTTATTGTTAACTTTTTGAAAGAGTAGGACACGTGAAACAAGAAAAAAGACTTTGATAAAATGCCGACATGTGAAGAAAAAAAATTGGGTGCAGTTGTTAATTTGGGTGTAGTAGTTGTTAATTTGGGTGCAGCAGTTGTTAATTTATTAGCAAATTAGGAGGCAATTGATTTTTAAAATAAGAGAAAATTTGTAATTTATTTGAAATAGGCTGTAAAATAAGAGGAAGTTATTAAAATATTATAGTATATTTTGTTTCTTCATGATATACTCACATTAGATTTTTTTTTGAAAAAAAAGTAGATACATTTATTTATAAATAAAATAGATGTAAGGAATAAAATGGAGAACGATATAGATTACTCGATTATAATTTAAAATATTATTCAGATGTTACCGATAATTCTATTAAATATAAATAATTTGTTTTTGTATTTTTTTTATTAATTTTAATTAACTTTTAATTATTTATTTGTTATTTTGGTTTATTATATTAATTAATAAAAAAAAATATATAGAAGGTCACATTCTCATGAGGCAAACAACTACTATGTTTATGGTAGTATCATCAAAATACGACTTCTTAGAAGTAAAAAATAGTGTAATTTGACTTGTTTTATAGAAAGTGTAGAAAATTTTAGATAGATATCCAATCACAATTAATCATATATATAATCTAAAATAGCTATGATTAAAGAGTTTGCAACATTGTAGTCCCACCATTCAAATTATAATAGCATGATGAATTTGCTAAAGATATCTTTTATGTTCTGAATATATCCAATCATATGAAGTACTCTCCAAAACTACAACATTTCTTATGTAATTTGATCTTTAAAGAATGTTTTAAGGTGTTTAGTCATATTGTATGTCTCCATATTGCCATCCTCACCTTGATGCTTTTGATAGGAATCTTGTTCAGCCATAAGTGCATTAGCAGTGGAAATAGACCATTCGAGTACATACAACTTTCTTTCTTGTAAGGATGATATTGCTTATTTTTTAACAAAAAAGGAAGTTAGTTATAGATAATTTTTCCTTCTCAAGGACAATTTACAATGAAATTGTGCTAGTTGTGTTTGCAGATATGATCATTTAAAACAAAAAGAAAGAAATAAATGTATTATGTAATAAAGATATTTAACATATCTATATGAAACATATTTCTGCAATTTTATTTAAATCAATGACTCAAAAATAAATTAAAGATATTAAATAAGTCTTTATTAAACATGTTCCGACAATTTTGTTCAAATCAATAACTCGGAAAATTTCTGCTGGAATATTTTCTAGCATGACAAAATTTTAAATAGTTGTTTTTAAATGATCTACCAATCATTCTGATAAAATTTTGGAATTAAATAGTTTCTTTTGACTTATGGAATTATATAGTTAAGGGATGATCATTTTATGTAGTCTTTCGAGAGCCACACAACACTTAATTACTTGCTCATCTTTATTGAAAATAATTTCTGACAATCATTTTGAATAGTCTCTCACAAATTATAGAGGTTTATAGTCTTTGGCTATTGCCAAGGTCTATAACCTTAGGTGTTACTATTTTTATTAAAAAAAAGTATTTAAACAAATGTTATGCTTTTTTTTTATAAAAAAAATTATTTTAACCAGTTGGTTGGTATTAGTGTGATGGTGGCTCCAACTGGTAGTAGTAGTAGTGTAGTGGTGGATGCTTTGTGGCTACTCTGGTGATAGTAACACTACTCAAATGAGTGAGTGAACAACATAGGGAGAGATGAAAAAGACGAGGTGGTGATATAAGAATATTCTTAGTGGTAAAAGTAATAAAGATGAAACGGTGAAGGGCTGGAGAGGAGAATAAATCATGAGGTAGAAGAGAAATAGGTGGAGGAGACAACAGATTGATGAATTGAGTGAAATAAAAATTTAGAGAGAAAGACAATATTTTTTTTACTAAATATTATTTTGCACTCCTAAACGCATTTCGAACATTAACGGGGCATAGGGTTGTTAGAAATATCAAAAATTTGAATTACAAATTTTACCCTCGAATTCTCTTTTTGAGGGTTTGAACTAGGGTTGTGCAAAAAATCCGGTTATGATGACCAAATTCAAAACCAGATTCAAATCCATTTTAAATATTTGGTTAAAATCATATGGTTATAATCTGATTAGATAACCACTTATATTTTATATTTAGATTTAGTTTTTATCCACTACCAATATTTTGTTAATTTTGAGATTTTATTTATTGAAAAAAATTTGAATTCTTTTTTTCGAAAAAGTATTGGAAAAAAAAAACTTTTTTTTCTCAAAAAATTTTAAATCGAAAATTTTGGTAAGAATTTTTTTAAATAACCGATTTTTAAACTATGAATTAATGATATTTTTTAAAAAAAATTAAATTTTAACCGATTTTGAAAAAAAAATCGATTTTAAAATTAAAATTTTCAAAACCGGTTGCTTAATTATAAACCGGTTATTTAACCATAATTTTACAATTGGTTTTATAACCGATTTTAAATCAAATAATGGATTTGGTTATAAATCAAAATCCATATATTGGTTTTAAAATTGATATGGTTTAGTTTTAAAAAAAAGCCAACTATGAACAGCCCTAGTTTGAACCACCAAAATGTAAATATTTTATTACCAAGGGCTTTGACCAATATTAAAGTACTTAGGGTGAATGTTTTATTACCAAGGGCTTTAAAAAATTGTTTTAAAGAATAAAATTAAGGAAAAAATTTGTTTGAAAGACTTGTTTTTAAAAACAGATTTTTGACTAAAGAGTAACAAAAAAAGTAAAAAATGGAAAGTAAAACATCATATATCTGTTTTGTTTTTTTAGTTTTAAGAGATATGATATTAAAAATAGTTTTACTAAACAGTTTTTAAAATCAAGTAATCAAACAAAAATTTTAGTTTTTTAATTTTAAAATATTAAAATAGAGATTTTAGTATGTGAATCAAACAAACAAACCCTTAAATTGTTGATTTTATGTTTATGAGAATTTCTAAGGGTCATAAGCACATAAGTGTTTATTGGGTCAATCTACTTAACCCATTAATCTGTTATTTTATGAAGAATGAATTGAAGTTTTAGATACTACCACTTATGTTAATTTGTTTTACTAAACTAATTGAAAATATGGAATGCAGTAGGCAGAATATGTTGCAATTTAAAAAATTCTTTCTCTTTTTAGTTTTTATTGATCTGACTCTACTATTTTTTTCCAATAATTATTGAATTAAGTTAATTGTTACGCAATTAATTTTATAAATTTTTTTATTTAATTTTGTCATGACCAACTTACTTGAAATTCAATATATTTATTTTATTTCTATGTCAATTGCAAGTAAACATGTTACTCGACAAATACGTCGAGGGAAGAGGATGGGCAATAGTTTCAATCCACTTACTAAAGTTGATTCACTCTATTCCAATCCTATTGAAGATGAGTTGATGAAGTTGTTTGACCCGTTTTGCCACCGTGTAAGTATATGTCACTTCTACCATTGTCACTATCATTGCAGCTATGATCTCAATCAACATTATATTATATCAATGTTACTAGTAGCACTATTATCGTTCTCATCACTACACTGTTGATGTTGCCATAACAACCACGACAACAAATTAAATAGAAAATCCAAAATTAATTAAAGCAGTCCTCAAGTTGCTGTACAGTCAAAGATGTTTATAGCACCAACTTTTTAAGACATGATCTTGTGGAGATTGATCCCATTTGAATGGCCGAACTCAATGATTCCAAAACAAATTAAAGAAGCAAACGGAATATATGATTCTTTATTTATTTTATTTTTTTTCCCAACTTCATGTCCAAAAAAGAATGAGTGGTTGTAATTGTTTTCACTTATTTGTGGTTTGTGTCGAAGGTATATATATATATATTGCTGATACGTATTAGATTTTTTTGGTTTTAATCTTTGAATTATTAGGAGAATGATATCCCAATATTTCGGACTTCAACTAGAACATAAATTGAGTAGATAGATCAATTTAAATAAAAATAGTGATATCTTTCAATCAGTTAATTATGCTAAGAAATAATTTTGTTTTTAGTTTTGAATTTTTTTTTCTTAGATAAGATGATAAATATCATCATAAATTCGATATCGAATTTGAATTTGGAACAAAATATTTAATCTAACGATGTCACCATTGAACTAAGACTTAAGTACAATTTTGAATTCTTTAATTATATGTCGAAGAGCTAAAGAGTGAATTGATATAGTGAAAATAGTAAAAACAACACATTTAAATTAAAGAGAGTAGGAAAACACAAGATTTGTATTTGTTCACAACCAATTGGATAGTAATTGTAAGTCTAATCCCTTCAACGCAAATGATTTTCACTAAGAGTCACACTTACCAACAACCACCATAATATACTACTATCAACTTCACTATATTCTAGTCTTCTCAAAATCTAGCTTAATATATATTAGGAATGACAAAACGAGCCAACATGCCCCCTCCATTATGAACCCGTCTAAAAAGGGGTGGAGCGGGTCAACTAGTAAAATAACATCAATAGAAACTAGCGGGTTACCCTGTCAACTTTTTGAATTTTTTTATTACTTAATAAATTCATAAAAACTATTGGAAAAATATAAATAAAATTAAAAATCATTCAAGGAAACCAAAATATAAAACTAATGAGTCAAACAAAAATATAGAAATTATCATTTAAACATTCATGATTCATCATAACAATTCACAAACTATTAGAAACATGAAGCTAAAATGGTGAAACCATAAAACCTTAACAAAAACCTGCAATATTTTGTGAATTGTTAGTAATTATTCGTCAAACAATGTAGAAAATATTATTATTTATATCAACCCTAAAATTAATTACTGATTAGGTTAATTGAGTTGGACTAAAAAGAAGAGACTTTTTTTTAAATGAGCTAAGACTTTTGATTAATTTTTTATTTATTTAGACACTTACGAGCCAACCCGCTCCACTCCATTTTTTTGGCTGGTCAGACGGGGCAAGTCAACTAATGGTGGCGGGTTGAAAAGCTCAACTCTCCCCCGCCAAAAATGACGGGCTAAATGAGCCGACCCGACACATCCAATCTTTTTTAATATCCCTAGTATATATAGTCAAGTCTTTGAAGAATGCACCACTACTAATTTCATGTACACGTTTTACTAAGTGTTTGCGAAATACAAGTTTTTACTCTTAATAGAGAGGATTAAACAAATTATGCTTGTAATACAATGAAATAGCATCAATAGAAAATATAAAAATTCAGCCCGTCAACAACTCTAATTTTTTTTATAGAAATAACATCAACGAGATTTTTTAATTCTGCAAGTATTGTTTGAAAGTTCTCTATTTCTTCAATGAAATAAGATGCTATTTATAGCAAGGATAAATATTCTTTTAGGTCAAAATTATGGTAATTGATAAGATGTCTAAACCCTAACGTCTCTTAGGTGGTACAATGTACTCTCCATCAGTCTATGTACCACCTACTTCATTATTTTTTTAAATCCTGGTACTATTGTTCCTTTCATTGACGACATTTTTCATGTGGTGCTCGTCACGACACAAAGTCAAATTAGAGGTAATAATATCCAAACGATTTAGATAAACCGTTCACTAGACGCACATAAGAAAAAGTTTTGCCGCTTTGAAATCGAATCAAGATTCAAAATGAAACACTAGTAAGCCTTTTCTATAGGATACAATCAAATGATCTCATAATTTTACTTGAAAATTTTTGTCTACACACTTAACATACATCCAAGGATAAACATTTCTTATATGTACATTGTTATTATCAAAACTAATTATGAGTTATTTGTGGGGCCCTCTAAATCCCAAAATAATTTTATGCTTGTTTTATATAGATATAACATTAATAAATAAATTTTGTTTCAAATAAAACTCATTCAAAGTATAAGATATCACAACATCATAAATCTCATCATATCATATCATATGATTGTTGAGTAAAATATAAAAATAAAAACAACATAACTATTTGTAGTTATTCAACATAAACCATCAATTCCAAAATAGTCAAAGTAAAAATAATCCAACCGCAATGTTACCTATCATAGCTCAATTCCCACAGATCTTGACATACACAACATTATAAAGAAATACATTATAAAACCAAGTAATAAAACATCCGAACAATTTGACACTATATATTGATATCTGCGTTCGAAGGATCATCTACGCCATTGCAACACCAGACATAAACATATGTATGGCGAGTGTATCTAAGTCACATAATGGCATAAAATAATATGACAAACACAGAGTAAACACATTAAAAGTAATCACATAATGTCACAATTAGTTCACCACTTTTGCATGAGTAATAAAAATGCAATGAAATGTTAATTGGATGCTGCACTTCGTATGTCATGCAACACCAAACTAGCAATTTTGCCACCGATTACAATGATGGTAAAGAACAAATGTCAATATTGCTGAGACTAGATGACTAGCTGAGAGTCACACTTAGAGCTGTCAATTTGACAAGTCCCCTAATTATTGGCCCCAGCCCACATTTTGAAGGGGCCAAAAAAATTAATAATTTAAAAGGCCTAAAAAACAAGGCCCTCTAAATTAAAAGCCCCCTAAAAATTTGTGGGCTTAGGAGGCCCCTATGCCCACTTTTTTTAAAAAAGAATCAATTTTCTTTTTTGAGAAATAAAGTTTTTCAATTTTTTCACCGATAATTTATTTATTTTTTTCCTATAAAATTTTCCGATTTTTTTCGATAAAAAATGTTCGATTTTTTTCGATAAAAATTTCTGATTTTCTTTCGATAAAAAATTTCTGACTTTTTTCGATAAAATTTTTTTGATTTTTTTCGATAAAAAGTTTCCGATTTTTTTTCGTTAAAAAATGTCCGATCTTTTTTCGATAAAAAATTTCCGATTTTTTTCGATAAAAAATGTCCGATTTTTTTCGATAAAAAATGTCCGACTTTTTTTGGGATAAAAAATGTTCGATTTTTTTTCGATAAAAAATTTTCACTTTGTTTTAATAATTTTTTTTTTTCAAGAAAAAAATTTTAAAATTAACAAAATATTGGGGGCCTATGGGCCCTTAGAGCCCCCTCACTTAGGCCCCATTAAATAATGGGCTTAAATTAAGGGCCCTTAAAAGATTATTTTGATAGGGGGCCTAATAATAAAACAAAAAAAGTAAGGAGGCCTTGTAGTTAGGGGCTTTTTTGACGGCTCTAGTCACACTCCAACTTGACAATGGCGACCCAAGGGTAAGTCCACCAAATCAATCGCTTTAAACTTAAAAAAAATAATCTACTTAATAAAAAGGCCTCCAAAAATATTTTATATTTAATAAAAAGGTCTCATATTTTAGTATTTTCACATCTAAATCCAATTAAATCAACAAAATATTAAACTAATTTGACTGAACTATCAATTGAAAAAAATATATTAAATGATTATATTAATTTAATAAATGATTTTTAATTCTGAAGTATCTAAAAAATAATATTTCACAAAAAAAAGTTACTAATAAAGGCATCATCTTAAAATTTGCTTAGGTCTCCCTATATCTTAGGCTAGCACTGCATCCATAGTCTACTCTATTCCTTATGAGCAACTATCTCAATAATAGTCATAAAACCAATGAACTCAACCTGTAAAACAAAAGAGATATCAATATTAGCCTAAAAACCACCGATAAAATCTACACTAGCAGTTAATGACTACTCGTTAATGTCATTTCATACTATTTCACTCAATTTATAATAAGTTAAAAGGATGGTTAATGATTTGATTTTTAGTAGTTAATAAAATTGTTTAAGAAAAAAATATTATTTGAGCATAAATTGTGGACACACTACTTGATATGTATTGATATGTACGTACTCTTCACTCTATAAATATGGTGAACATTTTTTAAAACAAAATCAAATTTTGTTTTTAATTTTATTTATTTATTATCAAGACATCTTTTTGTGACATATAGAGATGTATATCATTTACTATTTTGAAAATTTGATTAACTACTAAAATATGAATCATTAACTATTTATTTAATATATATTTTATTAACCACTAAAATTCAAGACATTAACTATTTAGAGTATTGTGATTTAGTAGTTAAAGAACTAGTCTAGTGTAGTTAATGTCATGTATTTTAATGATTAATGAGATATATGTTTAAAAAATGATTAATTACATGTATTTTAATGGTTAATGAATTATTCAAAATGATTAATGACACGGATATATATGTTATATTACAAAAATATTTTTAATTTTTAAAAAAAAGTTTTTTTACAAAAAAAAAAAAGAAAAACAGTATAGCGTATACATATTCAATATGTGTTAAAAGTTGTGTTTCAATCACACAACTATTGTTTAAGTGATTAATGAGATGCTAAAAAAAAATTTCTTCATCCGTGTCCAAAAACTTACAAATACGCGGACAATATAATACGGTGTTTCTTATTTGTGTCAAAATTGTGTTTAAATAACAATTTGTGTTTCCTTATACATGATCTTTTTGTTTTCTGATTCGGAGCATATTATTTTCCACGGCACAGTGTTATAGTGTATGCTATTCAAATTAAATTCCACAAGTGCGTGTGCACATGTGAGGATGGAACAATTGACTTCAAAGACTAGGAACACCACATATGATAGGATATAAATATAAATATATGTGTTGGGGCCAGATAATTGCCAACCATAACAAAAACAAAGGGAAATAAGTTTTAAATTGAGAAAATTCCAAAGGAGATAAACAAATTAGGGGTGAGGCGAGTCAAATATTCAGCATAGTAAAGTTCAAAGACCATATATTCTGAAATCTTTAATAATGTTGTCACTTTTAGACTAGCTAGCATAATAAGCCAATTAAGCCGGTCAAAATGTTTGATTAGTGTTTATTTTATCAATTAATATTGGATGTGACTGTTTTCTACCTTCGCAAATTTTATACATATCCGACGTCAAGCTTTCTTGGAAAGCGATCATTCAACAAATTATGAATCTTCACTAAATAGGTCGTTGGTAGTTAATTTTTGTTTAGGAATCAATTTCTTAATCGTTTTTTATTTATTTATTTAAATAATTCATTTTTATGCATATTCAATTTTAATTGAACAATTTAATGATTTCACACTACAAAAAATAATAAGAGCTTGCGACGGTTAAAAAAGATATTTGCGGCGGTTGTACCCGCCGCAATTGTACAATTGCGACGATTTTATAACTGTCGCAGATTCGTGCGTCGCGAGGCTATTTTGCGACGGTTCTAAAAATCGTCGCTCCAACCGCCTTCAAATAATATTTGCGACAGTTCAAACCGTCGTTAAACACAGCTGTTGTTTTTGTTTCTACTGAGTATTGCGACAGTTTGCAACCGCCTCTAAATACTCTTTGCGACGGTTTGAACCGTCGCAAACTGATATAGTTTTGTTTTATTTTTGGGTGACATTTTTCTTGTATTTTTCATAAATTTTATTTTGATGGCTTATTAAATAACAATTGATCTTAAATAAAATAAAAATATTCATAAACATTATGCATATAATTAAAATACACAAAACTAATTAAAAATAATTGAATCTATTAAAAAGTAATAACATAACATCCATACATAGAATTTTAAAATTACATCAAAAACCAAAATATTAGTAAAGATATTGAACATACAAAATAACTACATCAAACTTTAAAATTCATGAAAACAACTAAGTATTCTCAAATGATATTGCTTGATGATCATGATGTTGATGGCTAGACTCTGCAACTTCTACCATTTCTAAGTTTGCTTCCTGAAAAAAAAATATAATTATATATATTAAACTCAAATTCAACTAACTTTTTCACACATACTCAATACTTTATTGTTAACATCAAACTAATTAAATTTAAACAAGATCAAACACTCAAAATCAAAAGATGCAAGCATCAAACTAATTCATCGATTTGATAGTAGTAATAAACAACTCAAACACAAGATAAAAATAGCAACTATGATTTAATTACAAGAAGTCTTTCGAAATAGGTAATTGGTTGTATACAATTACCTAAGGTGTCTTTCTGGAAGTTTCTTCATTTTGGTTATCATGAAGATTTGTTAACTTCACCAACTTCTCATTGGCCCTAACTAGCAAAAGAAAGCTAGAACTTTGAACTGTTAAAACAAATAGACACAAAAATATCCAAGATTAGCAATCAAGTTGAAGTGAACAAAATGATCAATCAAGTTAGAATCCACTCAATACATTTCCAACTCACCTAACCGCAATCCATATGAGCGAACAAAAGCAAAATGCATCGCATAACAAAGAGATGCAGAAAAAATCGAAGAAGATGCAAAAGAAACTAATATAAAATGCAGTGTTTTAGCAAAAATATGACAACCCAATAACCATTTGATAAACCCCAAAATATATGAAATTCAGAAGCTTAAGACAGAAACTAATATACAATGTATTGTTTTGGCAAAAATATGTAAAGTCAACGAACTACCTCTTGTATTTGTGAAAGTTGAGTAATTGACTTCTCCGGATGCAACAAACTCTCCATTTACTTATCAAGAACTATAACAAGGACCTTTAATATGGTAATTTTATAAGAATAGAAAAGTATTTTTGTGTGCTATCAAAAATAAAGAAAAAACTCTTAATCTAAATCTTAATCAAAGAAAAGTTCAATAATTTAAAAAACCATTCCATTGGTATGTGCTTAAAGAAGCAAGAAATTGGAATGGAGCAGTGAAATTTCAAACGCAGAGCCAAACCCAACGCCAGGAACAACTGCTATGTGAATTGTTTTTTCCAAGTCCAAGTTCATGAAACTCACCTTGTTCAAGACTTATATAGATCTTAAAGCAAATTATGAAATGATATTATTCTAAAAATTATACACAATAATGAGCATTCCACTCTACAGTCAACACTACCATATAACTGTTAGATTGCATATAGGATAACAACTAAGGATGAGATGCATATATAGAATACAGAAGCCTTAGCAAAACACATACTTACTACAAAGTTGTTTGCTAATGTTATCTCATCATATCCTTTTTTTAGCAATATATATATATATATATATATATTCAAGGAAAGTAAGAAAGTTTATAAAATAAAGTACTAACAAAGAATGTCCTACCGCATGAGTTTTGTGACTAATATAAAGATAACAAAAATACCTTAATAAAGGTGCCATCCTATAATAAAATTCCTCGCCATATAAGGCCAAACTCAAGAGTGTAGATATTAATTTCGAGTTGACTCGACTGCAAACTCAAATTTTAGCAAACTAAAAAATGAAACTAAGTTTAGCAAAACACTAGTAAGAATGAACTTCAGGTCTCAAATTTGTTTCAAGGTAGATTCCTTGACATATACACCATTCCTAGGCTAAGAGCATTTGGGTTTAACAAAGAAAAAAAGCTACAAACTAGTCTAAAGGGCATTTGCAAATCCAACAGAAGCTTGTAATGACCATTATCTAACTATCTAAAACAACCAGAAACAAAATCACTATACAAGGTAAATACTGAATAATGTACACATAAATTTAGATATGATAAATCATGACATTACAAAACCAAAACTAGAGATATAGTACACAATAGAAAGTACTAAAAGGTAGGTAGTACCCTTGGTGCCAAGAATCCACACAATGATCGGTTGTCATTGCAAAGCAGAAAAAGTAAAAACATGAAAAGAAACAAAGCAAAGATCATGACAAAAAATTCTATAGATAAAACCTGTTTTCCTATGCCAAATTTCTCAACTTAAGTGCTAATTGAGAAAGAGTCTTTATAGAAGACCCATCTTCTTTGATTGCATTATTAGCAGCTTCTTTCAATTCCTTCATTTGGAGAGAGGCACGAAGAATTGTCGTCACCAGAGAGATGTAGGAAGCAGCACCGTCACCGGAGAGAGAGGCAGGAAGCAGTGTTGCGGCGCGTCGAAGAAAGGGTTCAAGATTGTTCCTTCTTTTGCTTTTAATGCTTGACAACAATCGCAAAAGAGTCATAAAGAGGATTCATAAACCAATCGCAAAGATACTTTAGACAAAGTACATTTTATTATTTAATAATTGATAATAACAACATAAACAACAACAACAACAAAAACATTTGTCATGAGAACAAAGTATTTAATACCTGTTAGAAGCCTATGAAATGCACAGAGAATCCTACAGCAATAAAGAAAAACATTTGGTGAACACTAAATCAGACTTTGACATTAAATCATTCTAGTAACACCAAATAAGGATTTGTAAATCAGTAACATCATGTAGAAAAAGGAATCAACAACAGCGAATTTGAGAGATGTAGAAAAAGGAATTAACAAAAGTGAACTCGAGAGATGCATAAAAGGGAAATAAGAAACAGATTCATACCTATGAAGTTTAGAACAAAATGCAGCGGCGGTGCAAAGCAATGCACATGGATTTTAGTTGAAGTTCAAGTTTGAGTACACAGAGCTTCGAGTTTGAGCACGTGAGGCTTCAAGGGATTTGGGGTTTCGAGTTTGAGCATGCGAGGCTTCAGGGGATTTTAGAGATTTGGGGCTTTTCGCAAGATGAGTAATTTTAGGGTTTTTTGCATTATGATGGTTGAAGGCGCGATTTTAAGGAAAATGGAAGGAATGACACAAGACGTGAAAAGGAACGCGCGTTTTACAACAAAACGCGATGTTTTGTTCGTCATTTTGGTACGACATTGTTTTAGTTTCATATTTTGTTGTGATGTTCATTTTATTTCGATATAATACAGATTCAATAAATGACTTTAGAGATATGAGTATTTCATAAACTTTATATTTGGGTATTCCTTAGGTGAATGGGAAGTGGAGGTGTCAAGCGATGATTTAAGAGTTTGCTAAGAATATTTGATGATCTGCATTCCCATTTACAAGATATTGTTCAAGGATATGGGTTTTACGACATCCTTTAGATTTTGAGAATGACGTCTTCCTGCACCTGAACATGTGCCCATCGCAAATCCATATGATGGTGACGCCGATTGTTGGCATGTTCTTTTCTATCTTTGGGCTCCTTTGGAATAAGAATGCCTCTGGTTAGGGGTAGGTTTCCTTTAAAGAACCGAAGATAATTTTTGCAACCTATGTGGACTCACTTTGAGGCTTCAAAGATAGATATTATATCTCATGTCCGAAGAAGTGGGTGGCTAGGAAGATCGTAGCCAGCATCCATTTGGTTACCAATGAAGATGGATTCCCATCACCAACGAGAACATGGAATTTTTTGTAAACATAATTCCCTACTTTCCCTTTTCTGGTCGAGGAGGCACTCCGTAGAAATACAAAGTTGACTTTTAAAGTGAATGACTTGTCAATGCCCAAGGCGTCTAATCGAAATGCTATTCAGTGGTTTGTCTACAATTTTAAGTGTCGTGTAGTTGGTGAGGATGGCCAAGTCTCTTTAGTGCCAAGGTTTATAAAGACTAGGGACTTAGTCGTATGTCAAACTCAAGAACAGGCCGATGAGGCTCTGCTTAGGCCAATTTTACTTTAGATGATATTGATACTTATTTTGTAATTCTTTATATTTAGGAAAATCACATAACCTTTATTCTCATTCTTATAACTCTAATTACACATAAACTCTTCAACAATTTTTTCATGATCTTTGGGTTCTGCACCTTTTACTTCCACCACTGGTTTTTTATACTATATCACTTTTGTTGATTCATTCAAAAGGTTCAGTTGGATGTATCTTTTAAAAACAAAAATATGAAGTTTTATCTATATTTAACCAATTCAAAAGAATGAT
>NC_021163.2:48890377-48907321 GCF_000331145.2 Cicer arietinum | reverse complement strand
TTCCCTACAAATTGAAGTGAATTAGACAAATTGGGATAAAAAGTTTAGACCATTTCCCAATTACTAAACTATGCTAATATTTTTCAATGTCTCATTTGTCCCCTTACCTATAATCAAAATGATATTGTTGAGAGAAAACATAGAAAGTTTGTTGAATCTTGTCTCACCTAACTTGCTTAGGTAATAATGTTTTTGCATATTGGGATTATACATTTCTCACTAGAGTGTATTTGATAAATAAATTTTCTACTTTAGCTCTCAACTTTGAATTACCTTTCACATTTTTAAAACCATGTGATTGTGGTTGTTATCCATTCCTTAGGCCATAAGACAACAATGCTCAATTTAGATCATAAGAGTGCCTATTTTTTGCTACTCTACCTCCCACAATGGTTACACATGACTTTCATTTATTGTTAAACTCTACATCTCCAAAGATGTATTGTTTAATGAACATAGATTCTCGTATCTTTAACTTTTTCTTCCAACAAACCTAAGTCACATTTCTCATCACTTGTCCCTACCTCTATACGCATTGTCCCATCTCTCTTTTGTCAACCACAACCTTCAATTAGAAGCACTAGCTCCATAACTCTAGCCCATCTCAATCTTGACCTCATACTTCACATCAACCTTTACCTTCCCAAAACACCTTTTTTTATTGTTTCTCTTCCTCCACATACAAATCCTTCTTCATCTACCCCTCATCTTAGCCCTTACGGTCTACATGCCCCGAACCTTACCGTTTCTTCCCTTAACACATATATAAAATGCAAACAGGATCAAAATTAGGGATTATTTGCCCTAATCTTCACCCTACCATGCTATAGGCTCATGATAAACCCAAGAATACATATTAGACCTTTGCCTGTCTTAAATGGATGGCTACTATGCACATTGAATATCATGTTTTCCTAAGTAACAAAACTTAGTTTCTAGTTTCATTGTCGTCTAACATAACTCCTAATGGCTAGTATTTCATTTCAAAGAAAACCCTAATGCATTAGTTAATATGTATCAGGTTCAATTGGTTGCTAAAGGGTTTTGATTCTAAATTTAGTGACTATTATATAGAGAAATTCAGTCAACTCACTAACGGATGTGTTGTTTTAGCACAGGAAAATGGTTAGGATACTAAAAAACATTATCTAATATCTTTCAATATATTTAGGTCGTTAGTTTTTTTTGTTGTTGTCTAAGGTGGAAAAAATACGCCAAGACATGTTAGTTGTGTTGGTTGTATGACTGCAGGTACTCTCAAAGACTCACGGGGACCTGAGGTTGCTTTTACGAGGCTGTAGGAAATCACTTTCCTTGTTGTTAGTTCATCTAAAGGTGGGGGAATGATTATGGGCTTACTGTGATAGTTAGAGTAAAGTTATAATTTTAGTAATAGTGATGTCCCCATGACTTCAGTAGAAATGATTAGGTATGTAGACAATAACATTTATGTAGAGACTCTTAAAAGTACTATTGAATGAGAGTTAAGTTGTGGTTAGTCCTTCTTCACTTAGGATGATTGATTATAAAATTTGAGGTTGTTTGTTAGACTATTGGTTATTAATGAATTATGTTATATGATAATATATTATATGTGATTATTGTTATGTCTTGAGGATATGTATGTGGATATTTGTTGATATGAAGTGTTATCACCGTCGGTTAGATGATTTGGATGAGATAATGGTTGTTTGTGGATTAGTGAGGCGATAGTTTAAAATATTTTGAAATGGTTAGATTGAGAGCATGACACTCTCCTAAGGGTTTGTTTGTTTTAATTGAAAATAGTAGACGACAAGGTCATACTTGTATTCATTGTAGTTACGATCCTTGAGTGGTGTGACACTTGACTGAGGTTTTGTATTGTGAAACAATTCATGACTTATGAAACGAACAAATGGATAGTAACTTCGTGTTTATGAGCGCACCAGATTGGTTGTTGGCTTGGATTCCGACGAGGATATTACTATGTAGCTAGCTTTGCTATATATTATTACAAGGTAGGTTATCTTGAACTGTTTAGGCTGTGATCGACTTATAACGTCTCAACTCCACGAGATGTTAGATGGCACATGCCTAAGGTTACTGAGAGTGTTTGTGGACATTAAGGTAATGACATGAGTTTGCATAGACATGCATTCATTATTAGTTTGGAATTGATTTGAGAGAATGATATTCAAGAATGATTGATATGTTTGATATATATTTTGTTTGCACTATTAAATTATATTTTACTATTTCTTTCTCATGTTATATTGGTATGTAATTTTTTTCTCTATGTAATTGGTTTTGTATTTGTGTTGTATTTTATATTTTTAGATTCCTCTAAAACGGAGTTTATAGTAGAAGATTGTGTTCCTTTTTTCACTCATGATGCAATTAGTGAAACAAATGTTAGTGTAGCAGGACATGTTAGTTACTTAGGTTCACCAATGAAATATTGTGGTGCTTCAACGACTAAGGCTCTACCTCCTTCAAGATTTAAAAATTTGCGTTCTAAGCTCACTCTGACTAGGACTTGCAACATCTTATCAAACTTGCAAGAGATTATTGAAGAAATAATCTTCCTTAAGCTCACAAGAGCTTATGTAGACCATGTTACACCTAATAGTTTCTTTTGTAACTAAATAACAAACAATTGTTTAGTTAATTTGTTAGTTAGACTTTAGAATTTTTCAGAACAATCTATAAATATATTTAGTAATTGTTGTTTAAAATTCAAACATTGAATAGATGATAAATTTTTTTTAAAAATAGTTTTATCTCACTCTCTAGTTCATTGCACAAATTCTAATAAACGTACAATAATTCATGTGATCTATTAATAATAAGAGTGCAAAGAGAATAAAAGAAAAGAAGAAAGAGAAAACACGGAAAATGAAGCGAATAGAGTTCAATAGAATTATAATAATAGGTACGAAAAATGAGTATAATGTAATAGAGGAAACATATATTTCATAAAAAAGACACGATTACACTTAAGTAGAATAAATAAAAGCGTACAAGTCCTATTATTTAATGCTTAAATAAAATAAATAAAAGACTAAATCAATACGTCATATAATGCATATAATACTTAAGTGCACTTTTGACCATCTACCAAACTTAGTTGATTTTGACTCCCATTTTTTAGTTGCTTGATTTTGGTCTAGACTTTATCAAATTACTTGATTTTGACCGATATGTTGAAACTATAAATTTCTTGCACTAGCTATGAGTAGATTATGGATGAGAACCATTATCACGATAATAATTATCTATAATGTGGTTCTTTAGATAAAAATAATATATGTATTCTATTTATACTCGTGTGGATATCCATAAACCAATATTTAATGGATTTTTAAGTATATGTTTGTAAGTGAATATTCACGTATATCATCTATTAAATAAAAAAAATCATCAAAATACAAAATTTATTTGTTTTTCAAATTATATATAATTTTTTCTTCTATTTTGTTAGAACAAAGAAGTAGTAATACATAAACACGTTAATATATTAGCACAAAGTTCCTTCATAAAAAATATTAATACATTAACAAAAAAAATTACAATATAATAATTTTATTAGTTTACTATCGTGTACAAATATCTATATGAGTACGTACATCAATACACCCTCCTCCATATCCATTGAGTACGTATTGTTGAGACAAAATCTCTCA
The DNA here is from genome assembly GCF_000331145.2 of Cicer arietinum. Lineage (NCBI taxonomy): Eukaryota > Viridiplantae > Streptophyta > Magnoliopsida > Fabales > Fabaceae > Cicer > Cicer arietinum. The sequence continues at coordinate 48,903,656 of NC_021163.2, read as the reverse complement.
AATGATTTTAATGATAACAAAATTATTTAAGAAATTATGATTGTGGTTAATAACTAATCTGTGCTTTTGAGTGAACTTATATAAGAAAACAAATTATTAATCATTAAGGCAAAAAGGAGAAAAATCTGATACAAATCTGAAGGATTGGAATTCCTGAGGATAGCCTCGTGAAGAGGATGGAGTCTCAAATCTGCACAATACTTGTCCTCTCCAGAATAAATGTTTTTATTCATTAAAGAAATGCACAAAAATATCAAAGAATGAATAAATAAAGATTTGAAATAAAAATAAGAAGGCCAAAGGAAAAGGACGAAAATGGCCAGATCTAAGTCTAGAGGATGACAGACTAGGCTGAGGATGGTTCAGTAAAGTTGAAAGCAACCCATCAAGCATGTGCAAAGGCTAAAATCAGACCATTTATTGTGCTTGCACGAATGAATACATGAAGAAGTCAAGTTAAAGAAAGATGATGAAGGAACTCCAATATATGAAAAGGAGTACATAGGGATGATTAGATCCTTGTTGTTTTTAACAGCCAGCAGACCGGATATAGTCTTTGCAGTCGGTTTTTGTGCAAGATTCCAATCATTTCCTAAAGAATCCCATCTCACTGCAGTAAAAAGGATTTTTAGATATCTTGTTGGCACTATAAATCTAGGAGTTTGGTACAAGAAATGTTTCAATCTTGACCTCATAGCATATTGTGATGCCGACTACGCGGGAGACAAAGTTGAAAAAAAAAGCACAAATGGTGCTTGCCAATTTCTTGGTAAATCCCTAATAAGTTGGTCATGCAAAAAACAAAGTACCATTGCTCCTTCAACTACTGAGGCAGAATATGTATCAGCCGCTCAATGTTGCTCACAATTACTTTGGATAAAAAATCAACTTAAGGATTACTCACTAAGGTACACAAAAATTATGATCCTCTGTGATAATACAAGTGCAATAAATCTGTCTAAAAATCTCATTCAACATTCTAGATCTAAGCACATTGAAATTAAACATCATTTTATAAGAGATCATGTTCAAAAAGGGGGATTTAAAACTGATTTTTATTGACACTAAAAATCAATTAGCAGATATTTTTACCAAACCTCTCTAAGAGGATAGGTTCAAAAAGATCTTGGAGGAACTCTCAATCCTTAATTTATCTAAAATTAATTGATTTATCTTTTTTATGTTCCGTTATTATATTTATGTTATTATGATTTTTTTTTTCATTAAATAAAAATCCAAAAAAATTATCTGCTGTTTTATTTAACATGTATATACATTTTTAGTCTAAACCTGCGAGGATAGCAAAAACTAGCAGAGGACGGAATGTCCTTATTGATGTAACTTCCCTTGACACGACATACTAGAAAAACTGCACGCGCCTCCTCTCTCATTGGCCAACACGCGTGACGTCTGCCTCCATGTTTCACGTCGTGCATTTAATGCATTAACGGCTACGTGTCCCCAGCATGCTTCATCCATCATCACGCTAGGTTCCTAGGTAAACGACGCATTAACTTTCTCTTCTCTCACACGTTTCCTCCCACAATTCTTCTTGTACATCTTTCGTCCTCATCTATGTATTTTACGTCCTCCATCTTTCTCACTCATCAACCCTCTGTTCAAAGCTTCTCTTTACTCATTCGTTGCTTTCCACTCTACGTTTTTTTTAAATGGATCGTACCAAAGTTACTGCAAAACGCAAAATCTCTTATCAATAACCAGAAGAGAATCAAGATGTCTACTCAAGCACTGAGTCAGATTACCATGAGGAAACCCAATCTGAAGGAAATTCCTTGAACACCATTCCTTCCACTCAACCATCCAAAAGTTCTTCTTCTCCTTCTATTACTTCAAAAGTCTAAAAAAACTCATCCTCATCTGCTCCCATAAGGCGCTCCTCCAAGATTATATCTGAAGCTGTTTCATCCAAAAGGGCGCCCCCCCAAGACAACATGATTCATGTCATCCACTCTGATGATTCAGAGACAAATATCCCTCCAGAATCTTCACATCAGCCTCCTCCTACGAAATCAACCTCCAGAACTCCAATTCCTAAAAAGGCCAAACCTTCTTCACCAAAACCCTATCCTCATCCACAAAAAATTCTAACATTACTCCACTGTTTGATTCGGCCGAATTAGAAACTAACTATGTCTCAAAATGGCAAAACAAATTTGTGGTCAATGGTAAAATCATTGACCTTGCTGATATCAAACAAGGAGGATTCAATGTGGAAGAAATGTTTGACCAACTCGGATGGACCTCTTTTTTCAAAATCAATGAACCCCAGTATCCTCGCCTTGTAAGGGCTTTCTATGCTGCTTCAAAGGGTTCAAAAGGCACCACTAATTTCAATATGGTGCTCAAAGGGGTTCATATGGAAATAAATCCCACTACGCTATGTCAAATCCTTGATATACGCGATGAAGGAGCCTACTGCTTATCGGAGACTTGGTATTCACAATGTGTCATCACTAGGACCTCTGTACTCCAAAACACTCTCATCAAACCTCCAAAACCGATAGTAGCCTCCAACCTCGTTCCTATGTGTTGGATCCTCCACAATATTTGTGTTCACTCCATCATGCCCCGAGCTGACAGTTTTGAGAAGGTCACAGAGCTTGACGTCATGATCATTCATCATTTAATGACTGGTACTCCTCTTCATTTAGGATATGTTATTTTTTGCTTCATGTTGAATGGTGTTATGATGGGACGATTTTCTCCCTATGGGATGATTTTGACTAAAATTTTCAAATTTTTCAAAATCCCACTTGAGGATGAACCCTTCATTCACTTCAACAACACTTTTTCTATGAAGAATATCCAACAAATGAATATTCAAAATGATGATTGCCGTGCGTCTAAGAAACGAAAAGCTCGTTATTCCTCCTCTCCCTCTTAAAAATCTGAAGAAGAAACCACTCAACCTCCACCTGAGGATACACCATCACCACTAATTCCAGAACCCACGTCTCCACTGCGTAACTCTTCTGATGCTTCTCCTTATCCTAAATCCCCTGTCCACACACCACCGATCCACAAGCCGATCTTATCCCTGAGGATACCTTCACACCAACTCCTCTTCAAAATATGGAAGATGGTGAGGAGTTATATTTTGATCGCAATTTGTCTTATCCTCCCTCTCCTACAGATGTGCCTATGGCTTCTCCTCCAACTGTGCCAGTGGACGAAGATGTGCTCCCACCACCAGATCTTTCGCAACCAACTTCCATTCCTCCTGCTACAAACTTTGAAAAACCTGCCCAACCTCTCCATGAGGTCACAGGTGTGTTCAGTTCCCTTGACTCTTTTTTTACTACAACCACTCATCATTGTTTTAAGGACAAAGCTGGGAGCTCTCAAAATAAGAGTTCCAATGTCAATGATCAACCTAAGGACTCGACTCATAGCAAGATGACTGAGGAAAGGAAGAATCAGAAGCAGATGAAACTTCTCAAATTAATTAGGAAGGATCAAAAGAAAATCCTTCACAGTTTCACTCATTTTTAAAACTCTTTGGTTAAATTTGGTCTCATTCTTGAATGGGTTACCAAACACTTGGCCCCTACTATTGCTCCTAGAGATCATCCTCATGAGCTACCAGCCCAGCCTTCCTATGCTGATCCATCTCCTTCATCCTCATCAGACGAGCCATCCTCATCTGACTAAAACTGTGGTTCTTTCTTTTTTGATGCTGCCAAATTCAGGGGGAAAACAATTATGCTTATCCAGTAGTTGTTTTGTGTTAAACTGTTTCTTAAGTTGATTTGTTGTGTTGCATATGTAACTTGTTTGATGTTTATGGTTAAAATTTTATTATCTCAAAACTTTGGCATATATTCAGGGGGAGTAATGTTTTTGTAGTTTTAAAAATTATTACACATATGATTGAGGGGGAGCATAAAAATTTTATCTTATGAACTTGTCTTATTTAAAATCATAATCTAAAGAATTTTTTCATCATAAAAAAAGGGGGAGATTGTTGAAACAAAATCCCTCAAATGATTTTAATGATAAGAAAATTACTTAAGAGATTATGATTGTGGTTAATAACTAATATGTGCTTTTGAGTGAATTTATATATGAAAACAAGTTATCAATCATTAAGGCAAAAAGGAGAAAAATCTGATACAAATCTGAAGGATTGAAATTCCTGAGGATAGCCTCGTGAAGAGGATGGAGTCTCAAAACTGCACAATACTTGTCCTCTCCAAAACAAATGTTTTTATTCATTAAAGAAATGCACAACAGTATCAAAGAATGAATAAATAAAGCATTTGAAATAAAAATAAGAAGGCCAAAGGAAAAGGACGAAAATGGCCAGATCTAAGTCTAGAGGATGACATACTAGGCTGAGGATGGTTCAGTAAAGTTGAAAACAATCCATCAAGCATGTGCAAAGGCTAAAATCAGACCATTTATTGTGTTTGCACGAACGAATACATGCAGAAGTCAAGTTAAAGAAAGGTAACAACAAACAAGCCAAAAATGGAAGATCGCTTGTTGAAAACAGATCTGATCCTCGGACTGGAGGATGACAGTCCTATGTAAGAGGGTAGCTCTCTCTCTTGTCAACATCACCCTCAAAAGTTGAAATCAACCTAGTCCTTAAATTTTTTGAAAACGTTGTAGCTCACGTGGTAAAAGAAACAACCTTGCACTCTTGGATAAAAGATAATAGACAAGGACATCTCAAGATCAAGTTTCAAGGAAGCTGATATGCATGCGCGAGGATGACCTCTGCCAGTCCAAGAACAAGATGGACGGCAGTTCTGTAATTATGATGAAAAACCTTGGATCTTTTGTAATGAATTCCAACGGTCATCAAAGAGCTTGGACTTCTATAAAAGGCAACAAACTCTTCATCATCAAACACACAACATAATTTCATAAAAAGATCAAGCATCTTAAAGCTATCAAGAGCAATACCCATCTTCACTTCATACTTCCTTTAATCCTACACTAGATATTTTTAAATCCTTTGAGAAAGTATTTAGAATCAATCACTCTCATATCACTTTGAAATTTCCACGTGGGATACACTTGGAAATATTTGAAACTTGATTGTAAGCTTGGTGAAGCTAAAGAATACACAATTTGTAATCATCCTCAGTGAGAGGTTGATATGTTTGAACAATAGTAAAATCTCACAAGAGTGTGAGGACTGGACGTAGCCTTCATTGGGTGAACCAGTACAAAATTGTGTGTGTCATTCTCATATTCTTCTCTCAGCTCAGATCTAAAAACAAAAAAAAAAACCCATCCTCGGGCTTGCCAATCTCTGCGAGAGGATAGTTTTAAAAACACTTGAAAATCATTTTTAACAGCAAAATCCCTATTCAACCCCCCTTCTAGTGATATTTAGCTACATCAATTGGCATTTGAGCAAGTTTCTCTAAAAAATTACACCTAACAGTGTAAGAGAAAAAGATCCAAAAGAAAAAAATGTTAAAAGCTAAGTATATTCCTAAAGGAGGATCATCCAGTCGACCTCCCTATCATGATGGTACAAATTACTACCACTGGAAAGGTAAGATGAGACTATTTCTCATATCACAAGACAACAACATGTGGTCTGTGGTGGAAAATGGGGATCACGTCATCAGAACCAACAACACAAACGCAACCTCCGATGAGAAACCTCAAGCACAATGGACGGCAGATGAAAATGCAAAGGTACTCCTAAACTCTAAAGCTCATTTATTTCTAACGTTTGCTTTGAGCAGGGACGAGTATCATAGAGTTAAAGAGTGCAAAAATGCTAAGGAGCTATGAGACACTCTAAGGATCCATCATGAAGGATCAAGCCATGTAAAAGAAGCAAGGATAGACTTGGGAGTAAGAGATTTCGAACTATTCGAAATGAAGGAGGAGGAAACTATTGATCAAATGTTCTCAAGGTTAACAATCATATTAAATAACTTGAGATCTCTTGGAAAGGTATACTCCGTTCAAGAAAGGATAAGAAAAATCCTAAGAAGTTTACCAAAAGAATGGAGGCCAGTGGTAACTGTCATTACAAAAGCAACATATTTGACCAACATGAAATTAGAAGATTTGGTTGGAACTCTAAGAGCTCATGAAACACTGTTGCTGGCAGATAAACCAAGCAAAAAGGGATGAATGATAACTCTAAAAACCAGCCAAATAGAAAGTTCATCCTCCAAGAAGAATGAAGATGTCATAAAGAACGAAAACACAGAGTATCCTCTGTCTGAGGATGAGGATGAAGTCGCTCTGGTTTCCAGAAGAATTAAGAGGATGATAAACATAAGAGGACAAAATAAAGGACCTCCTCGAAAAGAAAAAATTGACAAAAGTCAAATAACTTGTTATGGATGCAACAAAGATGGGACACTACAAAATTGAGTGTCCTCTCAACAAACGGAACTCAAGAAGATTTCCATACAAAAACAAATTCATAATGATTACTTGGGATGATAGTGATGAGTCATCCTCTGAGCAAGAAAAGGAAGAAGAGGCCAACCTCTGTCTCATGGCAAAATTAGAAACTGAAAAGGTAAGTATTTCTGAAATATGTCCTACTTGTGTTGATAGCCTCTTAAATGATTCAAACACTTTATCTCAAAAATATATATTTCAAAAAAACCAACTTGTTGAGATAAAGAAACAAAATGAGGAGCTTCAAAAAAGGAATGATGAGTATGTTAAAATCATTCAAGAATTGCAGCATTCTCATTTTCAAATGTTAGAGCAACAAAAAACTCTTAACGAGAGGATAGCTGAAACTCATCCTCAACCTCCTGAAGAGGACACATAAAAGGAGATTTTGAAAATAGAGGTTAAGGAACTAAAAAACGATATTTCCAACTTTGTTAAATCTACAGAAACATTTCAAAAGATAATGGGGTCTCAATCTGGAATATTTGACAAGGCTGGTATTGGTTTTAAAATTTCTCAAAAACAAAAATTGTATGAAAATTTTTCTTGCCTAAAAAACAAGAGGATAGGCCAAAATACACCTTTTGCAAAAAACTTGGGCACACTTCTAAAATTTGTCATGCTAAGAAGAAAGCTAACAATATAAAGTCAGCATGCTCATTCTGTGGTATACATGGGCACAATGATTCTACTTGTCATCACAAAAGGAAAGTCCTCACAAGAGGAAAAACTAACCAACAAGGACCCAATGCTATATGGGTACCTAAGTCACTTTTAAACTCTAACACAAGTTCATCCTCTAATCAACAAAAGAAAGCCTTGATACTTGGACAGTGGTTGCTTAAGGAATATGACAGGGTATAAGCAATGCTTTATGTCATTGGAGATAAAGGATGGAGGATTAGTCACATTTGGCAATAATGATAAAGGTCAAATAAAAGGAACATGTATCATTGGTAAGAATAATTCTGCAAAAATTGAAAATGTTCAATATGTGGATGGCTTAAAACATAACTTGCTAAGCATTTGTCAATTATGTGATAGTGGATTTGAAGTTATTTTTAAGCCTACTCTATGTGAGGTTAAGCACTCGTCCTCGGGTAGAGTTTTCTTTTCCGGTTTTAGAAAAAAGAATTTATATGAACTTTATCTTGATGGTTTACCTACTGAATCTTGTTTTGTTTCCATTGAAAAAGATAAATGGATTTGGCACAAAATTAATTTTGAAAAAGACAAAGTTTGCGAAACTTGTGTTAAAGGAAAACAAGTTAAGAGTAGTTTTCACTCTAAAAACATTGTTTCAACAAATCATCATCTTGAACTTATTCACATTGACCTTTTTGGTCCTATCAAAACTCCAAGTCTTAGTGGAAAAAGATATGGTTTTATAATTGTTGATGATTTCTCTCGTTTTACTTGGGTTCTATTTTTAAAACATAAAGATGAAGCATTTGAGGCATTCAATCATTTTTGCAAAAAGATTCAAAACGAAAAAGGATAAAAAATTGTATCCGTGAGAAGTGAGCATGGAGGTGAATTTGAAAATGAATCCTTTAAAAATCTTTGTGAAGAAAATGGTATTTCTCACAACTTTTCTTGTCCAAGAACTCCCCAACAAAATGGGGTTGTTGAAAGGAAAAATAGAACTTTATAAGAAATGGCTAGAACTATTTTAAATGAAGCCAACATTGAAAAATACTTTTTGGCCGAAGCCATCAACACTGCTTGTTATGTTTCTAATCGTGCATCCATTAGAAAATTTTAAAAAAAACTCCATACGAATTATGGAAAGGGAGAAAACCAAATATTTCCTATTTTCATATATTTGGGTGTTATTGCTACATTCTAAATAATAAAGAAAATTTGGGAAAGTTTGATCCAAAATCTGATAAAGGAATTTTTCTAGGATACTCCACAACGTCAAAAGGTTATAGAATATATAATCTTAGGACTCAAATTGTGGAGGAATCCATGCATGTTATTTTTGATGAGTTTGATGACTTGTATTTAGAAAAAATGGATAAAAATGAAGAAGATGAACAGTCATCCTCTCGAGTACCCGATCCTCACGAAGAGGATGAGTCTGACCCAACCTCTCAGCAACTTCCAAGAGGATGGAAAACAATCACACATCATCCTCCAGATCTAATCATTAGGAATACTGAGGATGATGTTAGAACTAGAAATTCTCTAAGGGAAAACACTACCAACATGGCCATGATATCACAAGTTGAACCCAAAATGATTGATCAAGCTATTGGTGACAAATCATGGGTTGAAGCTATTATTGGGACTAAGTGGATATTTAGAAATAAACTAAATGAGGATGGAAAGGTCATTTGAAATAAAACAAGATTAGTGGCACAAGGGTACAATCAACAAGAAGGAATTGATTATGATGAAACATTTGCACCCGTAGCTAGACTTGAAGCAATAAGAATCCTCTTAGCTTATGCTACTCATAAAGGTATAAAACTATTTCAAATGGATGTCAAAAGTGCCTTTTTGAATGGGTTCTTAAATGATGAAGTGTATGTTTGTCAACCTCCTGGGTTTGAGGACGAGAAGAGGCCAAGCCATGTGTTCAAACTCTCAAAAGCTCTTTATGGTTTAAAGCAAACTCCTCGAGCTTGGTATGAGAGGTTAAGCTCTTTTTTAAAAGAAAATGGATTTATTAGAGGACAGATTAATAACACTCTTTTCAAGAAGACTCTTGAGAAAGATTTATTGATTGTTCAAATTTATGTCGATTACATAATTTTTGGATCCACAAATGAAAAGATGTGTAAAGATTTCTCCAACCTCATGCAAAGTGAGTTTGAGATGAGTATGATGAGGGTATTAAAATTCTTCCTTGGTTTGCAAATCAAACAACGAGAGGATGACATTTTCATATCACAAGAAAAATACACTAAAGATTTACTCAACAAATATAACATGAGTTCAGCCAAGAGTATGGGAACTCCTATGCACCCATCCTTCGTACTCCACAAAGATGATGAAGGAACTCCAATATATGAAAAGGAGTACAGAGGGATGATCAAATCCTTGTTGTATTTAACAGCCAGCAGACCAGACATAGTCTTTGCAGTCAGTCTTTGTGCAAGATTCCAGTCCTCTCCTAAAGAATCCCATCTCACTACAGTAAAAAATGATTTTTAGATATCTTGTTGGCACTATAAATCTGGGAATTTGGTACAAGAAATGTTCCAATCTTGACCTCATAGCTTATTTTGATGCCTACTACGCGGGAGACAAAGTTGAAAGAAAAAGCACAAGTGGTGATTGCCAATTTCTTGGTAAATCCCTAATAAGTTGGTCATGCAAAAAACAAAGTACCATTGCTATGTTAGATTTATGAGCTTCCATTAATGTTATGCCTACATCTATTTTTAACTCTCTTGATCTTGGACCTTTACATAGTACATGTGTTACCATTCAATTGGCGAACAGGATCAATGCTCGTCCCGCTGGACTTGTGGAGGATGTACTTATTCGAGTTAATGAATTGATATTTTCTGCAGATTTTTACATTCTGGACATGGAGGGAGAGAATAACTCCAACATGGCGCCTATCATCTTAGGCATACCATTCTTGAAAACTGCTAAAACAAAAATTGATGTGCATGCTAGAACTTTATCCAGGGAATTTGGTGATAGCATTGTAAAATTTAACATCTTTGATGCTATGAAACACCCCGTGGAAGAGCATTCTATTTTTCAAATTGAATTGCTTGCTAATTTGGTTGATGACACTTACCCTGATACGTTTGCTACTGATTTTCCTTCATTGTTTGGTTTTGATGATACCTATACTTGTGAATTCTGTACAGATACTCAATTGTGCTTTGTGTGTGTTGAGATCGAAGCTGCCTTGCAAGTTGATCATTGTGCTTATATCGATATTTCTACTAACATAATTGATTTTGCAGACTTAGCTTCGGCCACTGGTGTTGTACCTTCAATTGAACAACCACCGACTATAGAGCGTAAACCACTTCTTGAAAATTTGAAATATAATTATTTAGAAGAAAGTGACAAGTTCTCTGTGATTATTTCAGCCAAACTTGAAGATGAACAGGAAGAGAAGTTGTTGTATATTTTGAGAAAACACAAGAAGGCAATCAAATGGACCTTGGTTGATATTCCTGGTATTAGCCCATCCATGTGTATGCATAGGATACTACTGGAGGACGGGGTAAAATCAGTCAATGCAACAACTTGTTTTCAACGGTCAAATTGCCAACACTATACCGTTGCCTAGCAAATTCAGAACCAGCATGTGCCCGTTTTCTTTCCATGGTGTTTGTGTCAAAATGACACAATGATACATAAACATCATATTTTGTCACATTTTCCCATTCACAGATTTTCAGGCCTAAGTTTCTGACCTTCAAATAGTAACTGCAGAATTTCTCCAATTGTTCGAGTTTCTAACTCGATATATTTGCCCTTCACTTGAGATACCAACTTAAACCCTTCCTTCTTAAGGTTGTAGTAAAATACCCTAACTAAATCAACATAGATTGGACCATTATAACTAATGAATGCTTCCAAATGATGTGCCTTAAGTAACTCAGAAAATTTAAAAGTTGAGAAGGAATCAAGTATACCGTATTTTGGAGTTATCAGCTTTTTATCCGAGTAGTAAGTTCGGAACCGATCGATTTCTTTGGGTGAATGAAGTAATCTAGACAAATCTACAACAATGTCATTCTTAGCCCTCCTTTTTGAAGGACCCATTGAAGCATTCTTAGTTCGGGAACCTCTTTTTCGTGCATCCATGGTAAATATTGAATAAGATGAAGTTTTCAGATTTTGGGGGAAAATTTGGGGATTTGGGGTTTTGATTTTTTAGTTACGAGGAATCTTAGATGCAATTGATGATAGTGGATAGATTTGGTAAGGTTTGCAAGTAAGATTGGATGAAGTTTTGGGGTAATGGAAGTGAAGGAGAAACTGTATTCGCTACAGAGTTTTAAGCAAATGACGTAAAAAACACGAAAACGTATTTATATAGGCAAAAAATTGAATTTGTATTCGGCTACACTTTGGTTGTAGTCGAATACATAATTTTATGGAAACGTGTATTCGTATACAAACTATGTGTATTCGGCTACGAGATTTATTTATTTATTTTTAAGTCGAATTTTTACTTAAATACAATATTTAAAAAGACATAATCATGTTGAGAAAACACATATTCATACATCAAAGATTTAATTCTATCAACTTAGAAAATCAAGATTCTAGACTTTGAAGAGAAGTGACTTACAAAGTATCAATATCTTGCGATGGAGAAAATTTTCATTTAGAATGTTGTAACACCCCAAAATTTTCCTATATATTATATATGTATCTTTTTAGTAATTGCTATTATTAAATTAATAATTATTTTATGTGTAAATAAATTAAATTAAATTTTATCACACTCTATTCTACCTAAATAGTTATCATCTTTATTTTTATTTAATTGTTTTGACGTGACAATTACACGAGGACTATTTATGATGTCATTATTTCATAAATGGACATTTTTTTATTTGATTAGTTTCGATAATCATGAAATTGATGTGTTAGATATGTTTGTTTTATTTTGTTATGTGTGAGTGGTATTCTTGTCTTACTTGATTTATTTTAGTTGATAAAATATTAGTTGAATTATTTAATTAAATTAGAATTTATATAAGTTATATTGTTTGTTAGTTTTATTTGCGATCAAATAAGTATTCATTTTAGGAGATATTATAGAGTTAGTGAAACCAACCTTTATCTTTATGTATATAACTGTTTTGAAAATATTTTTGGTTCATCCTATAAAAATAAAAATTAGTGACTTGACTCATTCTTTTACTCTCCTTTATGACAAGATTTTATGATAATTCATGGTGTTTTCTTGGCATAATGTGCATTAATTCATTTTAAACACCTTTAATTTATTTTTTAAAGGAAGATTATAAATTTAATTATACGTTTTTTTTTGTGCAATTAAGAGAGGACACAAAAAGACTATTGTCTTTTTGTATCTCATGCATTCATCTCTTTTAAACTAAAATTATAATTTTATTATAATTGTCTACAAAAATAATTCTATGAAATTTTTGGTTTCGTAACTATTAGATAAAAAAAAAATAAAAGGGTGACGTGACAATCTCTAATTTATTTATTTAATTAAAATTAGTGTGTGACACCTTCAATATATGGTGAACTCTATTAGTTAATCCAAATTAACTCATACATATAAATACACATGATTTCAATTGGCTTTGTAACAACCTAATAAAATTAAAGAAATAGTAATTATTGATAGTGTAATGTTGGAATTAAGTGCACTTCAATTTTTGACAAGAAATCAATGGTAATAGTGCAACGTAAATAGCTTATATGTTCATACATTTCCATTAGACATCTGGTTGTCACACCTATTTGTCATTCGTACACTCTCAAAATAATTTTCTGAGTCGTAAATTGCAATATCTATCGGTGTTGAATTCATTGCTGCCTCATGAGCTATTTTTCGTGCAAATTTAGAGGTGTTAAGAAAGAAAACGCATAAGGTAAGGGCTTTTCCCCAAGCAATGTTAGGCTAGATATTAAATTAATAGTTTGTAAGATATTGATATATGTCTTGATGTTTTAAAAGAAAAATATTGATTTCTGTTTGCCTTAAAGAATTTAACTATCATATTATGTTTTTATGAGTAATATGTTTGCTTTGAAAAACTTAATTATAAAATTTCAATTTTTATTATTATAACATGAGTAATATGTTTGATGTCATATATTTGATGTAAAGTTAATATTTTTGTGTCGTTTATGTGTACTTAATTATAAAGTTATGATTTTTATTATGATCTCATGAGTAATATTTTTT
>NC_021163.2:48877706-48889885 GCF_000331145.2 Cicer arietinum | reverse complement strand
TGGTTGGTGATTTGTGTTTTAAATATTTGTTATCTTTGTGGTTGCCTAAGTGGCTGGTGATTTGTGTTTTAAATATTGTTATCTTTGTGGTTGCTTAAGTGGTTGGTGATTTGTGTTTTAAATATTTGTTATCTTTGTGGTTGCCTAAGTGGCTTGTGATTTATGTGATTATCTAATTGGGTGGTGATATGTATCTTTGAGCATCATTATCATTTCATGACATATCATATGCATCTTTGTGGACGCCTGTGTGGCTGGTTTAATTTTTCTCCATTGGTATGGTGACTTCTGTGTGGACGCCTGTGTGACTGGTTATATCCGGATCATATATATTTAGGAGCATGCACAACTTGCATATATTCTATTGTTATTTTTATTTTGATCTAATTATTTGCTCTACGGTTGCTACTTGATTTATTTAGATACATTTTATGACTTTTAATACATCTTTGAAAACTATTAAAGAACCAATTTATTTGAATCTTTTATGACGAAAGGATTTTATATTCATATTTTATGGTTGTTAATTTATTATTTGGTTTAATTTTTGTTGTGGGATGAACTGGCCATTTACACCAATATTTAGGTACTAATGATCTCAAAAGTTGTATGAATGACGTCTGATTGGTGCACGCGCGTGGGAAAATGGGACATTTACTTTAAAAATAATATTTTGTATTACTAAAAATTTTGTCGTACATTGTAAAATTATTTACTTTTCATCATTAACTTTTAATAGAAATGTGGAAGTGAGATTTCATTTGCTGGTAAATAATTGAATGTAATTAATTTCAGTCAACCTTGCTTATTTTGAATTTCACTTAAAGAGACTTTATTTTATTTTGGAGCATAAATGAATATTGATCTAATAACTGGAATATTAATTTTGCAAATAAATGAATAAATAATATTTTAGTAAATTGCATTACATTCTTTTACAAAAAAAAATATCAAGTCATTTTCTGACGCATCCTCAAATTATTACGTGATGAGCTACTTCCAAAAAAAAAATTATAGTTATTTCTAAAATAAAACTAACATTTTAAAGTAATTTTTGGATCAAAAAATTTGGGGCGTTACAAATGTCAACTTCTCTTTGTATCTTATAGAATGACTCTTTAGGCAAAGACTTTCTGAAAATATCTTCTAGTTGATTATGTGTATCCATAAATGTACCTTCAACATGTTTGATTATGCGCATAAAGTGATGGCGTATGTCAATATGTTTGGTTCGAGAACGGATGATTGGGTTCTTTGTGATATTGATAGCACTAGTATTGTCACATCTTAGAGGGATGTATTTGAGGCCATGTCCATGGTAACATAATTGTTGTTTGAGCCATATAATTGGTGCACATCAACTCCATGTTGCTATATATTTTGCTTCAGCAGTGCTTAGAGTCACACAAGCTTTCTTTTTATAGGACCATGACACCAAAACATTACCGTAGATATGACAAGTGTCGCTTGTGCTTTTTCAATCTATTTTACATCCTGCATAGTCATAATCAAAATAACCAACAAGATTGCATATACTGCCTTTTGGATACCATAAGCTAACATTGGTTGTTCCTTTCAAATATTTCATTATTCGCTTCACTGTTGCAAGATGTGATTCCTTAAGATCTGCCTGAAACCTTGAACATAATCAAACACTGAACATAATATCTAATCGGCTTGCCGTTAGATATAAAAGAGAACCAGTCATACCTCAATATTTTGAAGGAGATGGGGTTGCACCAACATTTCCAATGCCTAAAATTTCACCCTTGTTGTTATCTCCATAGATCACATAGCCTTTTGATTTAAGAGTAAGTGTTGAAACTTTTGTTTTATCATCGGTCATGTGTTTTGAACATCTGTTATTCAAGTACCACATATTAGAGGTACTTTGTATGCATTCGTACAAAACAAGATCATGATTTGTTAGGTACTCAAAGTGCTTTGGTTCATTGAGTATTTGTACCTTTATTGACCCACACATAATGCTCATTTGGAACACCAAAATTCCTAAAATGACAAGCATTAGGTGTGTGGTCATTTAGACCACAATAAAAGCATGTATGAGTAGATTTACTTCTATATGTAGGCATATGAGCTTTCTTTTGAACATAATTCTTACAATAATGATGATCATTTTGCATAACTATAACTTTCTCTTTGTTGGATTAGCCACTTGCCTTAACAAAGATAGTTTTATTAATACCTGGTTTATCAAATTTTGAAAAATCAAGGTCACTCTTGTCATTGGAATATCTTTATATATTAAGAATATTCTCCAATTCAACCTGTCCCTTTTCATATCTTTCAATGACTCTATTTAGTTGGACAATTTTAAAAGAAAGAGAATCACACTTGTTACCTATAGAATTTTGTTTTAATTTTTCAAAGTTTTTTTTCCATAGTGTCAATTTTCTCTTTAAGAAATGAAATTTGTTTCTTTTGAGTTGACATTGTTTTGCACATAATTTTACATATATGTAATTCTTTTATTGCATCTTGAGCATCATTAAACTCAATAAGTAATTCATTATTATCATCATTATTATGAGAAGAATATTTGTTATTAACCTCTTCTTTCTCGTCGAATTGGTGTGATGTCATCAAAGCAACATTTGCACATTTGTCACTTTTCGAATCCGAGGATGAACTGAATTCATTGTTCTCCCATGCTATATAAGCCTTTTTGAATTATGTCTTCTTGATAGCACTTTTCTTGACAATATTTGGACACTCCGCTTTTATGTGTCATTGCTTGCCAAACTCAAAACAAGTGAAGTTTTGAATGTTAGTGGAGGTATCCTTTTTCCTGAAAGTTTTCCTTTTCTTAAAATTTTTATCGTTTCGAAGGAACTTACCAAATTTCTTTACTAGGAAGGTAATGTTCTCATCTCCATCTGAATTCTCATAATCTATTTGTTCTCTTGACTCCGTTTTCAAGGTAATTGGCTTCTTTTCTAGTCTTCCAAGTTCAATATCATGTTCTTGGAGTTTTCCGAAAAAGTGCGGAAAAAGACATCTTTGACATGCTTTTCTTTTTAGAAATTGTCGTTACTTTAGGTTGCCATGCCCTTGTTGATGATCTTAGAACTTTAAGATTCAATTCATCATTAGTGAAGGTCTTGCCAAGCACCGTCAAGTGGTTGGTAAGATGAGAAAATCTTTTCTGTAAGTCCAAAATTGGTTCTCCGGGATGCATACAAAACAATTCATATTCTTGAGATAAAGTATTAATTTTAGAACGTTTTACCTTTACTATTCCTTCATGGGTTACTTCAAGAGTATCCCAGATTTCTTTGGCCATTTTGCAATGAAACACGTGGAAGAATTCATCCATTCCAGGTGTCGATTGTAACATGTTTTTGGCTTTTTTTTTTCAAACAACACTTTCCTTTTGTCATCATCTTTCCATGAGGATTTTATCTTTATTTCCTATTTATTGTCGATGACTGCTTTTGGGACATAAGGACCATTTTCTACTGCATCCCAAATATCATCTCCATGTGACTAAAGATATGCATGCATGCATATCTTCTAGAAGTCATAGTGTTCTCCAACAAAGCAATGTGGTTTATTGCTACTACCACCATCTCTAAAAACTGGTTGTGTTGAAGCCACGAATAAGGATCGAAGAGCAAATTACTAGAACCTGCTTTGATACCGATTGTTAGTACAGAGGTGCACCTAAGAGAAGGGGGTGTGAAATATTTGTCTAGAATTTTTTTGGTTTTTAGAGAGCTAGTGGATTATTTTTCTGATTAGGATTAGTGTATAGACAAGTGTAAATGATAGAAAAATAAAGAACACAACAATTTATTCTGGTTCCCCTTACAACCAAGGATACATCAGTCCTCTTGCACACCACAAGAGATTTTCCACTATTGTTAGAATAAGTACAAGTCTAACTCTAAGACTTTTATTACAAACATCTAACAATCTGCCTAAGATAGCACACCATTATCCTAGTTTACAACACTTGAAGAAAGTACACCACTTTCCTCAATTTACACAATAACTTGAATGATTTTTGCAACAATGATTTTAACTGAAATCAAGAGAATATAACAATTGATGCTTTCTTGTACAATGACAACAATCTAATATAATTTCAAGTACAACAGAGAGCTTTTCTCAATGATACGACAATGTAAAATATGTACTTGAAATATGAATGTAAGACTTTGAATAATTCAAAATATTTCAGAAAGTTTGTTCAAAGTTGTTCTAAGATTGATGTAAAAGTTCTTAAGTTAAATTTGAATCTAAGAAGTATTTATACTCCTTAGACATCACTTCATATCAATGACAATCGTTCGTAGAGGTTTGATGAACATATGCAATGCTCTAGATTGATTCTGAACTGAAAAATTGCAATGTTTTGCAGTTGTATACGGCTACAGCCTGAGTGTAGCCGAATACACCTTTGTAACGTTCAGATTTATTCAAAATTCAAGCTTGTATTCGAATGCAAATCCTCGTAGTCAAATACAGATGACTGAATTTTGCCATTGACTTGATTTTGTATTCGGCTACAACATGTTGTAGTCAAATACAAAAGTGCAGTTTTAGCTACTAACTTGGTATTTGTATTCGGCTACAACATCCTGGAGTCGAATAGAGATATGCAGTTTTTGCTACTAACTTGAGTTTGTATTCGGCTACAACATGTTGTAGTCGAATACAGATGGGCAATTTTTGCTAATGACTTCATCTATATTCAGCTGCACATATATGTAGTCGAATACAACCTTGACTTTTTTGACAGCTAGTACTAATCGAGTTGTTAGCTCTTTTCTTGTTGATCATATCCCCAACGTTGAACGAGTGGAACCCCTTATTATCCAAGAACTTTCTCCCTTAGATTAGGAAAACATTGACAAGAATTGCGAAGAAGTTTCTTATTTAGCAATTATCTAAAAGGCTATGGTACAAAATAAGACATACCCAAATGTTTATTGTTATTTGTGATAATCTGCATCCCAAAATTGCTTATGACTTGGAGATATTGCGAAGAATTTTTCAAGATATTGATGCTAGAGAAACAACTCGTAAGAATGACGAGAAGCAACATCTAGTAGTTTAATTATCGTTCTAGTGCCAATGAAGAGCCTTTTAAGAAGATGATTTCTAGGGCAACTAAAAAAATATGTAGAAAGAAACTATATTATATAACTTTCGACAATGAACGTAAAGCTTGCATGATTTGAGGATTTTTTGGTTTAAGTTTATGTTCTGTTTTTTGTTTTCCTTTTATTTTTAATCAATTTTTAGCTTAAAAAAAGCATTATATTCCATCAATCCCCTTCTAGAATTCATAGTATTATCGACTAACACTCCACTTCTTTTATAATATTAGGTTATAAAAGACTTTTTCAATTAATAAAAAGATTTTTTTTTTCTTTTTCTCATCTTTTAAGATATCAAATTTTTATCAATACTGGCCTCAATGGTTTGAGATATCTTATTAATTCCTTTTTTCATATATTTAAGCAATTATTTCATAAATAGCCGAAGAGCTTGTGGTGATTAATTTGAAGGGTAGGTATTGAGTTCAGTTTGGGTTTTGTATTAGGAAAATTTTATCTAATACTCATACTCCACATTTTAATAAAAACTTCATTATACTTTTTTTTTCTATAAAAAAATTAAAAATCCTCAATTTTTATTAAAAATAATTGATGACAAAAAAACTTCAAATAAATTATTTAATGAAGTGATTTTAAATATCAAAGAAAACACTTTTTGAAATGAGTATAAAAAATTAAATTTTCTAATATTCAAATGTATAAATTTTCCATAACACAAATGAGTTTCGAAAAACAAATTATATTACATAACAGATTTATCAATTTTTTCTTAAAAACAAAAAATCTTATATTAAACCGGTCAACTTCATATATGTTTCTCGGAACATAATTAAAATTAAAATAATACAAGCAAAGTTTTTAAATAATTCTCGGAATTTTTAAAAAAATGACAGATTCACTAGGAAACATAATTTAAGTTTTTCAGAATATTTTCCTTTTATTAATTGTATCAGTTGTGTTTGGACTGTTTTGTTAGGTGCTGGGCTTTTTGGTATAACCATGAACTTTGTTTTCCTTTGGGCTTTATAATATATCTCCATGATTTTGAGTTGATTTCAGTTAGTATAGGACCTAAAAAAGAAAAAAAGAAAAAAAATGCTTTTGTTTTACGTTAATTTCCTTTTATAACACATCTTTAATTTTTCATAGTAAATTTACAAAAATTGCCACTGCAATGATATTTCCGTAAATAAGATTTTAAACTTACAAATTTGACTTTTAAATTAAAAACTAACCATTTCATTGGTTTTGATTTTGGAGTTAATTAAGCTTTTCGTTAAAATAAGATTTTAAAGTATAAATTTGACTCTTTAAATAATTTTTTTTTACACAACCATGTTTCACATTTTAAGCTTTTATCGGCTCTAGGAAAAAACACGGCCATGGTATATCGACCAACACAATTGTGCTTTTGAGATTTGTTTTAGTGATTTCACGTGTTATGAAGAAACACAGCCACAATGTTCCATGTAACACAGAAAGTAATATTGGAATTTGTAACAAGAATTAACTAACAAAACAGAAAATTAATAATTGCAAAATCAGAAATTAAAATGGAAAATGTTCTTCGTTTTAGTAGAAAACGGAGAAAGTTCTTGACAAGAACTGAAAACACAGAAAACGAAGAATGTTGTTGAAAACGCAGAAAACAGATAACGTTATCATTTATGCAGTTTTCAAAATCAGTTTTCAAAATCAAAGTAAAACCAAAATAAAGAAAGATAAATGAAGAATAACACTCAATTTTACGTGTTTAGCCTCAATTAATGAGACATACGTCATGGGCAAGCAAACAAGACAATTCACTATTGAGATTTGAATTTACAAGATTAAGGCCTCTTCAAGATTATTCTTCTAGTATTCATCGTTGTCTAGGATCCAACAATACTAGCTTTCTTTTTTCAATCTTTCTTTTTCACTCTCCCTTAAACTCCTTTTTGATTTTCTATGAATTTGTTTGGTAATTGCATAAACCTCTATATCTCACCACACAACAACAAATGCATTTTACAATTATATATAGTATGCTAAAACAGATTAGCTTAACTAACTATAACTACCTTGTCATAAACAAATTGCCAAATTCAGTTATAACAATAAGTAACTTCATGTTGTTACTGATTTGAGGCATATCTCCACAATTCTCCACCTTGACTCAATATCAAAATAATTCATTCATAATCTTTGCTCCCATGTACCAGTTTTATGCTTTACAGAAAATAATCTATTTGAGGCATATCTTCACAATTCTCTACATTGACTCAATATTAGAATAATTCAATCATTGTCTTTGCTACCATGCAACAACTTTATTCTTCAGATTTGGATCTTGAATTGGACCTATGCTTATTTCCATTTGATCATTTCTTGTCAGTTCTTCCTCTGGTCATATTTAGACTTTCGACATGATTATCATTCTTGACCTCGCGCTTTTTATAACTTTCCTTTAAATGTATGCGCTTCTTCAAGAGTAATTGTTTGTTCTCTTCCAAACATGATAACATCCTTGAAGTGTTCGTATGAACTGGGTAGGGCATTAAGCAGGATTAGAGCTTTATCTTCATCATCTAGCTTGACATCTAAATTTTCTAAATCATCAAAAATCTTATTAAAATCAACAATTTATACTGTAACATGTTTTTCTTCATTCATTTTAAAAGAAAACAATTGATCTTTCAAGAAGACCCTATTTGAAATTGATTTAGTCATGTAGAGAGACTCAAGTGTAAGCCATAAGGCTACTGCAGTTGGTTCTCTTGCAACCTCCCTTAAAGCTTTGTCTCCAAGATACAAGATTATAGTACTCTTTCCTTTTTCAATCAGTTCTTCCTTTTCATGAGTAAACATTGTTGCAGGAAGAGTTGATTCACCCTTCAACGCATTCACCAAACCTTATTATACCAGAACAACATGCATCTTTATCTTCCACATACCAAAGTTATTTGATCCATTGAACTTTTTAATATCAAACTTTGTGGTTCCAACCATTGTTGCTTCCTTTTCCCATTGACGGCGCCAATTGTAAAACAATATTGGGATTGCAACAAGAATTAACCAACAAACAGAAAAATAACAATTGCAAAACCAGAAATTAAAATGGAGAATGTTTTTCGTATTAGTAGAAAATAGAGAACGTTCTTGATTAGAACTGAAAACACAGAAAATGGAGAATGTTGTTGAAAACGCATAAAACAAAGAACGTTCTCCTTTTTGTAGTTTTCAAAATAAAAGTAAAACTAAAATAAAGAAAGATAAGTGAAGAATAACACATATATTTACGTGTTCAGCCTCAATTAATGAGACCTACGTCACGGGCATGCAAGCAAGACAATTCAATATTGAGATTTGAATTTACAAGATTAAGACCTCTTAAAGATTATTCTTCTAGTATCCATCACTGTCTAGAATCCAGAAATTCTAGCTTTCACTTTTCAATCTTTCTTTTTCACTCTCCCTTAATCTCCTTTCTGATTTCCTATGAATTCTCTTGGTAATTGCATAAACCTCTATATCTCACCACACAACAACAAATGCATTTTACAATTATATATAGTATGCTAAAACAAATTAACTTAACTAACTATAACTACCTTGTCATAACCAAATTGCCAAATTCAATTATAACAATAATTAACTCCATGATGTTACTGATGTGAGGCATATCTCCACAATTCTCCACCTTGACTCAATATCAGAATAATTCATTCAAAGCTTTTGCTCCCATGTACCAGCTTTATGCTTTACAGAAAATAATCTATTTGAGGCATATCTTCACAATTTTTATTGGGTTTGGACCATTTTAAACTTAAGTATAAATAGGACATATAAACACTTATTTAGGTTTATGAAAATCAAAAGTTTTAGAGAAGCTTTAAAGGTTGAGATCAAACTCTACTTCTTCATCCTTATCTAGTATTCTATTTTGAATTTTCCTAAACTTATTTAATTGATTATTGTTGTTGAGGTTGAACATGGTTGGGCCGGGTAAATTAAAAATTGAGTATTAGGTAAAATCAGACCCAACCCATTTTACTCATCTTACTTAGGTGGCCGAATTTCTAAAAATTATTTGGTCATTTAGAATGATACACTTTTGTTATTTTGATACTTGTAAGTATTTTATGCAAATTTAGGAACCTTGTAACTTTGGTTATATTGATGTTTACAATAAAAGTATTATATATATATATATATATATATATTAGTTACTAAAACAATAGTGAAAATAGGTTACACTATATTTTTTTTTGGAGAAAATTAAGATTGTGACACTTCTTTCAAAAAATAATGATGGTACATTATTAACAATTACATTAAAAAACAAAAGAATGTGGTAATCAAATATCCAACTCAACCCAACTCAAAAAAGATTGATTTGACCCAATCCAACTTAATGCGGTATTAAATGATTTTTTTACCACATCCAACTCATTGTTTCATACATGGTTTAGTTTTTAATTTTGGTTTTGACCAAAGTCAACCAAAACCAACAACCCTAATTGTTGTGTCATGTTTGAATGCTTTTCTAATCTAAAATTGGGCAATAATCCTTTGTAATATCCTAAAATGATAATTTATAATATTCTCTTCTTTTAATATTTTGGTACGATTGAAATGATTTTATGTGAATATTCTAAATACTACTAACTCTGTTTATCTCACTAGTGTATGACAATTAATTAAGAGCTTGAAGACTAGAAATATGAATTTGAAAATAAAATTTAACTTAAATGCGAAAAAATTAAAATTGAAAGTTTCTAAAAGGTTAATAAATAAGAAAAAATTATTTTGAATATCTTTCCATATTAAAATTTTTAATAACTTTTTATATAATTTTCAAGATAAAACTAAATAAGTCAAATATCATAATCTTGACTCGAGATGTGATCTAACTCCGATTCAAAAACGTTGAAGGGTTAGTGAATAATATAGATATTCCTCAAACTTTTAATGTGCACTGCTACCTAAAAAACATTACCTCAAACATAGTGAGTATAAAACTCATAAACATATAATTTGTAAAAACAATTTAAAGAGATTTTCTAGCTATATCGTTATTCTAAGTATGGAAAATCCTCTTCACAAGCTAAACATAGATTAAATACTCTTCATTCTTACTTATCTTTACTTAAAGTCTCCATTGATTGGTTCTTTAATTATATAAGTATTCTAAATGTTTTTTTCGAAACTATAAAGTGTGAGGTACCTTGACAACTTAGACATGCCTAATAAGAGTTGCCATTTGAGTACAAAAGATTTATCTATTTGTCATGACTTGTCAATAATATATTTTGGTGAAATTAGACATAATTATAGTGTTCCACTTACCATGACTCACACGTCCCTTCGTATAAAGAAAGATAGTCCATCTAACTAGAATGAACTTTAAAAAAATTAATTGAATTTGAAAGCTTTATTATACTCTTTGACGGGAAGCTTAATTATACTCTTTTCGCCAATTTGATCTTGATCTCTATCTGTTTTTGAAAACTCTAGCCTTCTAGCTATCAATTCATCCTATTGTTAGTTTCTTCATTTTCCCTTACCCAACTTAGGGCCTTAAAAGGAGAAAAAGGAGCATTGGTTGCACGTCTCTCTTTGTTAATGGTGAGGAAATTATGTAAAACTTTTTTCCTTCTCCTTAGCCAACGTCACCTCCAAGAGCTAGTCCTCAATTTTTTTTTTCTATTTTGTTTCCTTCTATAGTTTTCTTTTTCAGCTAAAATTTATTAAGAAAAAATTAAAATTAAATGACATAAAGTTTACTTAGAAAAAGAAAACAAAAATGTTCATCGAATTAAATAGGTTTAACCCTTGCAACGGATATTATAAATGTTGACTTCTTTTGTTTCTTTGTGCATATTTTTTCCCTTCAATAATTACTGTCGGTGAAAGGATAAAAGAGAAGAAAGGCCCCTTGCATATATTCTTATTAGATTATAGATCCAATAGGGTTTTAGTTGAGTGAATTCATTTGGCTCAATGAATTGTATGTCTTTCTTTAATTTATGGAAAATATTCATTTGTCCCTTGATTTTATCCATCCGTCCCCTAATATATTAAAAAAAATAATAACCCAGTAGTATATTTTATACTACTGAAAACTAAGATCAGATAAAAATGAATAAACATAGAATTTATGACATTTATTATTAGTGTTAGGAGAGGGAAATTGTATGCATGAATGGGCCTAATCTTAATGACCGTGTTAAGATAAAAAGGAATTATCAAGCTCTTAATTGTCAAACACTATATAGTAAGATAAATAGAGGAAGTAGTATTTATAATATTCACATAAAATTATTTCAATCCATATCAAATATTGAAATGAGAGAATATTATAAATTATCATTTTTAGAATATTATTTCCTTCCTATGTTTAAGTGAATAAATTGATTGTTATTATCCATTTGTTGATGTCAAAGTGATTGAATTTTTATTGAAGTTTATTCATATGTTCGCGACTTGTTTCCAAATCGTATTAAATATTTTGGAGATTTTATTTTGATATTAAAATTTAGACCTTTAACAAAAACAAAAAAAATTTAATAAAAGAAAATTCAAAGTTCGAAGTATATTATAAAAAAGAAAATTAAACATTTCAAACTATAATAAAAAAAACAGTTAGACTCCTCTCTAGTTAGAGACTTGGGGTTTTTTATTTAAATATCCTATTTTTTTATTTAATATACCAATCTGCCCTACTTCCAAATTAAAATATCGATCTGTCCTACTTTTTGGCCCCAGTTGCAGGTCGCATCCTGGGGCTGCGACTTCTTGAAAGGCAAATTTTTTTACTTCAGTACATGGTCGCATCCTGAGGATGCGACCTCCCACTTGGTATGATTTTTTTGTGTGCTGAATATTGGGTATATTATTATTATATTTATTATATTTAATAATAATAATGGGTATAATAATAAAAATAATAATAATAATTTTAATAATAATAATAATAATAATAATAAAAAGAAAATTCTATTAATAAAATAAAAATACTTTTATTATTTAATATATGCAATAATTTATTTTAATATTATATATTCTTTGATTGTTGAATTTTGTTATTTATTATTGGGTATATTATATTGG